>NW_022900918.1:21359698-21361929 GCF_012274545.1 Fukomys damarensis | reverse complement strand
TTTGTTAATATAATGTATTACATTTATTGACTTTCGTATGTTGAACCACCCTTGCATCTCTGGAATAAATCCGACTTGGTCAGGATGGATGATCTTCTTAATAATCCTCTGT
The DNA here is from genome assembly GCF_012274545.1 of Fukomys damarensis. Lineage (NCBI taxonomy): Eukaryota > Metazoa > Chordata > Mammalia > Rodentia > Bathyergidae > Fukomys > Fukomys damarensis. The sequence continues at coordinate 21,361,817 of NW_022900918.1, read as the reverse complement.
ATTCTGTTTGCTAGTATCTTATTAAGGATTTTTGCATCTATATTCATTAAGGAGATTGATCTGTAGTTCTCCTTTTTAGTTGTATCTTTCCCTGGTTTGGGAATCAAAGTGATACTTGCTTCCAGGAATGAATTTGGAAGTATAGCTTCCCTTTCAATTTCATTGAAAAGTTTGAAGAGTAATGGTAGTAGTTCTTCTTTAAATGTCTTGTAAAATTCAGCAGTGAATCCTTCAGGGCCTGGGCTTTTCTTTGTTGGTAAGTTTTTAATTACATTTTCAATTTCACTGATTGTGATTGGGATGTTTAAAATGTTTTTATCTTCTTCGTTCAACTTTGGTAATTCATAAGTATCTAGAAATCTGTCCATTTTTTCTATGTTTTCCATTTTATTAGAGTACAGGTTCCCAAAGTAGGTATAAATTATCCTCTGGATTTCTGTTGGATCTGTTGTGACTTCACCTTTTTCATTCCTGTTTGCATGGATCTGAGCCTTTTCTTTAATATATTATTTGGTTTCATAAGTATCTAGAAATCTGTCCATTTCTTCTATGTTTTCCATTTTATTAGAGTACAGGTTCCCAAAGTAGGTATAAATTATCCTCTGGATTTCTGTTGGATCTGTTGTGACTTCACCTTTTTCATTCCTGTTTGCATGGATCTGAGCCTTTTCTTTAATAATTATTATTTGGACTTTAAATATCTAATATATGAGAAGGTTTCAGATATAAGAAATGTTCTATTTAAATAGAAATGTAAATAAATTTTCTAAAAAGATTTTTGATGACATAAATTTTGATGACATGATTTTATGTGATACATCAATTGGATTAATTAATCTAAAACTCTAATTTGGAAGATAGATAAAGACAAGAAAATGGAAAACTTACTTGAGGAAGGAAATCTAAACTGTTTATAGGTTAAAATAGCTACATATTGTAGGTAAAAATATATACCTACAAATAAAAGTACAATATTAGAAATTACATGTGCTATTTTACGTTGGAAGACAATTAATTTATACTGAGATTACAGAGCAGATTTTTCTTAAAGACCTACAACGTATTAAATATTATGTGACTATAATTATTTGCAAAGCTCTTGTGTGAAAAATAAAACAATCAGATTTGAAGATCTAATTGCTAAAGTTTCTACACTGAAGTTTCTGTATTAGTAGCTAGGGTAAAAAATAAACACAAGGAAATTAATAGCATCAATGTATCCCAAGTATTATCAACGTGTTTTTCACAATTATGTTACATGTAGTGATGTTCATTTTTTATTTGGTAAACAAAGCAAACTTTGTATGTGGGAAACATTTTAAGTGTGACTCATGGGAGCAATCTTGTTTAAGGATCCTCTATGGGAAACTATTGTTAACATACATAACATTAGAGTAGTCTAGTTTCCAGGAGTTCCTCAAAATTCCAGTAAAATATACATTGGATGTTAGCCTAAAAATCTTGGCAAACTTTACTGCTGAACGCTTAGAGATACAGCTTCTGGGATGAATGAAATATTTCCAAAAGTAATTACTCTGAGTGGACCAAATACTTCCATAGATTTTGACACAACATATTTTTTAATATGGATAAGACTTTTAGGTATACCAAATGTAAACATTTTTAAATACAAATTATGTTGATACTGATAACTTCAAATGCAAAATGATCCCTCCATTTCATATGATTGCTCTGTTTTTGTCTTAGCTTAGTTTTCTTGAATCTTGCAGAAGAAAAATATTTTTTGGTTTGACACTGTGGTACTTGGATCTGTATTCTAATTTTGTTCCTTTATTCTGAATTGGTAAAATAAAATCAAGTTATACTCAGGCGAAAATGTTCTCCAAATGTTTTGCAAATAATTTACAAAATGTTTTATGAGTAATGACAACCTTAAAGCACATATGACTTCTATAGTGAATATCATTACGGTTATAATAATTATTTCTTCAAAATTAGTGGTGGTTCTTGGAAGCAGATAGCTACTGCCATCATATATCAATGTCAGCATCTTGGACTTCTCATTAACCTTAAACCACTTTCTCACACACACACACACACACACACACACACACACACACACAACCCTTTCCTTTTCCTTTTTTTTTTTTTTTTTTTA
>NW_022900918.1:21342038-21359624 GCF_012274545.1 Fukomys damarensis | reverse complement strand
TTTTTTTTTCCTTTTTTTTTTTTTTTTTGAGACAGGGTCTCTCTATGTAGTTCAGGCTGGCCTCGAACTCACTGTGTAGCTCAGGCTGGCCTCAAACTCACAGCAACCCTCCTGCCTCAGCCTCTTGAGTGCTGGTGTTACAGGAGCGTTCCACCACCACTCCTGGCTCATACACACAATCTTAATGGTAAAATTATTTTACTGGTGTTACTTTAATTTCAGCGACCATCTTTCCTATTTCTTACCTTTTTGATATGTAGTTCTGTGTTTTCCATTTTGGAAACAGAAAATCACTTGTAAAGATCAATGCTAACACCTTGATCTTGTCCTTCTCTGCCACCAGAAATAAGAGAAATAAATATCTTTGTTTATAAATTATTCAACCTGGGACATTTGATTTTAGCAATTGTTGATTTAAATTTAATATGTCCCAGGAGAGACAATTATTTTAGAAAATGCTACACTTATTGGTGGATTTATCCACTGTTCAATTCAGTAATATAATATATTGTTTAGAGATGGATCTGGATCTAGAGAGTTGTGTCCCTGGCATAGGGCATGACTTCAAGTGGTGTATTGTTGGCCTGGTTCTTCCCTTGTCTATGCAGAATTTGGGTTCTACAGGATGAGCACATTTCTTACACTATGCCCTTTGCTGTGTTGTTTCTGCCTTAAAGCCAAAAAAATCCTGGACTCAATCTTCTAAATTGTAAGTTAAAAGAAACCTCTCTCCTCCTTTAAATTGTGAATTTTAAGTATATTGTCCCAGTGATGAGAAGGGGAATAATATAGAAAACTGGTACCAGAGTAAAGTGGTTGCCATGACTCTTCCTTACTATAGAGTTCAGAAACACTTGGAATTAGTTTGCAGGAGGAGTTCAGCAAAGTCTGGAAATGTAAGTTAGAGAAACCTTATAATTTTGCAAACACAAAACCTGATGGGTGATTTTGATTGGAGCTCAAAGACCAAATTGCTCATATGAATGAACAGTTAAAAGCAGTTTCCTGTGGTTCCACTTGGGTTCAAAGGTTTCATTGGCAATAGTATTATTATATGTTATTTTCTGATGGAAAATATGGCTTCATTTTGTTCTTGTGCTGAGACTTTTCAAAAGGAAGGGAATAAGACTAACTTATCTGGCAGAGGAAATTTTAAGGCAGCCCAACATTCTGGTTGTTGTATTGGTATGGTGGCATCTGTCAGTCAGGTCTTCCCAGAGACTCAAGATAAGGCAGAGACAAACAAACAAACAAACCAAAACAAAAAAAAAGAAAGAAAAAGAAAAACATAAAAGGTTTTCCAGTTTTGGCCCAGAGAATGTGCTTGCCAGGTTGAGACAAAGGAGAACATGATTGTTGAAAAGAGTAGCATGAAAAAAGAAGCCAAATAGAGCAAGTTCCCAATTTATGTGCAAGTTCTATTCCAGGAGAACTTTTGTAAGTCAGATTGGTTGACACATTGACAAAATAGGTCTTAGTCATTACACATGTGACATTTCTGGAGTACATTTGTCAGTTTGTAACTCAAGTTTGTAAGTTGGGGATGATTTATTATATCCCATGTCAAGGTAATAGAAAGGATGGATTGATAGCAAGACAGGAATCAGCACTCACAAGCCACTGAAGCTTTGGTCCACTGCTCATACTTGTAAGAGGTACTGTAATCAACTAGGTGTTGCTGGTTTTAAAAGTATACAGAGTATAGGAGCTATGGGGTTATAGAGGCTTCAAACGAATTGAAGAGCTTTCAAACAAATTGCCCGAGAGGCAATGTGTGAAAATTTGAGAGTGAGACTAAAAGTGCGGTGGGGACTCCAAGAAATCAGAGATACCAGGAATGTGCAATGCCTGCTGAGGATAATCCTAGGCAGTAAGGTAAACCAGCCCAAGGAGAGGCCATATGGGATGCAATAAGCAAGGTCATAGGAACAGGACTGCTCAGTCCTTTTGGAATTAGTATCTCACTGCGACCTGCTCTTAATGCAGCACATGGAGATGCAGGGCTTAATGTTTATCTGTTAATTGTAGGTTGTATTTTGCCATTATATATAAATGTTTAACCTGTGCAATTGTATGTCAGCAGTATTTAACATTTTATATATATAAACAAGGACTCACAGCTAAGAGTTTGCCTGTAACCTCAAGGGAGACTTTAAATTTTGACTTTTCACAATAGCCTACATTATTAACACTTTGGCAAATCTTAGAGACAGACTAACTGCATTTTGCAAAATAAAATGAGCCTGACTCTTTGGGGGCCCAAAGCAGAATACTATAATTTATACTTAAAATATTTCCCCCAATGCTCCTGTATTTGGAAGATAACTGGTTCATGGGGGCTATACTCATCAGTGAATTATCCATTATTCAACTCAGAAGCAGAATACGATGTTAGTAGGTAGGACCTGATCTGAACAAGTGAGTCATGGGAGGGGAACAAACTGAAATAATTTGCTCCTGTTTCCAACTCTTCCCTTCTGTTTGCTTTCTGGCTACCAAAGGATGAGCATCTTTCTTCCACTATGACCTTCTACCATGCTGTTTTTGCCTTGAAGACAGCCAACCATAGATTAAATTCTCTAGAACCCAAAGCCAAATAAAATTTATCATTATTATATTTATTATATTTCTAATAGGGTTATATAGTTCTTATATTAGTTTTTATTGGTTGCATGTTATGCTTTATAGCCTTTGCTTTTTATCTTTTACTTTTTAATGATAACATTTTGTGAACTATTTTGTCTTTACCTCTGAATTTTGGGAACAAATATATATGTCAACAATTAGTCCACTGTAAAAGTTTCAATTCATAGAAGAAATGGAAGCTATGATTTAGAGAGTGTTTTGTTCTCCTGAATGCTTTTTTTGATGTCAAGGTTATTAACTGGGTCAGAGGTCTAAATATAATTGGTTGTAATTAAGTGAATAGAATGATACTTCATCTAAGAAAAGATACTTACTTCATGTCAAAGATCACTAAACTCTACCCAGAATTATTTTTATGTAAATCTAAAGGGAAATGCAGTCAAAGACCTTAGGAAAGAGTAATTTTTCTGAAATAGGTCAAAACTATGAAATTCTCCAGCTTTAATGGAACAAGCTGTGCACAGCAGAAAGGAAATAGCATTTAAAGTACTATTTTTTTTTAATACTTAAAGGAGTACTGAATGCTTAGTAAGGTATTGGCAGATGGTCTCATTAGATAAAATGGCTATAAAGCAGTGTTGCCATTAATAAAATGCAGTATGCTGCATACATCCGAGCTAGTGAATTATAGCAATGCAATTCTGCATTATGTGGTTTTTGATGGTTTTACTACAATTTCTGCAAGTTCTGCAAAATCCTGTATTACACATAGATGAGTACCATAAAATACAAAAACTAGAATTCATCTACAATTTAAGAAAAGAAATAATAACTGATAAATAATACATTTCACTTATTTTGTATTTAATGACCAGTGAAATATAAGCAGTAGAAATTATATCAAGGAGAAAGACTTCATCACTTTCTCCAAATATTAAGAAAGAAGACACACAAATTTTAGAATTCTGGCCAAGAAGCTCACACCTTTGTTATATGAGAGAATTGCTCATATATTGAAAAAGCCCTCTCATCCCTGTTGGGGTACAATTTTGTTTCACAGATGTGTTCCACAATACACAGGTTTTTTTATATTTAAATGACCTTTTTTGACATTTCTGTATCTTTGCCATATTAAAGAACAAATTAAATTTCAAAAAGTCATCTTCTGAATCTGTTTGGTTAAGTAATGAAAATCTAGTGAGACAGCTGTTAAAAATTGCTGAGAAAATATCTAGAATATCAGCTTAATTATCCCTAAAATAGGACTAACCAGATTTTTAAAAGGCAGATATGGAAAAGGCTTTTTAAAAATTTAATTTTATTTAATTTTTATTAGCACATGCTATTCCCTTTTTCATCTTCTCCCTCCTTCCATCTCTTGATTCCCTGCCCATGTGAGGAAGATCTGTCTCCCTATTTCCTATACTCCAACTTTCCTTTTGATCTTCATTTATACTTTTGATTTCTCATATAAGAGAAACAACTATATTAAGCTTATATATTTGATTTATTTAATTTAACAACATGGTCCCAAGGTGCATCCATTTTTTTACAGATGACTCAAGTTTATTTTTCTTTCTAGAAAAGTAGTACTTTATTCTGCATAAATACCACATTTTTATCTATTCATGTATTTATGGATATATAGGCTGTTTCTAAGATTTAGCTAATGAACTGAACTATGCCCCTCTTTGTATGAATTTTGGCCCATTATTTTCAGATATAATCTGTCAATTTCGGTATCCATTTAAAACTAGTTAGAAATCTGTAGGAAAGCATTGTGTTTTGACTTAAAGGCTAGCACTTTTATTCTCAATGGCAGGACCTCAGTGAGGGTATTAGTCTCTTTTCCTTTGTGATAACAAAATAAATGAGGTGAAGTCTTTTTAAAAAGATGCTTATTTAGCTCACAATTTTGAGAATTCAAGAGCCTGGCTCTGGCAAGCTAGATTCTGGGGAGCTAGACTCTCTCACTCTATCATATAGGGAAATGGCATGAAGGCATGTGTGTGAGGAAGATCATCTGGTGAAACAGCAATTCAATGAGATGAGAGAGAACAAGCTTGCTCTTTTTACAATTAGCCTTCTTGAGAACTAAGTTGGTGTTCCACAGGAAAAGTACTTTAATTCTATTGGATAGTGACACCCTCAATCACCTAACAATCTTATACTGGTTCTCGGTTCTTAGCACAGTATTACCTTTTAACATAACTGCACTAGAGAGCAAGCTTCAGATATGCAAATCCTTGGGGAACAAACCTCACCCAAAACATAGAAGCCGGGGTCCATAAAAAAGGAATCTCAAACCTAGTTTCCTGCTAAAAAAAAGAAATAGACCTGTGTACAAATAACTAGGATATATTTCAAAGTGTTTACCAATACATTTAAAATTAAACCAAAGTTGCGGGGTGTGCTTAATACTCTCCATAGCCCTTAATATTAAATACAAGATAAAATTGTAGAAATGATAATATGGATAATTCTAGATAGAATGATATCTCTTTCCCATTAGAATTCCATTGATCTCTATCTTGAGGTGTATACACACACACACACACACACACACACACACACACATATGTCTTAATGGAAGTATATAGACATGTGTATATCTTTTTAATAATTTGAGAACATATTTCTCAAATGAAAAATCAGTTTCTACTCAGAGGTATTATATCAATTGAATATATTAATATTTTTAAAGTAGCTGGCTCTGCTAATTACTATATATAAAAATAAATGTCACTATATAAAAATGTAGAAAAATATAAAACTGTCTTCAGGAGATTTAGGATAAATTGCTCATTTCTCTGAGTGATAGATATGAATTATACTCAGTTTAAATATAATATTAAAAATATTTTAATAAGATCAAGTAGGAAAACATTATATTTTTAATTCAATACAAGATTTCTTCTTGTCAATGCAAAGCCAATGAATAAAACCAGAAAATACATAAAAAAAAAAATGGAGAAAATTTTACCATTACTAAAGTAATGCAGTTATTTCCAATGCAGTGCTCTCCCTGAACTATGAAACCCTGGGATTTTACTGGGGAGTCTATACACATTCATGCAGGAAAGTCCATGTGTGGGTCTGAACATATCTTAGCATGCTCAGTTTAAAGTCATAAATCATTTGATTCAAAGAAGAAATGATGAAGGACACTCAGGCTCCTGGGCAAACTTTCTTCAGTATTATAATGAGCCAACTTTTCCCTGGGTCAACTCAAACAATTAGAGTGACTTGCCTTCAAAGAGTTTTGGCTGAAATAAAATTGATTTAATATAAATATATTATGTGTTTTATATGTTTTTTTCCATTAAGTTTGTTGGTACAATTAATATATATCATACAGTTAGATTCATCATTAGGATCTTGCACCTTTGCATGACATCTTGGTTTTCATTTTTCTCCATTCCCCTGCCCTCCCTAAATCCCCTCCACCTTTCCCTATTCACAAAGACTTGGTTTCCATGTTTTTCCTTTGCTCATGTTTATTTTCCCTTTCCCCTACTCTTCAAATTTCACTACTTCTTTAGATCCTTTCTGCCTACACAATCACAGTTATACATTTTGATATTAATTTACATTTTTAGTTTTTCATACCAGAGAAACTATTCAGTATTTATATATGTGTCTCATTAATTCCACTTAAGAGCATAGCCTCAATGTGCATCACTTAGCTATAAATGTCCCTAGTTTCTCATTCTTTAGAGCTGAGTACTACATTTTATTAAAAATAAACCACATCTTGTTTATCCAGTCTCCAGTTGATGGAAAATCTGTTTCCAAGTTTTAGGTATTAAAAACTGTGCCGCTACAAACACGGGTGAGTATATACCACTGTGGTATGATTCTTTTAATTCTTTTGAAAAGATACCCAGCAGAGGAATGGCTGGGTCAAATGGAACCTCCAGTCCAAGCTCTTTGAGGTATCTCCATATTGATTTCCATAGTGGTTGTACCAGTCTGCACTCCCACCAACAATGAAGAAGGGTTCCTTTTTTGCCGCAACCCAACCAGCATTTGTTATTGGTTGATTTCTTCTTGTTAGTAGCCATTCTTTCTGGGGTGAGGTGGAATCTCAGTGTTATTTTCATCTGCACTCTTGAATGACCAGTGATGTTGAACATTTTTTTCATATGTTTATTTGCTGCTTTTACTTGTTTGTCTGAGAAATATCTGTTCATTTCAGATACCCATTTTTGAATTGGGTCTTTATGTTTTGGGTTCTGTTTTATTGTTTTGTTTTTATTCTTTATATATTCTAGACAGTAGACCTTTGTCTGAGAAATAGCTGGTAAAATTTTTTTTTTGGTCTAATAATCTGTTTGTTAATCTCTGTATAGAATAATTAACTTTATAATGATTTATAAGATGAAATTAATTTAATTTTGGCAAAATAAAAGGGGGATGGAGATTAGAGAAAAAAAGGTATTATGCACATGTACCAATGCCCTACAATGAATGTTATATACTGTAGACATACACTAAAAATATTAAAAATTAAAAATAAATGAAATAAAATTAAAACAACAGTATTTAAGGTATATTAAGAGTCCTTTAAAGGGATGGCAACTTCTTCCACTATAAGTATAAAGGTTTTCATTTAAAAGAATCTGTCTCACTTGGCAGCTAAGAAAACTACCTATATTTTTAAAAATCTGATATTAGAAAAAAGAAAAAATTTATAGCAGTTGATCAGAAAATGAGCCTGTATTCTACACTACAAAATTCATGATTGTCATTCAAAATTTAGATTCTACATGAAAAATAGAATAATTTGATCCTGGTGATATAATTTATTTACTTAATATCATTAGTAACAAAATTTTTATCTTAAAGTACTGTTATTCATATGAGATATTGTGAATATCATATAAATGTGGCTATTTCTACCCCTGAGAGAGTATATCATAAATTCCTGGCAGGACATAATGAAACTGAATAATATTTAAGGTTAAATGGAAGACTTAACACTAAAAAATATATAGTTTCAAACTCAATTGAGACGAACAATAAAAATTTTAAAAAGGTCTTTGAAACTTTTATGAACTTAAAACCAGTAAATTTCACACTGTGCAAATTAAGTCATTTCTCAGGAAACTAATGACTATTAGTGACATTTAAAATGACTATTATGAGCATTTTAACATAGCTGAATACTGGAAAACAAAAGATTGCTGTGTTCCATAGAACAATGTAAAGATTCTTTTTTTAAATTTTTTTCCTTAGTAGGTCAAAAATGAAGACACAGTCTTAAAACTTTTAAATTGAACCCAAGAGTGGAGAAGCCAAATTAACACTTTCCATTTGATACATGAATACCAATGCACCAATGAATGTTAATGGATCACAATACGTGTGTATACTTGTTTTTTGTCTTTTTCCTTCTTCCTGTTAAGTAGCTTCATAAAATGAAAGGGGCTTTATAAATGGTAAAGGTCCTTCAGTGGAGCTGCTCTGAGTATCTGTAATTATGATGAAGTAAACAAAAAATAATTTATATGAAGCTACTGCTTCAAGTGCCAACTCACTATTTCTTTAACCTTTCCAAGTTTGAGTTTCTTCTGAGAACAATGACAGTATTTTCCCTGCTTGCCTCATAGTATTTTGGGGGAAGGTAAAATGAAATAATGATACAGGTCCAGCATAGGGACAGGAGCAGTCAGAATCCTGGCTCTTACCTGCTTTTCATTAAAAACATGGTGTGTGTGTGTGTGTGTGTGTGTGTTTTAATGAGGCAGGCAGGGACATAAAGGCATTTTTGCTATAAACCATGACTCTTCACAAATGCCTACAGATGTTTAATTTTAAAAAAAGCAAAACAAAGCTTGACCTTCATTTTGTTTATTGATGCTGTAACTCTTGGGTTAAATCTCCTCTCAGTTCTGCATGAGATTATGTTGATCATTTTGGGAGTGTCTGTGTAGGAGCTGACCAGACAAGTTTGTTTAGCTCTGAATTTATATGATTTAATCCTCCTTCAAGAATGAAAATGTGGGGCCTGGGATTTAGCTCAGCGGTTCAGTGGCCTGCTTCACAAGCACAAGGACCTGAATTCAATCCCTGGTACCAAAAAAAAAAAAAAAAAAAAAAAAAAAAAAAAAGACAGCAACAACAACAACAACAACAACAAAGAATTAAAATGTGAAATCAAGTAGATTGCAGGGAAACTCAGCTGCAACTCTGTACTTCCAACCATTGTCTTTTGCCTTTGATTACCCAGATTTTAGGAAAGATGAACACTTATATAACTGAGACCTTCATAGAGAAAACAAAACAAAACAAAAACAAAAAACAGTCCTTTCATAGAAATGGAACCAGCTCTCTGTTATGGGACTAGGACTGCAATAATAACCAACTGCACCTTTGAAAACTGACCTCCCTTCTCTTTGAGTGGGCCAATCTAAAATCCCATATCACACAGAGAAACTATTTGATATTTACACATATGTGACTTATTTATTTCACTTAATAGTATATCCTCAATATGCATCCACTTTCCTATGAATGACTCCAATTTCTCATTTTTATGGCTGAGTAGTATTCCATTTTATAGAGAAACTACATCTTCTTTATCCGGTCATCAGTTGATGGGCAAATGGGCTGTTTCCAAGTTTTAGCTATTACAACCTGTGCTCCTATAAACATGGGTGCACATATATCACTGTGGTATGATTGTTTTAATTCTTTTGGAAAGATACCCAGCAGAGCGATGGTTGGGAATGGTATAATTGATAATGTGAAATAGGAAGAAAAGGGCTAAAGGTGTAAGGGAAGTGGAAGGGTAGGGGAAAGGAAATAAGGGAAAAGAAAAAAATGAGAAATTTAAAAAATGGAAATAAAGTGTTTGTAAATAGGGAAGGGAGGAGAGAGTGAAGGTAGGTAAGGGGTATGATGGAAAAAAGGAGACCCAAGATCTGTCATATAAAGGTACAAGATCGCAATGATGAATGTTAGTTTTACTTTACATTTCTACTAAAGCAAGGACACACACTATGTGGTGACACAAACATTTGATAAATAGTATAAGCTACTAAACTTTTCTCGCAAGCACATCATGATTGTTCCTTTTGCATTTTCTCACTCTTATCAACCACCCTTATATATGGTGATTCCTGACATGCATGCAAACAGAAAAAATGAACTTTATTTAGAACAATTGTAGAATATTAAATTGAAAGGCATTCCTGAGTTGGAGTTCTAATGTGCATCTATTCGACTTTTTAAAATTGTTGATTTTTGTTTTTCATTAAAAAGAAAGTTCAATAAACTCTCTTCAACATGTTATAATGAAACTATTGTGTGGCTTGTGGTTTCAAGAATGTGTTTTAATGGTTGTTCAGGAATATGTGGGTGTTTGTATGTGTATGTACTGTGTGTATGTGCTTGAAAGTTGCAGCACTTTTGAATTAATTATGTGAGAATATAGCAGTAATACATATCTTAAAGTAAACCTGATTTTCTATATTATGCCAATTTAAACTTTTCTTATTATGTTGTCCCATTTTTTGCCAGTCATTTTTGTGAGCTTTTGTCCTACTTCTCAAAATAAGCTTTATAGGGACATATTAGTATATCACCTGGAGAAAGAGGTAAGTGTGGAAATAATTTGCATAGGATTGGCCCATTTAGAAATAATACTAAACAGCTAAACAAATAAATTAAAAAATAAATACTAAAATTCAGGATGTCCAAAAAGTTAACATTGAATGTAAAATATAAATATCTGTACCCCATGTAACATTTTGAGGCAAACTTATACTAAAACCAAATCTTTTCCTTTTTTCCCCCTGAAGCATAAAGTTCACGAGTTTTTAATTTTCCATGTTGCAGTACACTTACCATGCATTAGGGATCTCAAGTGAATATTCATCTGTACGTTACCTACAACTGCTATAGGTCAGTCATCAGGGCATTTTTCATTTGCAACTGGATTCTCTACTCAGGTCTCCTAAGGATAAAATCAAGTTGCCTATGAGTCTGTATTCTTGCTTGGAATCTGGATAGAAATATTCACTTCAAATTTCTTCAAGTTAAGAGAATTAACTGAGATGGATTGTATAGTTCATGAGAGCTGGAATCTTCACCACAATGAAAATAGTCTGCTGCCTTGAGTCTGTCCTTTCAGGGAAGACCTAGTTTTCTCTTCAAAGGCCTCATGTAATTTTCAGATTAATTCGATGTTAATCGATTAGGGCTCTAAATTGCATCAACAAAATGTCTTTACCTTTGGCAAATAAGGAAGCATAATCACTGGTAAACTCATCACTTTAACCACATTTTCCTTGATAAAAATACATTACAGGTTCACTTCCAAATGGAGGGATTACTCAAGTATGCATCTTTTGGGTTCGCTTTAAGGGTTTCTACCAACTGATATTGTACAATTTATTTAGCAATCATATCTAAGATGCTGTGGATGTTTTTTCAATGCCTGATCATCCTAATTAGACATAGTGAATCTTAGCAAATTATTTTTTAAGAAGTGGTATATATGAAGATAAAACAAAACTCAAAGATTTTAGGGAATATATACATTATAGCTTTGTACTCTTTCCACACTTGATCTTAGCTAAAAGGTCGACAAGCAATATATTGTTTCTATGTTGATATTCTTTTTAAAATTTATTAAATTTTTACTATATCAGCAGAAACCATAAACATTAGCAACTATTTGGGTATATTTTTTTATAGTGTTACAATTATAGGTATCCAATCTTCATGATTTGTTTATTAATTTTATAATCATGTTAAATTTCTATTCTGTCAAGTAAACGTTTTAGGACCTTGCAATATAGATATGCTCAGAATCCCATTTGTTGCCTAATACAGTCTATAATTTAAGAAAGGAGAAACACATATATTTGAATAAGTGCAAATTCTAAATTTTTAGACAGAACAGGATTGATTCAATGCTATTTCATTGCAATTTTAGTTTGTCAAAATATGCCAAGTGGGATTTATGCAATAAGTGAAGTTATGGGCAAATAAAGATACACTATTCATATCTATTCTGTGGAGGTACATAATACACATTAATAAATAAAATATTGAATCATTCAATATAAGGTAAATACTGCTGAATAACCCAGCCTTATACAGTAATTTCAAATATAGGAACATTTTGGGGGTAACATGTAACAGAGTCCTACAAAATATCTATTTGAATATGATGCCCTAAATGCTTGGGTTAAGGCCACACAAGTTACCTGTATTTTTGGTTTGAAATTATATATATATATTATATTATATTTTAGTTTTTTGTTTTAATTTTAATATTTTATATTTATATATATTATACATATATATAGAGAAACATGTGTCTATCAGAGAGAGAGAGAGAGAGAGAGAGAAATATGTGTCTATCTTTGGATTTGCTACTTAACATTTGTCCAACATCATATCTTGGAATTTTTACATAATTCTTTTTCTTTTACCTCTTATTTTCTTCCTGTTTTTAGTGAACTATTTCCTTTCAACTTTTTTAAATATGTTAATGGATCAGTGAAGTCTTATTGGCCATTGTAGCACTCCTGGAGGAAAAACTTCTTAGAGATGGATTAACATGAAAGGTCATCCTGGAAGGTTATTAAAAATATGTGCAGTTCGGTCTAAAGACGTAGGGACAGTGAGAAGGGTAGGGGAAGGGGAAAAAGGGAAAGGGGAAAAAATACGAGAAAATATAAAAATGGAATCAAAGTCTTTGTAGGTGGGGAGGGGAGGAGGGGGTGAAGGGAGGGTGGGGAAAAGGGGAAAGATGAGAACCAAGACCTGGCATGTAAAGGTACAAGATCCCAGTAATCAATGTAACTGTACTGTCTACCTAGAATGTACCAATAAATTCACTAAATAAAAAAAAAGTATGTTCGGTGACAGCGCTGTTTTGTTTCTGCTACTGTGCTGCGGATCTCAGTGAAGTAAAAGAGGTAAGTAATGTCTCCGTAGGCACATAAAATAATGCTTTTCTTCTTGGTTTCATTTTACCATCAATAATTCGCAGCTTTTTAGAAATCTCACCTAACAGTGCACCTGGACTATAAATGCATGAATTATATTTACATATTTCAACAATTAAAGGAGCTAAATCTCACTAATTGTACATAATTAGAATTCACTGATTACACTAAATAAACTATCATTTAGAATTTAAGTGATTACTCTGTAATTCATCACTAATCTGCATGTCTCAGCAAAAGCTAACATTATAAGCCACCTTCTTTCAGGGGTTTAATGCTTTCTCTAAAGAGCTTAGTTAAAAACAAACTTCTCATTTGTAATGCAGTCCTTCTAGAGTACATGTGAACTGCTCATTAGTCACTATGACCACTGCTTGCAAGACCTGTCATTTTGCAGGGTTCTGCCTCTGCCCCAAGGACTACATGACATTTTTGCACAAATTGGGATTTCCCTATTCACACTTACACGCTACTCTTGTTTTCTTTTTTTTTTGTTCCCTCTTTCCCTGCTGTCACTTCTTTGCCATCAGCAATGTCTCACAGGGCTTCAGCTTGCCAAATAATGGGGTTTTGTGATGTTTTCTCTGCCTGGCTTGTTTGTGATCACCCTGCTACAACTTATCAGTCAGTATGTGGTTTGGCTTCCTGTCAGTTACCCTCTCTCACAGGCTAGCTCCATAAAGCTGAATTGTAATGCCAGTGACTCCATTGCTGCTGGGCTCACAGTGTATCACAACTAAGGAATTGTCTGGGCATTTGATTTAAAATAGGAAATATGAGCTGGAAGCCTCAGGACAATATGTTATCTGTTATCAAGCCAAAGATGTGCTCACTTTCCTCATTAGCATCTCTAGCTCATCTATGAGTTCATCATCATCATGGAATTTTGCTAAACAAATATACTTTCATGATCAATTTTAGCTACGAGTTCTCCACTCCCCATTTCGACTGGGTTCAGAACTTGATAGTGCATGATCCCCGACCTAGGACACCTTCAAGGCAGATTGTTAACCTAAAGTGTTCTGAACATTGTGCATTTGTGAATGCATGATACGTTTTGAGGAAATGTCCCAGTAACAGAGGCTAGTGAAGGAACAGAAGTTTTTAAAGAACTGAAAAATGTTAGATTTGATTAATAAAATAGCAGGTTGCTCAGTCATTAGTGGTGATTAAGTTTTAAGTTGATTAGGTGGCAACCTGAGGAAAAAAAGACACGTATTTAGTAGCTAAATGAATGCAGATTGTCAGGTTTGAGTCTACATGCAGAGCTACTGATCACACAGTTTATTCTTAAATGATAAATAAAATGTGTTTACTCCCAAAGGATAAATAGCATGATGATATTAATTTTGTGAATCCATCTGTTCGGACATTATTGGTATCTAACTTTTTCAACCTACTGCATTTTTTACAGTTCTATTACAAGGTTGCCTTTTTGTTTCTTCAAATTACTTTTATAATAATACTTTTATCCTTTATATGTATGGTAAAAATAAAAGTTTATCTTAAAAAATAAGAATAGAGATTATGAAAATATAGAAGGTAATTTACTCAAACTTCCATTTGTACAAGAAAAAAACATTGTTTATGTATAATTATCATATTCCAGATTATTTATCCCTATCTTTTTCTATGAATAATGAAGACACCATCCTATTATCCTAACTTTTGGCAGAAAGGCCATATTAGTTTTGTCCTTTTTGCCTTCCTAGGTACTGTGTGTAAGCTGCACGACTCTCCGCTTTGAGAAAGCACCTCGTTCTCTATAAATAACTCAAAACGACCCAGTAGCTTTTCAAAGCTACATGAATTTTATGCTCTTAGAAAGAAAAATACTTTGGAAACACAAAAACATTAAATACCTAGTAGTACATGTAATTATTTCCCTCGTTACATTGTTTCTCTTTCTATTTCTGGCACTGACTTGATTTAAAGGACACTAATGTCACTATCCATGTGGCCATTCAGCAAATTTATCTTACTATTGTCTTGAGGACCTATAAAGAAATCTGTGCACAGCCAAAATTGTTCATGCCAATTTCCAACTTAAAAAATGAGTTGACCTCAATATATCAAGTGGAAATTTCAATAAAAGAAACAAAATCTGTATGAGATTCACAGCAGACAAAAGAAATAACTAACTCTGAAACAGACCCCAAAGCTGTCAATGACAAGATTTCACATCCTTTACAGTGTCTGGAGGGAGAACATTGATATTCAGGCCATGATGACATGATATACTAACAACTGTGGTCACCACCACTAGTGGGGAAAGATTGCACCAAGTTTCTCCTCCAGTGTGGTGGGACTGCACTAACCTGCTGTTAATATGATAGGACTGTGCCTTTCTGGCTTCTGATACTTTGATGTAACGTATTTTCTTCTCCACAATGTCTTCCTCTAGTCAAGATCATAATGACGTCACCATGGAAAGTTCTTGATATTCGTTTTATTTCTACAAGGTATTCTAGAAGTGTCTGAAACTCAAAATATGAAGTAGGATTATAGAAGCACAGAATGCAACGAGCAAGTACATTTTTAAAATAGCTGTCATCAGCAAAGTTACTCAGATATCTTTAACAGGAGCCTTTGAAGAGCCTTCAGTATGCTACTGTGGTTTCTGAATTTCCATGATATCATTCAGTATTTCCTAAATGTGTTTGCTTTGCCTTATTGGAGGTCTGGGGATTTAGCTCAGAGGCTCTACCATCTGCCTTTAAAGTGCAAGGTCAAGAGGTCGGTACCAAAATAAATAAACAAACAAACAAATAAATGCCTTACTGGAAACATCTTGTTATCTATTTATTCCTCAGAATATCTTTGTAAATTTGTGCCTTAGCTCATTAACTATAGATCCTTTGGGTCTCTATAATATAGGCAGTGGTTAAAATTTCTTTGGAAGATGTAGGTCAATTTATAATCAATTCCTTGGGGGAATTTTCTATGGGACTTATAATTCTGTTTTTTTTTTTTTGTTTCTCCATTTAGGTCAATAATTTTCTAGTGACAGTTTCTGCTTTGACCAAGAGGAGAGCTATAATTTACTACCAGGTACAGTGGCTATGATATAATTAAGTTTTTTCTTTTACTCCCAATTCCAACCATAGAGACAAATCTTTCTCCAAAGGGACTATGTGTCCATGCCTAATTATCACCTATTTTTCATTAGGCAATTAGAAGTTTTGACTAAGCTCATAACAGTAGTGTATTACAAATTAATTTCTACAAACACTTCTACTCTTATTGACTTAGTAATAAATACTGTAAATATCCCTGCATCTTTTGTCTTATACTGCTTTTCTTCTCTGCCTTTTTTCTTCTATGAACTACAGGAACAAAGCAATTTTGATCAGTCATATTTTTTCAGCATGATGTTTCTTCCTTGTAGCTAACCAACAATGAATTGAATTCCCTAAAACCAAATTAAACCTCTGCTTCTTTAAATGTTGGATATTGTGTGCAGCAATAAGAAAAGAGACTTAAACAGGAAGCTGGTACCAGAGAAGTAACATTGTTGCTGCAACCACTTGATAATATTGTTCAGAAATCTTTAGAACTGGCATGAAGGACATGTTTGGAAAAGTTTGTAACAGGAACCTAGGGAATTTCTACAATTCTGGAATCATAGTAGGTGGGTAATTCTGGTTGAAATAAAGACGAGAATGCTAATAGAAATTATGCCAGTAATGTCTAGGCCTAGGAGGTTTCAGAAGCATTAAAATACTTCATTTGCAGTTTATCTAGATGTCCTGTGTGTTGCATCTGGCAAAAACAAAACAAAACAAAACAACAACAACAACAAAACCCTATGTCTATTTTTTCTCATAACCTCAGATTTGGCAAAAGACTAAGTCTCAGATGAGTTTACTGACCAATTTGGTGGATTAAATTTCAAGACTTCCCAAAATTTAGGCTGTGGTGTGGTTATTGCTGGCTTTAATCAAATTTATAGTGAGAACTGGGGTAAAATACAGAGCAGAACATTTTGAAAGACAACATTTGGCATAAAGTGAAATAAGTATAAAGTTAAAGGAAAAGGGGTGAAGTCCCTGAAGAGATTTGCACTGTTAAAAAGAAAACTAAGTACTTCGTAAAATAATATGAAAAAAGATGCCTTAAGGTAGAGGACTCCAAACCCCAGCAGCATGAGGTGAGTGGCAATGAACCACTATTCATTCATGTATTCATCTGTGTTTATCGCTACTGCACATGGCTAGCATTGCTGGCAAGCTTTACCTCTTTCAGATTAGCTGCACCATTAAATTCTCACAGGAAAGCAAATGCTATGGTGAACTACACAAGCCAGGAATCTAGGGTGCATGCTCCTTATGGGAAGATCCTGCGTGATGATCCAAGGTGAAGCTGAAGCACTGATGCTAGCACTGAGGAGCAGCTGCTAATACAGATGAAGCAGAACAGAGAGGCTAATGGCGAAAACTTGGGGACAGCCCAATTGCCCATCCACTGGAGACTGGATAAAGAAAATGTGTCTTTTTCATAAAATGGTGTACTGCTCAATCTTAAAGAATGAGAAACTAGAGACATTTATAGATAAGTGGATACACATTGAGGTCATACACATTGAGTGAAATTAATAAGAAACACGTGTAAATACCAAATAGTTTCTCTGGTATGAAAAACTAAAAATGCAATCAAGGATCAAAATGTACAATTGATAATTATGTAATAGGAAGAAAAGGTGTAAAAGACTAGGGGAAGTAGGAGGGGTAGAGGAAAGGTAAGAAGGCAAAAGAAAAAAAAAATATGAGAAAAGGAAAATTTGGAAACAATATATTTGAAAACAGGGAATGGTGGAGAGGGTGAAGAGACGGCTGTGGAATGGGGAAAAATAAGAGCCAAGATAGGTTATATAAGGTTCAGGATCCCAATGATGAATGTAACTGTTCTGTATACCTAAAATGTACCAATAAACTTAAAAAAAAATAGCAGCGAGGTTTGACTGCACAGGGAACATAATAAATCAATTTCTTTTGTGGACTCACATGGAAATATATATATATATATATATATATTT
>NW_022900918.1:21334301-21341983 GCF_012274545.1 Fukomys damarensis | reverse complement strand
AGTGCATGTTCTATAGTAGCAAATGAATTGATATATTTCATTTATAAAGAAGCTCTACACATGCTGGTAGAATTTATTTCAGAATGTAACACTTATTTTTGTTCAAATATAGCCTGCTCATGACTTTATTTACCTCTATCTATGCTTCTTTGCATTTGTTTCAGTCATATATTCAGTTAGCTCACAAGCTGACCCCAAACAAAATGAGAAAAAAGCAAATATCACTGGAGAGCCTCCTTGTAAAGGGGGAAAGGCCTGATGAAGAGACAGAAAAAGAGTCCTGAAGAAATTATGTATTCGATGCACCTGTAATTCACAGTGTTTCTAAGGTCTCCAAGACTACTTTCTATAATATGTGGCAACTGTCTACTGAATGAAGCAAATAAAAACCTTTCTAAACTGCTTTGTATCTCTTGATAGTATCCATTCTTTCTGGAGTGAGGTGAAAACTCAGTGCTTTTCTCATTTTCATTTCTCAAATGACCAGGGATGTTAACATTTTTGATACGTGTATTTGCTATTTCTCCTTCCTTATCTGAGAAATGTCTGTTCATTTCAGATGACCATTTTTGGATTGGGTCATTACATTTTGGAAGTCTGATTTTTTAAGTTCTTTATATATTCTAGAGAGTAGACCTTTGTCTGAGGAATAGCCGGTAAAACTTTTTTTCACATCGTGGGTTGTCTCTTCTTGCTGTTGGTGGTTTTTCTTTCTGTGCAGAAGCTTTTCAAGAAGATGACATATCAGTTGTTGATTCTTTGCGCTAGTTGACATGTGACTGAGGTCTTTTCATGAAATCGTTTCCTATGCCAATGTCTTCAACAGTTTTACCTAACTTCTCTTCCAGCCTTGTTATTGTTTCTGTTGTAACATTTGTATATTTGATCTATTTCAATTTTAGTTTAGTGCCTGGTGAGAGATATAGGTCTAGTTTTAATCTTTGACAAGTTGAAATTCAGTTTTTCCAATGGCATTTATTAAATAAGCCATCTTTTCTCTAATGAGGTTGGTAGCCTCTTTTGTCAAAGATAGGTAGCTGAAATTAACTAATAACAAATGCTGGTGGAGTTGTGGGGAAAAAATAGCCTTTCTCCACTGTT
Organism: Fukomys damarensis; assembly: GCF_012274545.1. Lineage (NCBI taxonomy): Eukaryota > Metazoa > Chordata > Mammalia > Rodentia > Bathyergidae > Fukomys > Fukomys damarensis. Next base: position 21,340,882 of record NW_022900918.1, on the reverse strand, counting down.
GGTGGGAGCGTAGACTGGTGCAACCATTATGGAAACCATTATGGAAATACCTCAATAAACTAGGATCAGCAGTCCCATTTGACCCAGCTATTCCCCTGCTGGGTATCTTCCCTACATAATTGAAAGAATCATACCACAGCTCTATATGTGTTCCCATGTTTACAGAGGCACAGCTTATAGTAGCTAAAACTTGGAAACAGCCCAATTGCCCATCAACTGGTAACTCAATAAAGAAGTTGTGGTTCTTTTATAAAATGGAGTACTAGTCAGCCATAAAGAATGGTAAACTAGAGGCATTTATAGCTGAATGTGTGCACTCTGAGGCCATACTCTTAAGTGAAATAAATACAGTACACAAATGTAAATACCAAATAGTTTCTCTAGTGTGAAACCAAGATTGTAAATAGGATCAAAGTATAAAATAGATAATGTGAAATAGAAAAAAAAAAGTCCAAATGGCATGAGTATATGTTATGTGTACTTTCATTACCAACAAACACTACAGCTGAAGAATTGTTCAAGTATTTGAATACAGTATATATCAGGAGTTGTGAAATTTGTCTCAGTGTATGCCCAGACAGAGTAACTAGCCTGACTGGGTGACATTCTGGCTTCAAAGGTTGTTTCTTAATATAAGTTATGTACATTAATAGCATGCTATTTGTGTGTATTTGGTAAGTTACATAATTTCAGGTCTTTAATGTTTTCATCTGATAAAATGATAATTATTCCAGGTTTCTAATAGTGTATGCATGTAATGGTTTAAATTATTATAATTAATAATGATCAATGATATTGCATTTCTTTCTAAAAATTTTGCATAAATGCATATTTTAGAACAACTGCCAAAAAGTAGGTCAGTTTGTACAGCAGATATTGGGCAACTGTAGGGAGCCTGTGATATGTCACACATGTAATGTAACCTGTGGTTCACCATACTCATCCCTTATAGGTGGGGCTCATAGAAAAAGCAAACAAGGCTGGCATAGAAATTCTGATTTTGCTGGGGTTTTAGCTCAGTGGTGCTGCCACCTGCCTTGCAAGCGCAAGGTCCTGAGTTCAATCCCCAGTACCAAAAAACAAACACAAAAGCCAAAAGCAAATCAAGACATTGTGATTTCAAGCCCTAAATTACTAAACCTAAGGAAAAAGCCAAGTATTTCATGGCACTGATACTTATCTAGCTAACTCCCTTGAATCAGGTAATTGAGAAAATATATGTATGTAAGACAAAAATGTTGTAAATATTTTTAAAAATAAAAAACATTTATAGCTTGTTTTCTTGCTGAAGAAAATCAAATCCCTAAGATAAAATATTTAATTATTACTTTATAGTATGCTTATTCAGCAGAGATTATTATACTTAGCTTTCTATTACTGTTAAACTTTTTACTGCAATACTGTACAGAAGAAAAACTTATTTAGAATATTGAGCTAACATCTCTCCTCCTCTTAGATCCATTAGAAAACAATGCTATCACCAAATTTAGCATCTATAGAATCAAACTTATGATAGAAATACTTTTACTTTATTTCATAGTCATTGAAAAGAAAAAATATTAGAAACATGTGAAACATTGTAAAATACATAATTTTAGCCTTTTATTCTTTTGCAGTATTTTTGCATTGAACTGAGGATTTGGTGCATGCTAAAAAAATACTTTACCACTGAGCTGAATATCTCTGACCAATTATACAGGTTTTTAAAAACATTTTTATATGCTAACTTTGTATTTAGAACAGGATACGTATGGCATATGTTTACAATAAATATGTAATGATATATTAGTATGTAATTAAAAATCACTTTATTTAATAAAAATTTTTACTGTCATTGAATTACTTTAGTCCTATAAAGTAAATACATATTACTCTCAAGAAATTTATCATTTTATGTGTTGTAGTTTCTAACCATAACCCACTGTGCTAAACACAGCCCTGAAAGACCCTGAATTTTGTCAATTCATTTTAATTATTTGAGCCACCCTTACATAGCTATAATAGAGACTTTTTGAAAAATTATAAGAGGACATGTTTATGAGCTCGTGTCAAACTTTCTATACACTGCTTATACCGAACCTTCTATTTTGGCCTTTTGTCTATCTTAGTGGCAAAATAGGGAAGAAAGAATGGAAAAAAAAAAAAGAAATGCAAATTTACACTTTGCTTCCCTGAGCTATGTTTTTTTCATCTCTAGACAGCATGTGTTCTTCAGAAGGAAAATTATGATTTATATAAAAATGAAAAACTATCTACTATCAAAAATTCCGTAATCTTTTTTCAAGCTTTCAATCACCAATTTTGACTTTACCACATTTAAAATTTTTAATGCAGTTTAAAAGTGTCATTTTTAATTTTCATTGAAATAATAGTACAATTTTAATATATCATTGATTGCATTTGGTTGTTTTATTTTGATTTGTTTTGTTTGAGACAGGCTCTCACTATGTAGTTGAGACTGACCTGGAACTCACTGTGGAGCCCAGGCTGGTCTCAAGCCCGCAGACATCCTGCGTCAGCCTCCACTGCTGGGATTATAGGCTCGCGCCACCACACCCAGCTTCATGGATTGTAATGTATCAGAATTCCATAATGCACAAACAATAATGTTCTACAAATCCCCAAATTTCAATATTTCACATATTTAAAAGTTGTATATTTAAACTCACATTTTCATCATTAATTTCTATCTTTGTATTTAGTCCTGTGTGGGTTTTGGGGAAAGGAGGGTGTTAATTATTTTGTTTGTACTTTATAGCTACCTGCATTTGCATAGTAAGTATGGAAAACATGATAGGCAGCTTAGAAATACAAGGGTCAAAGAAAAAACAATTTAACATTGTTTCATGCTTTTTTCCCCACTGTTTATTTGTACATTTTAGGTACATATTATCATCATACTCATCATTGGGAATATGTATATGAACTAATATATCTTGGTTCTTGTTTTTGCCTCATTCCCTTCCCTATTTTCAAACGCTTCCATCCATCCCTATTTATGAAAACTTTCTTTTCATTTTTTCCTTCTTTTCTCATATTTTTTCCTTCCCCAATTTCCTTTTCCTTACCTCTCCTTCCTATAGCCCCTCCCCTTTTGGACCTTTTCTTCCTATTTTATATTATCCACTATACATTTTGGTCTCCATTTTCTCTTAGTTTTTCACATTGGAGAAACTATTCAATATTGACACATGTATGTCCTATTTATCTCACTTAAGAGTATGAACTCAGAGTGCATACATTCAGCTATAAATGTCTCTAGTTTTTCATTCTTTATGGCTGAGTAGCACTGCATTTTATTACAAAAAAAACAAAAACAAAAAAAACACATCTTTATAGCCACCATGGGCATTTGGGGTGTTTCCAAGATTTAGCTATTAAAAAATGTGCTGCTATAAAAATGGGTATGCATATATCACTGTGGTATAATGTTTTTAATTCTTTTGGGAAGATATCGAGTCGGGAATATCTGGGCCAAATGGACCTCTGATACTAGCTCTGTGAGGAATCACCATACTGATTTCCACAGTGTTTACACTCCCGCGAAGAGTGCAAAAGGATTTCTCTCCCCACATTCCTGCCAGCATTTGTTGTTTAACTTTTTGATAGCAGCCATTCTCTCTGGAGTGAGATTCATCTGCATCTCTTGTATTACCAGTGATGATGAACATGTTTTTTTCATTATGACATTGTTTCATACTTCTGAATTGCACTTCGTGATAATAACAATTGAATGGTAGGCATGTTTACAGTGATTGAGGTACCATAAGGTCAGGTATCCTCCACACTACTTCATGGGCCAGCACCTACAAATTCTTACTGAAAAAAATAGTTTTTTTCCCTCATTGAGTTTACTGGTACATTGTAGGTATACAGTACAGTTACATTCATTATTGGGATCCTGTACCTTTACATGACAGGTCTTGGTTCTCATTTTTTTCCCTTGTCCCTGCCCTCCCTTCACCCCTCCTCCCTCTCCCTTTACAAACACTTCATTTCCATTTGAAGTGAAGGAGAAACTCAAATATTCAATGAGTCATTCTGCTTGAATTTGTGAAATTTTCACACTACAACTTTGTACTGTATTTCGGTTAAAAGTTTTATATAATAATAAGGCTTGTAGAGAATTACAATTTTTTATTTACTTTTTAAAGTAATTATGTCATAATTGCTTTCCCAGTATGTAGTTGTCCATGTTGGTGGGGTTGTGAAGAGAAAGGAGCCTTCTCCATTGTTAGTGGGAGTGCAGACTGGTGCAGCCACTGTGGAAACCAATACGGAGCTACCTCAATGCTGCACTCTTCATATTTCAACATTTTCAAAAGCAAAAATACACATGCAAGCTTAGATATCCTTCTTATATCAAACTGTCTTCTGTAGCAAAATTAGGTTATGTGGAAAACTAATGTTGTTAAATACTTTCATACAGGTGTGAATACAATAGGTATTGTGGTAAATTTAATGTAATGAGGTTCAAAGTACTTTTATGAATTAAGATATTAAGGAACATTTGTAGTACACAGTCCACATCACACTTACTTAACTTTAAGTCATTTGGAAGGCAGCTATGCTCATCACTATACCACTAAAGCCATGATACTTTAAGTCATTTGGATAATATGATTTGAAACAAAGAGTAGTCACGGTTATCAATAAAGGAAGGCCGTTAATGTCTACAGATATCCTGTTTCCATTTTATGTACATATATCAATAATATTATGGGTAAATAGCTTTTATGCACTTAAGACAACTCCATCATATGTTTAATGATTCTTCCATTTGTGTATGTGTTTTACTAGTAATATATACTTTAAAGAAATTAGCTTTCATCAAATGACTAAAAACTGGTTCATATTCTTTGAGTTTTAGATTTGTTTGGAACAGGAATATAGTAATACAAAATGTCAAAATCTGGATCCAAACACAGAAAATTATAGGATAGTATATTTTGACTGCTGTGTCTTAGCCTATTTATTGTGGACATGGGCTCCAAGAGGTTTGTTTTCAATTACCTCCTACAAGTTTTCTGTCTTCTGTTTAGCTTCATTTGACTGACATGTTAAATTATGCATGATCAATTGAAAAAGATCAGTTGAAATTTTGGCACCCATTCACCATATGTGCTTTGTACAGTGACATAGCACACATCATTTTCATGTTTGCTTTATAAATGGTGTGACTGACGTTAGGCCTTTCATAATGCTTGCTTTTCAGTACAACTAATTCTAGCGATACTCATATTCTGAAAATACAAAGATTCGTTCAACAAACGGAAGCACTTAAGAAAAAAAATTCTTTTGAATGGTGATACAATGAATTTACAATATTCTTATGACAGTAAATATAGTTATATACTCATCCAGTATTTCTCTCAGAAAAATGCAATTTTATAAATTAATATATGTTGCAATATAATTTTCTTCACAAAAGCAATCAGTGAAACTTTCTTGGTATAAACCATGCATTGCTTCAAACCTTAAAAAAAATAAATCTTTAAAATCGTTGCTTAATAAATTGAAGCATGTTAAATAAAGTGTATTAGAAACTATTTTTTAGAAGTTTATGAAGGAAAGAATATAAGGAACTATTTACTGGAATAATAAATGAAACATTCTCATCATTGAATACAGGAGATAGTACAGAACTAAATCAGGAACACATTACTACTGTAAGCACCAAGCATTTTTCCAAAAGTACATGGTAACTTTCGTGTCTATAATTTTTGCTTAAAGTGTCCATCATCATGTCTTTCTAATGCAATGAAATTCTGTGATCTATTTTGCTTAGTAATATTACCTGATGTTTGTTTGCAACCCTAACTGCACACAGAAATCCCTTCATGCCAAATACATTTTTAAAGTGTGCTCACCACAAAGTATGGCTGCCCATAGTGAAAAGTAACTTCAGTAGATTTTTTAGAATATGGTTTACTTTACTAAAAAGCTGAAACTTCACCTTTAACATTTGCTTCATTGGTACAGGCAAAGTCTGCGCCAAAATGTTTTTTAAAAGTTCCCAGTGTTAGATTATTCACAGAGGAGAGAAAAATAAAGTCATGAGGAAGAAAACTGAGATAATTTTCTTGGCAATCCAAGGTTTATTTGCAAGGAAGCATTAAATAAAATAACATCTTACTAGCACCTCCCTCTCTTCCTAAAAGTAAGCACACATTGAAATATTTTTAAACTGTTACAAAATCAAAGGTTATGAAAGTCCTACATTTTAACCCTGACCTTTTAAACATAACATTTTCAACTAATATTAACTTTAAACATATTTTGGCACTTCAAATTAATGACAACATTGTTAGGATTATGCAATTAGCACTCTACAAACTTCTTTACACACTTTCTAATTTTCCTTTTGTGACAGTACTTTGCTGTATTTATTTTTTCTCTTTTATCTGGAATAAAATTTCCTGGGCCCTATTTTTAGCTATTGTTCTTAGTGATTATTTATACAGAGAACACTCTCTAACACTTAAATTTTTTTGTTTTATTTTACATAAAAGTATTTTCATTTCGACTCATGATTTCAACCATCAATATCAACTACCTTCTTCTTTTTTTTTTTTTTTTTT
>NW_022900918.1:21280577-21334069 GCF_012274545.1 Fukomys damarensis | reverse complement strand
TTTTTTTTTTTTTTTTGTACCAGGGATTGAACTCGGGTCCTTGCCCTTGCAAGGCAGGCCACCGAACCGCTGAGCTAAATTCCCTGCCCCAATTATCTTCTTTAACAGTTTTTTTGCTAAAGTTTCCCCATACTTACCCTCTTAGTTCTATACCTAGTATATCTCAAGTGCTACTAACATTATATCACTAGTTCATTATACTGAATTTTACTTTTTAATTAATCTAAGTAAAAATTATCCTATGCTAAATGTCACAAAATTACATGGTGAATGAATAAATTAAGAAAAAATAGTAAAATTAACATACATATTGCTGTTAATCCTCAAAATACTGTCTCTGTTTTGCACATACTGTCATAGCCATTATCTCATCGCTCGGACATGGTATCTAACACCCCAACAACTTTAAATATATGAGCATAGCTTTATTGTTGGCTGACAGTTTTTGAAGTCTCAGTTAGCTAGCTCCAAGGTGTGAAGGGCTTGGTGGAAGGTATGTTGATGGACACCTGCTCCTGTCATGGAGGGAAGGAAGCAGAGAGCTAAGAATGAAGTGGGGTGGGACATGCACCTTTCCAGATCACACCCCAGTAAACTGCGTCTTTTTCCTAGGCCACACCTCCTAAAGGAACATTCTGCTATAGATTCATCAGTGTGTTACTCCACTGATGAGTGTAACACTCTCAAGTTCCTGTCATATTCTAAAAACCGTACCTCCGAACACATGAAACATTTGGGAGACAGTCTAGATTTCAAGCATCACACACACTTACGCCATTGTTCTAGTCACTCTATAGAGACGTTCTGGATGCATGTCTTTAAGAGGTGTGATTAAAAATACAGAGAGAATTGCTCCTGAGTGCCATGCAACTGAAAGATAGACTTGTAAATATAATACAATGTGCTTTTAGTATGTTATTAACTGAACCTGGCATCACTCAAATTCTGGCCTTTCCTCACAGTCAAATGGCCATGAAAAGTAAAAGTTTTGAATTGATTATGCATACTGAGGCAGCCAGGGCAGTGCAACTAATGACACTGAGAAAATATAACTTCCAGAACAGTTGACAAAGTGGCCAGAATAAGTCTGTTCAGAGTGAGGTGGGATATTCTGTGCTGGATCAATGGCAATGTGTTTTCTACTGTAATATGTGTGTGTGTGTGAGTCTGTGTATACTATATATTGCAATTTAAACATTCATCATATGTTTGGTCATATCTCATGTCATTATCTTTTTATGGTACCTTTTATCATAAAATTAACTTTGCTTTAAATCATTATGAACTGCAAATATGTACAAAAAAGAAATAGGTGGGTAAAGAAGGCAGGGAGAGAAGGGAAAGGGAATTAAAAGACATTAAGATGTACATATACCAACTCCCCATAGGGAATAGAAACATGCAGACACCAATAATAAAACACTTTTGAATTATATTATGTCACTAATTTATTATATATTCTTATATAAAAATTAAATTAGAAAAATGGTTAACTCAATAAATATGAACCAAGATACATCATGTAAGGTACAAGATCCCAATGATGAATGTAACTGTACTCTATACCTAAAATGTACCCAATAAATTTAATGGGAAAATAAAATAAATACTAATTTCATACAGCAATTACTACAAATGGTAAATTTAATGTAACAAGGTCCAAAATGTTTTGACAAATTAACATTGTAAAGAGCCTCTTTATTTACTAAAATGTGACATTGCATTTACTAACTTGTAAATTATTTGGTTAACATTATTTGACACAAAAAAGTAATGACAATTACCAAAAAAGAATGTTTATGCCTACAGATTTTCTGTTTTCATTTTACACACATCAATATTAACATCAATAGTCTTTTAAAAATTTCAATCTTATGTTCAATGTTTTTATTTATATCTATGTATTTGAATAATAAAATGGTACTTAATATCAAGAAACTGACTCACATAAATGAATAAAAACTTTCTGTGAACTTTGAATTTCAATCATTCTGGAACAGGAAAAAGTAATGCAGAATTTCCAAATCTAAATCCAAATATATGAAAGTCATCACATAATATTTTTCATGCTATTTTATAGTCATCTTTGTGTTAACATTAAAAAGAAAGTGTTTAAATTGAATTTCTTAATATATCTAACAAAGTATCATGTTGAAAAACTGATTTAGTGGGGCCACAGGCTGATAGCTCCTGCCCAACTTCATAAAAGAAGAGTTTTTCTGCATTAAACAGCTATTCTGTGAAAAATGAAAGACTGAAAATTTAAAATAGAGAATTGACTGTACATATGATTCACATCAAAATAAAATTGAAAAATGACAAGCCAAATCATCTTAAGTTAGGAACTGTCTCTACACACATACACATACACACACACACACACACACACACACACAGAGTCACATAGATGAACATACACATAGATATATATACCTATGTATATACATACATACATACATATATATAGATAGATATAAAAAAATTTACTTTGTTTGCATATCTTGGCTGTTGTGAATAAAACTGCAATAAACATGTTGGTGCAGTTACCACCACAAAAAGTCAATTTCACTTCTTTGGAAATATATTGAAAACTGGGGTTGTTGGAAGATGCTGTAGCTTTATTAATTTTTGAAGAAACTACCTTCACACTAACCATAAGGGAACATTCTTATAAGCCTTCATTATCATTTGTCTTTTTGTTTTACAGAAGCAATTCTCATAGGTATTAGGTAATATATCTTTGTTAAGTTTTGAATAGCATTTCTCATATTAGTAATGTCAACTAGCCTTTTATATACCTGTTGGCTATATTTATATCTTCTCTGAAAAAATGAAGAGTTCAGATTTTTTGTTCATTTGTATTCAGTTATTTATTTTTTGTTATTGAATTGTGTGAGTTTCTAATATATTTTGGATATGCACACTTTTTATGAATATTAATTGCAAGTATTTTCTCCCAATCCATTGACTATCTTTTCATTTTTTGATTGTGAAGAAACTTTATTTATATATAATTCTACTTATCTAGTTTTGCTTTTGCTGTATGCTTTCAGGGTCCTGTACAAAATCATGGCCAAGACCACTATTTAGGATTTTTTTCCCCATATTTATTCTAGGCTTCACACAGTTTCCATTCTTATATTTATATCTAATAAATATTGAGATTCTGTGGAAGATCTAAATAACTAATAGGTGATAAGTATATTGTAAAAATATTTTTTCTTCTCATTTAAAATATTTATGGTTATTTAAATACACTAACATTATTTGGTAGTTTTAAAATAATAAAATTCATGTAATAACAATAAATTAGAAGGGGCAGGGGATTAGAGATTATGATAATAAGTTTCCACATTTATGTGATGTAGTACAAAAATAATTATATTGGGCAAAATGTATAATTTATTAATTAATCACTAAAAGAATAAAACAGCAAATAACTAAAAAATCAATAGACAAACTAAAATTGAATTTTAAAACTCATTTTAAGTTTATTGGAAGCCCCCTAGATGAAATAAAGTCAATTAATTTCTTTCTCTGTCTCTTCTTAGCGACTTGCATGTGCACTCATGTTGGTTCTGATTGTAAAACAGTGTAACAATTACAGTTGTATCCAAGAGGAGAAGTGAACAGAAGCCCCACATGACTTGTTAAAACACCGCACAATTGTATCTGCTCAGTACAATAAAGCAAGCATGTTCTTTCTTTCACCGTTTGAATGTGACTGCCATACTCCCACAAGGGACTGTTTTTCCTTCATATTAAAATGTAGTTATAAAACAAGGAATTTGAATTATGAGTATAATATATTGTGGTGGGATGATAGAGAGCAATTAGATTAGTCCCTTTTACAAAAGTAATTATATGTTTGTCAAGATTAAATTAAATATTTTAGGTCATTTTAAATGCTTGAGGTAATCAAACATTGATGTTATTTTGCTAATTCCATACTTACAGTTTTGTGAAACCTCTCAGGCTCCATGCACTTCCTATAGTAATCCAAATTCTATTTGGAAACTTATTAAATGCAAAAAATGACACAACAGAGGCCAAATTATAAAGAAATGACAATCAGGACAACAAATGATGCATTTACTTTGCAATTTTAATCAACCATCAACCTCCCCTCAATATACTTTCTACATCTTTAAAATGAAAGGAATGATTTAGCAATAAAAGTATTTTAATTCTGAAATTTCATTATTATGATAATAGGATCCATTTCTGGGCAAAAGCCAAGTGTTTTGCATAAATTTCTTCATTTAAGCCTTACTACAAACTGCAAGGGAGGTATCATTATCCATATATAAAAAGCATAAAACTGAGTTTCGTAGTTGACTTTTGAAATAGGAACAAATAATCCAAACAAAATCAGACTTTGAATATGTGAGCCTTACCTTGAAAATTTGTAAGTGGTTAGGATATGGGACACAGAGCAAAAATAAATAAACAATCACGTAGAACAAGGGCTTCTCATTTGGTGAACCATCCCACATGTACGAACACTAATGTGAGGATTTAAACATGTTAATTGGAAAGCTAAACAAAGATTGAAAAGGAGCTATATCAAATTATCTTTTTAAAACTCTTCTTAAATGTATTCACTTATTGTTTTTTAAAGTATTTCAGACTTTTAAACAATGTATAAGGATTGATTTTGAGTAAATACTCAGTAATGATATGCATACAAAATGTAGCAATTGAATAAGTGAATGTAAAAGTCATGAAGTAGTATTGGTTATGGTTTAAACCTTGATATTTCTTCCTTCTCTCATAGATGTGGCTTTAAGAAGGTGACTGAATCATGGGGGCAAGGTATTCATCAGAGGTTAGTCCATGATGTGATTATACCGAAATGGATATAGAGAGATGAAGCGTAGTCAGAGGAGTGAGGTCACTAGAGATGTGTCCTGGAAGGGTCTATCTCCTTCCTCCCTTGATTTCTCTCTCTCTGCTTCCTGTTGCTGTGCCATGAACTCTTTCTCTTTTACCTTCTCCACTGTCGTGCTGCTTTGTCTTGGGGCCAGCAGGTCAAGGACTGAAGCCTGTACACACTGAGCCAAAATAAACTTTTCTTCCTTTGAGTTGTAAATGTTGCTTATTGGGACCCAACACTGAGAAAGTAACTAAGACGGTGAAACTTTTTTTTTCATTGAGTGTATTGGTACTTTTTAGGTGAATTTTTACACTAGCAACATCATATCCGCGCTCCTTCAATGGCTCTAAACTTGGAAGCAGGAGCAGCGTGCTTGTCCCAGTATTGCTTTCAGTTTTCAACCCTTCTCTTTTCATACGTGTGCACCAAAACGGTCACCCCACACTATGGCGATATGCCACGCTGCATGGTTCAACTGAAGAGTGCTGGAGGAGATTCATAAACAAGTACTCTGCCATCTTCTCCTGCCTCTTTGTTCTTCTCACCTCTTTTTTGGTCCTGAATCAAGTCACGGAATTAATCTTTTCCACAACAAGACATACAAGACATAGAAATTATAGCCTATTGTCCCTAAAACAAGCCACAAAAAATGTTACTCATTAACTTCTGCTTGAAGACCCTCTTTGCCAAAGTTTCCTGGTTCATGCTTTGGGGAGAAATAATGCACAGAAAATCTAAGAAGATTTTTGAATTGTAAAGGCTTTCAGGGTTTCTCTCTCTGTTATAATCAGATCACATCTTTTTGTGCAATCCCATTTGTACACATCTGTCAATGTTTTATGAAAGCATAAATATAATTTTCCCTAGGTCTTACTTTAAGAGGGCTTCTAGGTCACGTACAACTTTGATAAAATAGTTATTATCTTTTTCTCTTGTTAACCTGTATTTTCATGAAGAATATTGTCTATGATCCTTCCACAGGCAAGGAAAGGTATCACATCGTACTAAGGTCTATAAGTGTAAAAATGTAGCTGGATTCTATTATACTTATGTTACCATACATTTTTAGGCACTATGTCCACAACGTGGTGTTCCAAGGAAGAACAAAGCTAGAGATGTTTTTTTATTAAAATGATTTCCCTAGTGAAAATAAATTTGAAACCGAGTTAAAGAAAAATTCCCAAAGTTTTTTTAATCTGTAACTCTCTTAGATGATACTGTTTTTTTTTCACCATGATGTTAGATCCATGAATTTTGTTTTATAAAACAGCTGTTATATCTTTTGCATGAGACATGCTTTGTGAGCTAACCAATATACCTATGGAACAGAAATATACCAATTCAAATTATACAGGAAATCAGAAGGATATTAGCTGATATGTCCTATATTTAAATCTATGCTAAATTAATTATGATATCCAAGATTAAATACTTTGATGAACATAAGAAGAATTCAGAATATAATTCCAAAAATGTCGATATTAGCTTACCCTTCATTTGCAAAGAACAATTACAACATTTTCAAAAAAAACATTATAAACACTATAAACTTACAAAAATTCTTACAAATTCATTTGCAAAAATCATTAGCAAGCCTTTTTAATAAAATTATGGATGTCTTGAAGGAAAATAATAAAATGGCAATATTTACTGACTTGGGAAGATATCTAAAGCATTACAGTTATTACAATTAATATTTTAGTGGATGAAAACAATAAAGAAAGAAATTATACTAACATTTTCAACATTTTAGTCCTCAGTCATCTGTCAATAACATTTTTTTTCTGCTTCTTAAATTCTGGCTTAGTGTCCTTGAATTTTATGTAAACTAGCTTAATATATCATTACTCCTGCATCATAGATTATTAGTAATTGGATCTTTTCAACCAATTCATGGTATGTAAACTGGTTTCTAGTAGATCAAAAGTTTTGTTCTATAGAAAGTATTTATAGGATAAGAGTGGATAACCAGAATTAAAATTGAATTTGAGTTTAATTCTAAATTTAATAAATTTAGGTATATTCAAATGCCATGTGAATGTTGTCCATTAAATTTTAATATGTATATAAATATTACACAGAAGTAATTTACAAGTATTATTTTGTAAAATAGAACTTCTGTGAGTAGTTTTTATAGTTAGAAGCATTGGTCATATATTGATAATATTACTTCATTACACTTTATATAACATCACATAAATCATTCAAGGTTTATAAAACAAGTTAATAATTTAATCTTGGAAGACAAATTTTATGATGCTGTAATATTACTTCTGCAGGATTAATTAAAACAATTTTTTCAGCAAATAATTTATCTGTCCAGATATCAGTTTTAATCTGTATGTAAGGTCTCACAAATAAAAGTTTGTTCATTTTTCCACTTCCTTATTAGTCAAAAATAACGTTTAAAAAATGACTTATTACTCCATTTTATTCACGGGCTAGTGAAAGAATAATGATAATGGATAAATGACACACTATATTACTACAATTGAAAACCACATATTTTTCAGATTGAAAACCTCTTGCCAAATGTATTTTTCACTAACGGCTTTATCTTAGATGGTCAAGGTACGAAATACAATAAATCTTATTTAAATGTTGTGAAATTGCTATTGTAAAACTTCACTAGCAATACTGTTCAGTAAATCTAGAGATGCATTACTATACACTCATGAGTCTAAAAATAAATGTGCACCATGCTAATCCGTGATTAGGCTAAAATCCAGTATGGTGGCCCTTTTGGAAGGAGATATAAGAAAATGGTGATTAGCTATGGGAAATGGGCAGTATAAAGAGGGAAATAATAAATTTATGACAACTCTTGCATCAGAGTAAAAGTATTGCGATCATAGTAATGAAGTCAGCAATATGAATAAAATCTGGGATCCTTACCTAATCTAGTAAGTATTTGTATAACAATGCAAATAGTTTTAAAGGAAAGGGAGAAACAAAAGGACATATATTTTAAGAAAAAAATTAAAATATGAACCCTAAGGAGAAGAATAGATTGGAATGAAAAACCAGAAAAAGAATTTCCATTGCAGAAACTATGCACTAATAAGGTTTTCAGATCAAATGTCAGAGTGTTAAGAATTAAGATATTTTTGGTCCAGTAATTTTGCTCACAAATCTCAAAAAAAATATATACATATATATCTTTAGGGGAAAATATATTTTACTGGGTTTTTTGTTTGTTTTTTGTTTTATACTGGGATTGAACTCAGGGCCTTGTACTTGTGATGGTACAGATGGCAGAACCACTGAGTTAAATCCTCAGCCCTTGCTTTACTGTTTTTGCTTTGCATGTTGACACTCAAATATTTTCAAAGGGTTAGTGCTACTTGTAAGAATGAAATGTCATTAATATGCCTTTGAATTCCCACTATATGGCCCAATACTACATTTTTATAAAACACTCTTAATTTCCGCTCTCTGGTTACTGCCTTCCAACTTGAATTTACTGGGTGCCATCCAACCAACACTCCTCTCGCATTTCCTTTCCTGACTATGAAGAATGTGGTTCTGCCTGCTTGTGTCATTCCCTTCTGTTCTTCAGGTTTTATGTCACTGAGAAATCTTTTCTGACCCTGCAAACTGCACTGAGCAACATTTTCTTAAGAATTAAATATTACTTGTCTAAGACAGACTAGTAAGTGAGATTTGCAAACAATCTTATTATAGTGGACTATTTTCAATGAGATAGTAACATAACAGTAATAGCCAACAGTTGTAGAATAAACCAGTTTGAAGAAAAAACAAAATCTGAATATAGATGGAGTAGAACTACTTCTGGGTGATACACATCTTATGTATAAAGGGATTGCTGCTAAAACTCCAATCCTTATAATAGGAAAAAAAGCTAGAAAATTGAAAAAAACATATGAATCTTCTTGGAATGTATCAAAGACAGGCTGTGTGTGAAGCCATCATGCCCACATTGGAAGGATAGCGCTTCGAGAGAGACAGTGTAAGATCTGTGTATCTGGATGCAGAGGACTGTGATATTGATTATGCCCAATGCAGTCTTGAAGAGTTAACCCCGCAATTAGCTTGTTTATAGAATCCAACCTAGCCAAAGTCTATGCACCCAGATCTGAGTAACTTGCACCCAAATTCTGTTGTGACAACTAAGACCTTCAAACTAGAAGGACGATGTTCTAATTATTCATACATTTTGTCTATTCTGTTCCTAATTTGAGAATTCTTTGTCTTGTCCTTTATGAATCTTGTTTACATTAATTTCCATAGAAACCACACATCGCCTTTACCCCAGTTGATTGTCCATAAAAGTCAGGGCCTGGGACTGGCCAAGGCCTTTATTGTTTGCACCGGCCTTGGTCATCCTGGCACCCTGCTTTTCTCCTAGTTCTGTCTCTTAGTGTTTTCTTTTTCTCAGACCTGTGTCTTATACTGGGCAGGTAGCGACTGGAATCTGATTGCAGGGATCTCCAGCACCTGGAGCCAGAGACCAGTTGATAATCACAAACTGATAAATAACTAGACACCCAGGAAGAGCTACCATCACAGGGAGAAACTCTGTGGAACAAAGTATTAACCACTTACCAGTCAAATCATTCAAATACAGGAAGGCCCAAAATTGCATATATTTTGTTAACTTTTATAAGATAATATAAAACAATTACAAAACAATTTATTGTTTATTTAATATAAAAATTGATTGGTTGAAATAACACCTGCCTGAGAGACACTTGCATAATCAGTATGTAAACAAACACACTGCCCAGTGACACCTGGGCTCAGGGGAAACTGGTGTTAATGGGCTTGGCCACCAGGAGCCTCACCAGATTTTCACAGTGAGGAAAGATGTTACTCCCGATGGCTCTGTCAAGACTAGATAGACTAAGTTTTGCGGAAAAAACCCAGAGATTTTTCTATTAAAAGAGAAAGAAATCAAATAAAACCAAAGAGAAATAAATTAGAATAAAAAAAAAACCTGCTATACAAGGAGAAAGACTTGGGCTGAGATATCTCTGAGTTGGTTGTAGGATATTGCTTGCATACCATCCTTCTTTAGCCTTATTCTCTCAGCTAAGGTGGGGATGAGTAGCAAAAGGAGAAGGAAGGAAAGGAGGAAGGAAAAAGAGGCCAAAAAATTATGTCTCTTGACGAATCTTAGTTCTACAGCCCAAAGACAGTAACAGACCCACTGAAAGACTGAGCTTTAATCAAAACATTGTAGGACATCCCAGCCCACAGGACTGTACTACCAGATCAAAAGGGCTCAAAAATAAAGAGGGGCTGACTCAGTATAATCACAGTGGATTACAGCTGAGCTGCAAGCTATAGGATAAATCTGGTGGAGGATTTTTAAAACAGGCTCAATCAAAAAAATTAATGATAACCCAATTCTTATCTACATTAACATACATTTCATACTACATTCTCTTTCTAGTGCTGAATGTAACATCTATTCTTCAACAGAAATTATGATAACATGAAATTCAAGAAAAAACACAGTCTGAAGAGAAAAAATAATCAAGAAACAAATGTAGATGTGACATGGGTGTTTAAATAATACCAGATGGTTAAAGAGCTATGATAAATATGTTTCAGGTTCTAATGGAAAACACTAGAATTAGATGGATAATGTGAGGAGAGAAGTTTAAGAAATAATTAAGATCCTGAAAAAATCCACAATACTAAAAATGAAGAAGGTTTTTTACTGTCTTCTCAGTAAACTTGACCTAGCCAAAAGAAGGGTAGTTCTACAGAATATATAAATATATATAATATTAATGTATATTCTATGTATAATATATATATATATATATGAAAAATATTCCAATGAAAACTTTCCATTTACTTTATTATTAGGTATTGAATTTCTGTGATTTTAGCTTTCTGAATGTGTTCTCCATTGATTTACTCACTGTTCTTAGTTCTTAAATTAATAACATTAGGTTTAACTTGCTTTTCATTTCTTGCTACTACTTATAAATATCTAAGTAATTGAATTTAAGATGATTTCCCATATTAATACGTTCATATTTGGTACTATAATTACTAAATACTACTTAAACCATATCCTGAAAATCTTAATACATCATCTCTCTTATCTATCAATTAAAATATAATATTATTATTATTTGATTACATCATTGGTTTTTGGGTTGTTTAGAAGTTCATTACTTAATTCCATGGCTATTTTTAATATTATTTAAATATGCTGTTAACTGTTCTTGATCATTTTAAAATTGTTTGGGACTTGCTATGTTACCTATAATTTTATAAATGCTGCATTTGCTCTTTTTTTTTATTGAGTTTATTGGTACATTCTAGGCATACAGTACAGATACGTTCATTATTGGGATCTTGTACCTTTACATGACAGGTCTTGGTTCTCATTTTTTCCCCTTGTCCCTGACCTCCCTTCACCCCCTCCTCCCTTCCCCTTTTACAAGCATTTTAGTTCCATTTTTTTATTTTCTCATATTTTTTCTTTTCACTTATTAACTTTCCCCTACCCTTTCCACTTTCCCTACACATTTAGCCCTTTTCTTCCTATTTCACATTGTCAATTATCTCATTAGGATATTATGTACTATTATAGTTTTTCACACCAGAGAAACTACGCTTACATGTGTGACTTATTTATTTCACTTAGTAGTATATCCTCAATATGTATCCATTTTCCTATGAATGACTCTAATTTCCCATTGTTTATGGCTGAGTAGTATTCCATTTTATAGAAAAACCACATCTTCTTTATCCAGTCTCCAACAGATGGGCAAATGGGCTGTTTCCGTGTTTTAGCTATTACAAACTGTGCTGCTATAAACATAGGTGTGCATATATCACTGTGATATGATTCTTTTAATTCTTTTGGAAAGATATCCAGCAGAGCCATGGCTGGGTCAAATGGTACCTCTAGTCCCAGCTCTTTGAGGTATCACCATATTGATTTCCATAGTGGGTGAACCAGTCTGCACTCCTACCAACAATGGAGAAGGGTTCCTTTCTCCCCACAACTCCACCAACCTTTGTTATTGTGTGATTTCTTGATAGCAGCTATTCTTTGTGGGGTGAGGCGGAATCTCAGTGTTGTTTTCATCTGCATCTCTCAAATGACCAGTGATGTAAAACAATTTTTCATATATTTACTTGCTGCTTTGACTTCTTTTTCTGAGAAATGTCTGATCATTTCAAATGCCCATTTTAGAATTGGGTTTTTATATTGGGGGGGCTGTTTGTTTTGAATTTGTTATATATTCTAGATAATAATCCTTTGAGGAACAGCTGGTAAATTTTTTTTTCCCACATTGTAGGTTGTCGCTTAGTTCTGTTAATGGTTTCTTTTGCAGTGCAGAAGCTTTTTAATAAGATGAGATCCCAGTTGTTGATTCTGTCTGCTAGTTCCCGTACTACTGAGGATTTGTTCATTTGTTCATGAGGATTCTTATGCCAATGTCTTCCAGAATTCTTCCTAACTTATCTTCCAGTAACTTTAGTGTTTCTGTTTTAATATTTAGATCTTTAATCTACTTGGATTTTAATTTAGTGTATGGTGAGAGATAAGGGTCTAGTTTTATTTTTTGGTAGGTTGATATCCAGTTTT
Organism: Fukomys damarensis; assembly: GCF_012274545.1. NCBI lineage: Eukaryota > Metazoa > Chordata > Mammalia > Rodentia > Bathyergidae > Fukomys > Fukomys damarensis. Next base: position 21,321,614 of record NW_022900918.1, on the reverse strand, counting down.
TCCCACACCATTTATTAAAAAGGCTATCTTTCCTCCAGTGGGGATGGTCAACTCCTTTGTCAAAGTTGAGCTAGCTGAGTACATGTGGAGTTGTTTTTGCGTCTTCCAGTCTATTCCAGTGATCCTCAGGTCTGTTTCTTTGCCAGTACCATGCTATTTTTATCACAGTGGCATTGTAGTAGTTTCAAACTGGGAATTGTTATACAGAATTTGCTCTTCTAGAGAACATGTCCACAATTGTTAAGTGCAGCCTTTCACAGTTGTCAATTAAGCCAAATTTTTAATTACGCTACCCAAAGTAATTATAGATGTATTGAATTGGGGAGAAACATTTGCAGAGGAGTATTAGAAGTTATTTATCATAATTCTGAAGCACTTTATTTTATTAGGTGTGTTTATTAGTGCTTTGCATTAGTGTTCATAGATGCTATATTAAGTGTATAATGATTTAGAAAAGTTAGGTTGGGCCTACCTTCATTGTTCATTTTTCTTTGGTCAGAGATTGTCTTTGTTACTTTTCTCATGGCTGAGACAACAAACCCAACACCCAAAGTTGAAGGAGGAAAGGTTTATTTTAGCTCCCTGTTTTTAAAGGTTTCTGTGCATAGGTTTGCTGGCTCCAAGGCAGGGTGGTGTGGTGAGGGGCGTCGCAGGGGAGAAACAGTCATGGTAAGTAAGGAAGGAAGGAAGCAGCTGCAGCAATCAGCATATGTCTCTTTCCCTTTTATACCATCTAAGACAAGCCTTTGGGTGTTGTCACCCACACTCCACGTGGGCCTTCTGTCTTCGGTTCATCCACTCATCCACACCCAGATGTATGTTAATTCCAGTCAGTGCACTAATTTACAGCCACATACCCTTAACCCAGTATCACACACCCTAGGTTCAACCAGCTCTAAAAACCCACCCATGAGGCACATAAAGCTTCTGGGGAACCTCTAGATACAAACAATAACAGGATAGTTCTGTGGACAAGACTTTTTCCTGTGGTATGACAGTAACCTTTTTTTTTTTTCCATAAGATATGTGCTCCTTCAAAATTCTTACACAATGCTTTATTTTTTCAGCATTGAGAATATGACAGCAGTACTAACAATGTTTCCAGGGTTCCCTATAATCACACATTATACTATAACACACCCCTTCCCTTTTAGGTTGGGTTTAGTACCCCATTTATGCAGTAACCCCCCGTATTGTCTATAATGGTCACAAGATGCCTCAAATTGCCAAGTAGTAATGTGAAATTACTTTGAAGTGGCAATTTTTGACTCTCTGTTTCCTTCCCAGCTGAGTCCTCCAGATTAATTCTGTGTATTCCAAGGCATACAGTTAATTCTTTTCAAAAGACATGCTAAAGTGATTTAATCCATTAAAATAATATATAGTTTGGTTTCCTTTTCTGTAAAATGATTTTATTATTCAGAAAATATTTGAACAGGATGATATAAAAAATTGCCTGGAAATCACACATTATACTATAACACACCCCTTCCCTTTTAGGTTGGGTTTAGTACCCCATTTATGCAGTAACCCCCCGTATTGTCTATAATGGTCACAAGATGCCTCAAATTGCCAAGTAGTAATGTGAAATTGCCAAGCAGTAATCTGAAACATCTATTTTATTATAAATATCATTGTGTCACATAACATAAACGTTTCTTCTTTAACAATTGAAATCTTTACATGAGAAGGTTCTTAAAGTATAAAAATGGAAGAAGGCAAGCATTTTTAAATCTTGTAATGACAAGAAGCAACACTTCAAGTGTTAGTCTGTAATTTATAGACTGTTATGTTTTAGATATAGAAGGATTAGCAATCGGTAACATTTTTTACATCAAAGTGTTTACTGAATCTTGTCCACTTTGAAGTGGCAATTTTTGACTCTCTGTTTCCTTCCCAGCTGAGTCCTCCAGATTAATTCTGTGTATTCCAAGGCATACAGTTAATTCTTTTCAGAAGACATGCTAAAGTGATTTAATCCATTAAAATAATATATAGTTTGGTTTCCTTTTCTGTAAAATGATTTTATTATTCAGAAAATATTTGAACAGGATGATATAAAAAATTGCCTGGAAATTACTAAGTGGTGCTACTGACAAAGACATTGGAGAATAGAGATGAGATTGTAAATACATTTTTGGTATAAATGTTTACATCAGTGAAGACAAATCAGCATAATATTAGCATACTATTATGCACATGTTCCAATGCAACTGAGAATTGCTATTATTAACTAGGTGCTGTATATGATAAGTAGGTGTCACATCAGTTATATAACTTATTACAGTTTTGGTACACTGCACGTTGAGCAGTTCATTATTGCCCATCATCAGCATATGATACAGAATGACTTTTAAAACAACTTACTTTTTTATTCTTCAATGAACTGGAAACTGGGGATTAGCCAAAATGCTATTGGAAGAAACTGAGAAAAGGAGCGGCTTGATAAACAGAAGATATACCAAAAACATGGGGCACATTCTGAGGTAACCGCTTATGAGTCTGATCTTGTATTAAAAACTTCTATTTCAATTGTGTAGCCAAACCAAAAAATATAAAGGGTGAATCAGATACAATCTAATTTCTGACATTTCAGGAACCAGCTATGAGTTTCCCAGGCTCGTTCTTTATTAGTACACAGGAGCATGGCAAACAGTATTTCTATCAAACTTATTTCTAGTTTGCATGGATTTGCTCCAAAACGTGAGGTGTCCCACTGCTTTTCTGCTCCTGGTTATTGGCACATTGCCCATGAACTATATATTATCTTGGTCCATCAAAAGATAACTCAAGTGCAACATAAAGGCAAGGTTTCAATGCTCCTTGCCCTGCAGCCACAAAATACTTGAGAAGCTCATCTTTAGTTAATTGAAGGCTTTTGGCAATCTAATATGTTATTCAGTAATAAGTTCCAGCAACATACGTACAAGTGTACAACTACATTCCATTTTCTAATTCTGATTAGATCTTTAATATCTTCATGCTCAAACAGTTAGAAAAGTGATCTTAGATTTACCTTCAATTGGTATATATTACTGGCAATTTATTGATATTTTAAATTATGACAAACAAGGAAAGATTTGCATTCTGAGAAAGTGACCTTCACAATAATTCAGAAAGTTAAAATAAAAAAATATGAGGACAAACAACAAAGCAATACAATCCTGAGCTTCAGGCAATCAGGAGAGCTGCTGCTACTTTTGCTACCATTTCCAAGAACCTGTCACTAGTTCCATAGCCAATTACAGTGATGTGGAGGGATGTGCCATAGTGAAGAAACTTTCACTGCTGGATGTAGCATCAAACTCATTGATCACGGTCAAGTTGAGAAAAATCCAAAACCTTTGACTATATTCACTGGTTATAGCCAAATCAAACAAGTGTGATCAGATGTGGTGGTGCATACCCATCATCCTAGCACTTGGGGAAGCTGAGTTAGTAGGAATGAAAGTTCAAGCCCAGCTTGGACAGATTAGCATAACACCACTGCAGAATATAAACAAATAAATGACCAGGAATGTAGCTCAGCAGGAAGGGGCTGGGTACAATTCCCAACAATAAAATTCAAACAAAACAAAAGGAAACATCAGTGGGTCCTTTGCTTCACTGCTGACTTGTACATACAGCTTTATGTATACAGTACTGACTTCCATGATTTAAATTACATTGAGAATTAGGGCTGTTAATATTTTTTTTTAATGTAGACTTTTTAGCATTCCAGCTTCTGGTGTATGGTGTAACATGTTACATATAAACCATATTCTCTGCAATAATATTTGTCAACACAATTTTAGAAAGATTTCAGGTGTTTAAGAAATACAACTTGGGATGGGGATTTAGCTCAGTGGCACTGTGACTGCCTTGCAAGTGCAAGGCCCTGAGTTTGATCCCCGGTACCAAGAAAAGAAAAGAAATACAACTTATAAAATACACAATGTGAGGTTTACAAGTAAATCACACATTTAAATTGTGAGTGAAGATTTGTTTTAAAAAGCATTTGAAGGAAAATACACACAGTGTTTAACATTTCAATGGTCTTGGTATACAGTGGAGCTATAAAGTCAAAGAGAACTGTAGTTATGTATGTGTCTAGAACTTATATTTTACCTACAGCCTCATAGTCAAGTGAACTACAATATAAGAATTTCCAGTAGGATATTTATGGCTGTTTATTTTCATGCTGGTTTTTAGAAACACTTTCCTAATGTTTTAAATTTTTTTTGATAGAGACACAAGTGTCATAGTAATTTAGGTGGAGACTGAGTTGCTCCTTTTTTGAAAATAAGTAGAAATGAATACAATATTTTTGGTTAAATATATGTGTAAAGGAATTCTTGGGTTTATTTATAGAAATGATATGTATTGGAATTTTGCTTTCTACAGAAGTACTGAGAAAACACTTGAAACTCTTTTCAATCTTTAATACCTTCTGAGAAAGTAAGTATTGTGATAAACAACATTCCTAGATAAACCTTTCCAAACATTCATCCATCACCCAGTGGATAGAGTCACTATGATAAATACAACTGCTCTGTATTGCAGGACTACTCTTGCCTTTCTGGGCTGTCTCTTTACCTAGGTGCTTTTCTACTTCATAATTCCATGGAAGAAGCAAACCATCAAGACCTACATCTCTCAGGCTCCTTAGGAATGGTACCCACTCTGTTAACATAAGGTAGTCATTTTCAATCTGCCGTGGTTGAACGAAGAGGCTATTGTTCTTTCTATTTTAGCTTTACAAAATTTCTCTAAGGGACTTGCACAATTTTCAGCTATTAATAATAATAAAAATGAGTATTTGCTCATCATATTTGCTCTTGCCTATCTGTGATATCAGTGAAAACATAGATACGGAGTTGTAGGGTTTGAGTAAAAATACTGCTTTTATTTAAAAAAAATACTGTAGCAGTTTCACTCTGGATATCAGTTTCCTAATTTTAAATAGCAGGAATGTACAGAGGGTGATCAAAAGATACAGTCAGTGAAAGTTTAAATGTAAATACTTATGAGTGTAAAGCACTCATTGTCATTAATCCCCCTCCCTTCAAACACATGTATCTCATTCTTGCCATTTGGCATCAGTTTGGGAAGTCCTCTTTCTTTAGTGCCTCTAGGGATGTGATTAAAAATATATAAAATATATAATATAAATATTAATTATATAATATATTATTAATTATATATACTATATATAACATAATGATAGTCAGTGTTGCTGCCCAGTGACATTCAACAGAAAGGTGAGCTTATAAAAAGATTATGTCTTCCTCCACTTTGCTTACCAGAGCTGGCACCTTGCTGTTTTTCCCTCCTCCCCAAAGTGAAATGACCATGAAAGTTGAGTGCTCTGGACCCATTCAAGACATGGAGTGAACGAGGACAGTGTAACTAAGCACTCTCATGAAAGAGGACTTCCAAAATTGTTTCACAGTGGGGCAAGAATAATGGGAAACGTAAGGAGGATTATTCTGAGAGGGATTAAGAGAAATTTGTCTTTCACTGTAATGATCATCTAAAATTATAATTATTCACTGTACTTTCAATATCACACCTTATATTCCTTTCTCTATCAGCTACCTGTTAAATATCTTCTGATCAAAAAATATCAGACATGTGAAGAGAACACTTCAGAAAATACACTGCATTGTAACATTTATAGTTTTAGGGTATTTTTAGGATTGTCAATTTACATAACAAAGGCAGCAACCCTATAATGTGAAATAGTATCTAGTGACATGTAAATTGAAAAATATTTTTAATTTAGAGTTTAAATGTAATTCACTTTCGCTTTTATATTCTCTTATATGATGTATATTAATCTACAAATGAGTTCCCAATTGTTTTGTTTCAGATTATAGAGAATTGATATTTTGGATCATTCATACTTTCATACAAACTTGCCAAATTTGTGATACTCTTTAAAATATATAAATTTTAACTGTCATTATGAAACACTTTTAAACTGCATCCAAATGGAAGTGTTAACTGCCCACATATGAAGAATTTGTTTTCTATAATATGCTACATGGGTATGAAATTGTTGTTTTATTTTTTGACATATTATAGAAAATATTAAAATCTTTTTTAAGATGGGGTTTTCCTATGTAGTTCAGGTTGGTCTTGACTCACTATGTAGCACAGGATGGCCTAAAACTCATGGAAATACTCCTGCCTCAGCCACCTAGGTGCTAGGATTATGGGAAAGTACCACAATCAGGCAACATATTATAATCCAAAAACCATAATGTGTCAATTTTGAGTTGCACTTTATAATATTGTGCTATTATCTATTATTTCCTCCGTGATATTTTCTTATTCTCATTTTTCCATAATAAACAAATATGGTATTGTATTATCCCTTGTGAATGGTGGACCTAGGTCCATAAGAATGTCAAACCATTCTAATGTCTTAACATAACACATGCACATATAGACATGCACACCTGCACATAGTTTACCTATTCCACTCAAATAACCAACACCAGGCAGTTTCTAAATTTTAGATATTAAGAAAGAGGTCTGATGAAAACATTTCATGTAAAACTTTTAGATATCGCATATAATTTGTTTTTATATTACATACTATAGAAAAATTACTTCCACAAGTATGAAAAAACAATAATTGTTCTTGTGATTAAAAAAATAATTTGTTTTATATGTCTATATATCACAAAATTATGTATTTCCATTTTTTTGCTTAAAATCTGGGTCAGAGTTCATACCACTCTTAGCTCTACTCATTACAAATTTCTAGTAGACCATTATATTTCCAATATGAGTTTTCATAAGTGGAAGAAATAGAAAAGAAACTAAAGTAGCGACTAAGGGGGAGAAAACTGTGAAAATCAGACACAGAATCGCATTAGTTTGCCATGTCCACATTCCAATTTCTCTTTTGTATCCATCCTCTATGTGTTAAAAGAAGGACTTATACTTTCCTCTAAAATATGAGTTCACTGAAGCAATTTTTGTTTAGTGTATTTGTAATTAAAAGATAAGTGACTGTAATTGACATAATATATTTAAAATAAACTTTTTAGTAACCATTTATATCTGTGTTTTAAGAAGGCTAGCAATATATGTGTAGACTAGGAAAACATATCAATGACATAATAGCTTTACTCAAAAAGATCCTATGACTTAAACTCAAAAAAGATACAGAGAAATTCACCAAAAACAGCATTTAATAGAAGACAGATAAAAGTTAAAATGTGCTAGAATGGTTAACTTATCAAGGGAAAGCTGAATCATATTTTTAGTTTTTGCATTTCCTTGGAGACTGTAAATTAATTTGTACAGTAGCCAGGCAATAAGGAAGTTTCTGCACATGTCAGTTGACAAGACCACCACACAAGTGTGGATGCGTTCTTGGAAATAAACTGAGTCATAATTTTCTAGTGCAAATGGCAGGTACTCATTAAATTGTCAGCTTTTAATTTATTGAGAAAACTGTATTACCTCGAATGGCAAACACGAATGAAAAACAAATGAACAAGTGACTTTTCTTTCAGACAAAGTAAGCTTCTGTTTCAGTAATCTTCTATTTTCTAGGTAATGGAATTTGGAGGTTTTCATAGCCTCTTTTAAAACTTTCTTCTCAATCTTTTAAACTAATACAAGCACTCAATGCCAATTAGGCACTAACTTTTGTTTTGTATTAATACTTAAGGCTCTCACAATATGGAGTGCAAAATAGGAAATGAAGCCAAACTCTATAGGGACTGGGCAGTGAGTATGTGTTTTATTAATCATGAGTAGGAGTGGAAATGCATTCTCTTTCTATAAAAGTCTCCTGTAAATCCACCTCCAAATGAAAAAAATAATGTTTTATGTACTAAGAAAAAATTTCAGTGATGAAAAGTTGATAACCTGTTCTAAAATATGTAATAGAAATATTTTAATTGATTGATATGATGCTCTGGATAAATATTGCTTTATAAAATCACTGTTAGCAGCTTGCTTTTCTTGAATCAGTGCACGTGATTTTATTTTTGGAATGGTTTGTGTAACTTTCACCTTAGTAAGTGCTTTTTTTTTTTTTCTTTAACAATTCAAAGATTGTAAAGGTACAAGATCCCAATGATGAATGCAACTGTACTGTATACCTAAAATGTACCAATAAACTCAATAAAAAGAAAAGAAAACAAAACAAAACAATTCAAAGATCGGTTAATATTAGTCAGTCCTACTCTGAGGGTCTGAGATTTGGGATTGTAGTAATCCACTGCGGTTACTTTTAAAATAACTGCGTTCTATGGATAAATAATCTCTTCAACAGTACACTTCTATATATAAATTAGTGTTACGGATCATAGTCTCATAATTTAAACATTGATGGACTACAAATTCTATATAGTGAATTGAGACACTATGGGCTCAAAAAGATCACACATTTTTTTTTTTTTTTACATTTGTCGTAACATTGGTCTCCTGCCAAAGAACACATTAGGAAACTCATGACCAGCTCAATGGCACTCCAGAATTTCTCAAGGATATCCTAGAAAGATATAAAGCAACCAACAATGCCAAAACGTCTGCATCAAGTAGAATGAGCATTGAAGTACTGGGGGAAAAGTGAGGAAATCAGTAGCAATAAATAATACAATAACAGGAATAAATCAAAAATTTTCAGTAATAACTCTCAATGTGAAAATTTCAACACCTCGATCAAAAGATATAGATAAAGATGTAGACTCGCAGACTGGTGAAAAAAATCCAACCATATACAAAAAATAAATTTAATCCAAAAAATGCAGAGACTAAAAATCAAAGAATGACAAATGATATTCCATGCATTGGGAGCCCCAAAAGAAGCAAAAATACTTTTCTTATTTTCAGAAAAAATGGAATTTAATATAAAATTTATCAGAGCTGGCAATGATGAATTTCAGTCATGTATAAAATGGATGCATCTTGATAGCATAATATAAATGAAATAAATCCAACTCAAAAGTATCACATTGTTTCTCTTATTTGAGAAAGACAAAGCAAAAACAATTTCAAGAACAAATTAAAGACAAATAGTATGATAAAAGGAACATTTTTTTTAAATAAGAGCAGGATAGGTGGTAGAAGAGGAGAATGATACAAGATGTGCTATGTTTGTGTATCAACTTCACATCATGAATTTAACCATTATGTACTAGAAAATAAAAATAAATTGAAGAAATAAAGACATAGATGAATTTATAAAAACATACATTTTTGTCTTTATGAATGACAGTGCTTGTATCTGTTTTAGGCATAGCAACAGATTCTATCTGAAATGAATACTTCATTATTTTAACATTAATATGTCTAAGTTATGTTCTTTAATTTGAGAAATATACATCTCACTCTGGAAATAAGCACTGCATTAATATGTTAGATATATTTAAAATAAAGCAATTCAAGGGAAAATTAATTGGTAAATAATTTAGAACAAAGTTTTACATATTTTATCCATTTCATGCAATTTCAAAGGAATTTGCTAAATTTGATATCTAAGTAAATATTTCCTTTTTGACACCATTCATCTATTTACCCTTACGTTCTTCTTCTAGTAAAATGCATTATGTTTACTTTTAAGTTACTTGGGCTTAATGGAACAACTAACCTTTCAGTTTGGCACTTGTTTATAACCAAGCAATTTATATCCAACCTGTCTTTGGGGATCAAGGTCAAGAATCAGAGGAGGAGGATGAAGTGAAGAAGGACCAGGAGCAGGATGAGGATGCAGAGGAGGAGAAGGCAAGAGGGAGGGAGAGAGGAAATGGAAGAGAGGTTGAAATGGAGGGAGAAGAAAACAGAGGGAGTAAGAAAAGAAATAGAAAGAAGAGGAGGGTTGGACACATATTTTATTTTAAAATCAAGACTTTGCCTATACGTGTATATGAAGTTGCCAATCTTAGTTTAAAAATCATTCCTGACTCGTCTAATAATCGATGTATCTTACTGTATAGGGCAAAGGGATTGACTCAGAATTGGCTCATGGTAATCTAGGTTTGGTTTTGTTCTGAATATGAAATCTGTACTTTTACCTTCTCTTGCAGTGGTAGCTGTGGGAATGTAAGTAAAATGCAGCTTTAGGACAAACCTGTTTCAACAAAAAGCCAACAAACACAGAAGGGATCAGCAAGTAGAGAAAACAGAATCTTGAGGACATTAGCTCTTCAAACAGTAATAATAAAGCCAGCCCCATTTCTAGCTTTTCCAGTAATGTAATGCTATATATTTATTTATTTATTTACTAAAGCCAAATATTTATATTCTTGATAGTTACATTTCACAGTATAGAAAATTATTATTGGAAATTATTATTGAATAAATTAATAGGTGGAAAGGAAAAATTGTAATATTAAGGATATATTTTACTCATATGTTATTTACAGCATTGAAGAGTAGAGAAGTAAAATATATCATCCACATAGATGACAGATAAATAAATATAGGCAAATTTTTCTATTATAGTTTTTAACTATAAAACTTCAGAAGTTTAAATCTTACAAACAGGAAAATAACATATAAATATTGAATAATTAATATTGAGCTACTTAATTGTCAGTTGCATTTTTTTGGCTGCATGAATTTAGGATTAAAAATTAACCAAGTAGGAGGACATCAGCAAGAGAATGAGAACAAGAAGCTAAATAAACTGCAAAAAAAAAAAAAACAAGGCAAAAATTAAAAAAACCAGACAAAACAAAACAAAGGCTTTTTTCAAAAATCCAAGATTATAACATGAATTTAAAGAATATTTCGGCAGATCCCAGAAAGTAGTGGTGTGTGGTCCAGACCAGCGCGGCTGCAGGCAGATCACAGTCAGGGATCAGCCCCAACCACAGAGGCTCCTGCAAACATGCAGAGCCAAGGCCCACCCAGGAAAGAGCTGCACAGGCGCACAAGCTTCAGTGAGAGGCCCACCCCATAGCATCATTGAGTGTGTGAAGATCCCGGGGAGCAACAGTGTGGTCCAGAAGAGCATGGCAGGCAGATCCCAGCCAGGGATCCACCCCAACACCAGTGGCTTGGGCAAACCTGCCCAATCAAGAACCACTCAGGAAAGAGCTGCACAGGCACACAAGATTCAGTGAGAGGCCTACCACATAGCATTGCTTATTTGAACCCTGGAATTGGTGTACTGGTGAGCAGCATAGAAAGGGATTTTGGTGGCTTAGTGAGGATTGAAGACCACTGGGTAAACAAAAAGTTGTCTCAACAAAGGCAGAGAAGGCTGCATCTGTTGAAATGAAAAGACATGGAAACAAGTCCCAAAACCAGAATTCCATATCACCCAAGGCAATCCTGAAGGGAAACAAGATGGAAGAATCTGATACTCGACCATCCAGACTCCCTCACCTGGCAACAAAAGAGGATCTGGAAAAAAGGAAGCTGGAAATAATTTCTCAGATAATAGCAGAGATTGTACCCATGGTGCAACATATGGTTAATAAATCGAGTGGACACAGACTTAAAAACAATAGTAGAGCAGAGAAACATAAGGGAATCCCAGCATAGGAAACAAATGGAACCCATAAAACAGATGCAAACAGATTTCCAGAATATTAAAAATTCCACTGAAAGTTTATGAAACAGGATGAGCCAATGAGAAGATAGAATTTCATATATATAGAAAATAGGATTGCAATTAATGACAAGGGAAAAAAATATTTCTCAAAAATATTAAGGGACCGTGAGAAGTCAGTCCAACAGCTGCTAGATGATTCAAAGAGGAATAATGTAAGAATGACCAGGTTCAATGAAGAAACAGCAGAGAGTGCAGATGATGTAAAAAAGTAATCACAGAAAACAACTTGACACACAGATAAGTGAGGCATATAGGACTCCAATTATCTGTGATCAAAAAAAAATCTACACATAGGCATATATTACTTAAGATTTCAGAAAGACAACAGAAGAACAAAATTCTACAATCAGTCACAGAAAAGAAACAAATCATGTACAAAGGAAAGCCCATCAGAATAACAGCAGACTTCCCAACACAAACCCTCAAGGCAAGAACGGCTTGGAGTGATGTATTTCAAGCCCAAACAAAAACAAAACAAAACAAAACAAAAAAAAACCCAACCCAAATCGATGTACCCTTCAAAACTATCTTTCAAATTTGATGGGGAAATAAGATACTTTCATGACAAAGAGCACCTGAAGAAATTAATGAATACCAAACCAGCACTCCAAAAAATCTTAAACAATATTTTAGGAAACAAAAATGATAATCACAACCCCAGGAAGCCCAGCAGAATGAATCCATCAGACATGACAAGAAATTAAATGCAAAGGGGGAGAATCCAACAAAAAGAAAGTCATGACAAGGATAAATCAATATATAAAAGTTATAACCATCAATGTTAATGGTCTCAATTCACAAATCAAAAGAAATAGACTGACAGAATGGGGCAAGAATTAAATTCAATATGTTTCATACAAGAAATACACAATTTAAAAAACTCATAGATTGAAAGGTAAAGGGTGGAAAATAATAATCCATGTGACAGGAACTGAAAAAAAAAAAAAACAGGAATAGCTATCTTCTTCGCAGAGCACATGGATTTCAAACTACCAATTAAAAGAGAAAGAAGGACACTCCATCCTTGTAAAAGAGACAATCCAAGATGAAGAGATGACAATCATAAATATATATGCGCCAAACAATAGTGCACACAACTATATAAAACAAATACTAATGGATTTGAAAAATCAAATAAGCACTATATATATGTATATATATTCTACCTGAGGGTCAAATTTGGGGCCTTGTGCTTGCAAGGCAGGCAGCGGAACCTTTCAGCTAAATCCCCAGCCCCTCTTCATTATAGTTTTAAATATATTTCATCAATGCCTTTGTCTTAGTATGACCCTATTTTGATCATAACTTCTTTGGAATTCGTTCTTTTTACAGATTTTTTTGTATTCATGTTTGAAATCAAATATTTTTTAATGTTTTTGAATTACCTATTACAAGGAATGCCCAAGTTAATCAAAATATAGATTTTCACTAACATGATGTAAAATTGTATTGAACTCATTCAGTATTATAAAATAATATATCCAATATATAAATTTATAAAATATATTGAAATTCATGGTATTAATTATATAAATTTTTCTTTTATTTATAATGATGTTTTTTTTTCTTGTTTTTTTTGAGACAGGGTTTCAATATGTAGTTGATACTGACCTGGAACCCACGATGTAGCCAAGGCTGGTCTAGAACTCACAGTGATCCTCCTACCTCAGCCTCCTGAGTGCTGGGATTACAGGCGTGCACCACCATGCCCAGCCTATAATGATGTATTGATTGGCTCAAGAGAGTACATCTTTATCAGGTGTATTACAAGTTGCACTGGAACAGTAACATGCTCAAGTTTGTTCAAATATTTGACTTAAAAATATTACATTTGTTATTATGCACTAGAACTGTTTTATTTTTCATTAATTTCAACTTATTGATGATTAACTTAAGAAACATTACTTCATCTCTCATACTTACTCTGTTGTGTTTGTATCTTGTTCAAATGTAATATGTAGATTCCTATTTAATCATTAATTTAAAATAATATGACTGCCAACAAGGACAGAGTAGGGAGAAAATAAAATGAACTCAGGCCAAGAAAGTTATTTGTTTGCTGACTCTCAGTCTACATATTTATTGTAACATCTAATCTACATTTTAAAACAGCCCAATCATTTTATCAAATATTTTATAAAAAACAGTGTATATTGTATATGTAGTAGATCTCCAATGTTACAGCTGAATATAGTAAAAAGTCAGTAATTCAAGGTGAACAAAAAAGGAAGAAATTCATTAAAATTTTGTGTGCAGAACCATCAAAGAATACTTAGGTACCATGGAGTTTAGCAATCCTGACTTTGAGGCCTAATAATACAATGGGGGAGAGAGTTTAAAAAAGAAAAAAGACACCTAACTTACTTTGGTTCCAAAATAGTACTCTAATTGCTTATGTTGATATTTATCCTCAATACTGTTAAGTTATTCTTAACTTGCTTGCTAATAGATTCTATAGTCCAACTGTTCTTAACGTTTTCAAAAGTGAATTTTCCTGCTACTATTGTTTTGACTTTCTTCCATCCTCTTATTGGTGGAGCTTCCACAATTCTGCAACCTGCACACACCTCCAAATTACACTTCTTTTAAATGCTAAAATGGCTTGAATTGTGTTAGTCATTCTGCCTTTATCTAGATCAACAATTCTACTTATAAACCCGTGCTCATAAGTTTTATGGTGTTCAGGGAATATATGTTTATCACTAATTGCAGAGAGGAAAGAGTAGATTTAAAGTCTGTTTAAATTTAATCAACTTTTATTTAGGACAAAACTTTCAACAGAAAAATAGAAATACCATAATGCTCATTTAACTGCAATCTTTTACTTCTAAATTTTGTCTCTTACTATACTAGTTTTGCCAAAAATTTCTCATAATCTTTGTTCCAATTTTACCACTTCCATTTCTTATGTCCTCAAACCTCTCTGATATTTTTAAATTTGTTGTTTCTGCATTTCACCCAGTTATTTTTAAAATATGATCTTAAGTAAGTTGTCTCGGCATTTCAGAAGATTTCTCACTGATTAGTTTTTATTCTCTCTATGCCTCCCTCTCTCTGTCTTTATCTCTCTCTTATAAAGTTTTATGTATATACACACACACACACACACACACACACACACACACACACAAAACACTGTGTAGCAATCAAGAAAGCACCTGTTTAAAAGTTAACTAACTATAATATATTGATGGTAGAAAGATAATCTTACTAATTTACATTAAAAATGTTTGTTTCTCATTTGAAACAGAAACAAATGAATAGAGATTATAAGGAGACTTTTGGTGATATATAAGAGACTAACCTTCATTTAGTGAAATTAAAATTGTAGTTATTTTTATTGTGCCTGCTTTTTTACTTGTTCTGTTTTTCAGAATAAATACCAAGTCTCTTCATAAAAGAGAACAAATATAATTATCTCTCAATGTACTTCCTTGTCTAGGCTTTAAAAAGTAAACCAAAATTCCTCTTTCAGAATACATAATTTACACATTCAGAATGAGAGAATATATTGGCTTATGTCTTTCAGAATATTTAAATGATTTATTTGGTCTAGTTTTCTCAGCATTTAAAAGAATAAAACAGTTCTCTTCATATCCTCCTGGCAACTGCTAAATGAAATAACTAGTTTTCTTTGGTCAAAAGATGGTGGCAGATGAGAGTCTACTACTCCATACAGCTATTAGTAAATGGAAAGTAAAATATCATTGCCAAAAGCAATATTTGCAAAATTTTACTACATATTCTTCAAGAGCAACTTTTACCATGATTTTTTCCCTAGGTAGCTAAAATTTACAAAAGAACTATTCTTAAGATACTTGTATTTTAATCTTTTGATTATTTTTATTTAATTTTTTTTTTATTCTTTCCTTACTATGCTGCTCTGTCTTTCCTGAAATAAAAGTGGAGGATGAAGGTACCTTTCCTCAAATGCTCCCACATTCAAAGTAGAGTCTATGAAGATTTTCACAGATGCTTTTTCTTTCTTTATGGAAAAAAAAAAAAAAAAAAGACACTTTAAGAGCATTTCTACTAGGTAGGCCATATATATTTTATTTATCATACTGTAAGATTAGCATGTATAAGCTGAGGATAGGTTAGCTTAAGCAATACTGTCTACTTATAATTCAGTAATCTTTCAAAGAAAAAAATGAAGAACACATAGTAGAACAGGGAACAGGAAAACTACCATAAGTATTCATTTTAAAGAAGGCCTCATAATCTTGTTTTAATTAATTAATTTTATTGGTATATTTAAGGTATACGATGTAGTGACATTCATCATTGGAAATTTGTACCTTTACATAATCTATCTTGGTTAGCATTTTCTCCCCACTCTCCTGCCCTCCCTTCAACTCCTCCACCTCTCCCTGTCTACAAAGACTTTGTTTCCATTCTTTCTTTTTCTCATGTTAATTCCATTCCCATCTTTCTTTTCCCCTCCCCTCCCATTTCCCCTTCTGCTTTTCACCATTTCTTCCTATTTCAAATTATCTATTATACCTTTTAGTTCTTCCTTACATTTTCAGTTTCTCACACTAGAGAAACTATTGGATATTTACACATGAATCCTATTTATTTCACTTAAGAGTATCACCTCAATGTGCATCCATTTAGCTATAAATGTCTCTAGTTTCTCATTCTTTCTGGCTGAGTACTACTTCATTTTATAAAGCAACAACAACAAAAAAACATTTTATTTATCCAGTCTCTGGTTGATGGGCAATTGGGCTATTTCCAAGTTTTAGCTTTCACAAATTGTGCTGTTATAAACATAGGTGCACATATACCATTGTGGTATGGGTCTTTTAATTCTTCAGGAAAAATGCCCACCATGGAGGAAGCTGGGTCAAATGGGACCTCCAATCTTAGCTCTTCGAGCAATCTTCATACTGATTTCCACAGAGGTTGCACCAGTCTACACTCTCAATAGTGGAGCAGTGTTCCTCTTCCCGCAGCCTTGCCTGATTTGTTATTCATTGATTTCATGATAGCAGCCATTCTTTCTGGGGTAAGTTCTTTTCATTTGCATCTCTCCAATAACCAGTGATGTTGAACATTTTTTCATATGTTTATTGGCTATTTCTACTTAATTGTATGAGAAATGTCTGTTCATTTCAGATGCCCAGTTTTGAATCGAGTCTTTAGTTTTGGGAGTTTTGATTTTTTTTAAGTTCTTTATGTATTCTAAATAGTAGGCCTTTATATGAGGAAGAGCTGGTGAAAAGTTTTGCCCACATTGTTAGTTGTCTCTTCATGCTATTGGTTGTTTCTCTTGCTATACAGAAGCCTTTTAATAAGAAGACATTCCACTTGTTGATTGTACTAGTTCACGGGCAACCACGTTTTTTTTTTTCATAAAATCTTCTCCTACACAAAATGTCTTCAAGAGTTCTATGTAACCTCTTTTCCTGCTAGTTTAGTTTTTCTGTTCTAATATTTAGATCTTTAATCCATTTCAATTTTAGTTTAGTGCAAGGTGAGGTATGTAAGTCTAGTTCTAACCTTTGGCAAGTTGAAACCCAGTTAATCTTTTTTTTTTCAACATTGGGATCTTGCACCTTTCCATGACAGGTCTTGGTTCTCATTTTTTCCCCCTATCCCTGCCCTTCCTTCACCCCCTCCTCTCTTTCCTATATACAAAAACTATAGTTTTTTCATTTTCTCATTATTTTTCTTTGAAGATTATTTATTCCAACACTAGATTTCATCTCCCTGTCGCCAATCTTATCTAGGCCTCATGCAATGGTTATTTAAATATTTTTAGCATTAGCATTTCTTCAAAAGAGAAAATTGATGGATTTTGTAGTGAAATATTGTATGCTCCATTTAATGAGAGTAGTATTTAATTACTGTATTCATTCACTTTATTTAGCAAAGTCCCACTACCCTAAAACAGTCTGATTTCCTTTATATATTACGATTTAATGCAAGAGAAACAACATTTGCTACATTCCCCAGTTTTCACGCCATTAGAATATGTACAATAAATCAAAATATTAATTTGTCAAATGAAAGTATATCAAGAATATGAATAAGCATAAGTAATTGATCATTATCACAAGCCATTGGATTCACTTTAATATAATATTTTATCAAGTCATGCTGGAATATTTAATCTAAAAGTTTCTTTGATATTCCTAGTAAAAGTACTACCAAGTAGGCTTTAATGGACTGATTTCTGGGGATATTATTTGCATAAGATCAAAGAAACTATTTAAAATATTCAGAATAAATATTTAGAATAATGTGGTTTATTAAAGTATTTGTAATATAAAAATAATCAATTGTATTGTTCTAATCATATGACTAATAATAACAGACTATGCATTTTCATATTTATTCTTAGATGCACCTAAATGTTAAAGAAAAGTTATTTGTATTTTATTCTTTATTCAGTAGTTTCAAAATGTGTATTTTAAATTAGCTTTAATTTGAAAATATATACATATAGAATAAACACAGAAATGATATAGAATATGCATATATATATATATATATCAGAAAAAACATTTCTGATATTTAGCATCATTTTTATATTGCCAGGAAAGAATAACATTTTTCTAAATACAAAAAGTCATATCATATTAAACATTTTGTTTTTAAATAGCCTTACCTACACATTAGAAGTGATTAATGTGACAATAACAATATTTTACTGTTATTATCAGTTAAACAGCACTATAACGTCCTCAATGGCATGTTAGGGAAAACATTACTATGCAAGAAAATTTAAACAATCTTGTTGATTAAAATGGCCACTTCAGATTTTAATGAGTACAAAATGAGTAAAATAAGAAATAAATAAAAATGTTTATTAAAATACTTAACAAATAAAGGATATATAACATCAATGCATGTGTGAATTTTAATAACTATTAAATTTTAAAATATTTATTTTTTAAACCAAAAGAACACAAAGATTACTAGAAAAAATGTGGTCATTTGCTTCTATGGATTTACTAAAAGCAATGAAAACATTCAGTCTAATTTTGCCCTTTTTCTGGAATTGTAAAAGAAAGCTTAAAGAAAACCTGGGAATGTCATTTTAAATTTATACTTCTGAGAATCTATATCCCTATTCTTCAGCTTTTTTTACTGTGTGGCCTCAAGTAGACTTAGCAAGAAATATGAAGTAACAAATGACTTTATCTTTAGGATTTAAGTGACTTGTGTATGAAATTGGTCCATAAAAATGTCAAGGCCCGTT
This sequence comes from Fukomys damarensis, assembly GCF_012274545.1. Lineage (NCBI taxonomy): Eukaryota > Metazoa > Chordata > Mammalia > Rodentia > Bathyergidae > Fukomys > Fukomys damarensis. The sequence goes on along the minus strand of NW_022900918.1, from coordinate 21,302,838 downwards.
GCTGTGATTAATGAAAAAAGCTTTTGAACAGGGCAAACTATTTTACCTTAATTTTATTTCAGAATATTTTAATAAATCAGTTGTCTTTCTTTTTTATCCCACCTTTTTATGTGACCTATGTATAATCTATCTACATACACATATGAACATAGCTTCAAAAATACATATGCAGATCCATAATAATCAAATATATGTAACAATCACAGTACCAGAAAGAAATAGATGACTTACAACTGGGGAAAATAGAAATTTTTTATAATGGAAATATTTACAGAAATATGATCAATAATAGCGGAATAATAAATGAGAATCAGGCAGTATTCTAGTGTGACAAAGAAAGACAGGTATTCCCATGGCTAGCCCTGAAAAGTTAAAAAAAAAAATACGTGATTAGCAGAGATACCAGAGTTTAAGAGCTCTACCAAAAGCAAATTCTTTGGTGTGTTCTTCCGAAATTGGATGTCGTGGTGGTGGTAGTTGGAATGTTTTCTCTGACCCTTCAAGTGGTGCTTCCACTGGCTGATTCAGGCAAGTTCCTTGCAGACTCTGTGGTCTGTCAACTAGGGTTAACTGTATCTGCTACCTTTTTTTTTTTTTTCTATGCATAATGACTTTGTTGAAAGCAAGAGAAAGCAAACAAGGACTAGCACAAGTGTGAAACAAAACAAATCAAAACAAAAATCGTTGCAGAACTATTTGGGAATCTGAATTAAATTGAGAGACATTTCAAAGACTGCACTGTAGGGAAAAGTTGATATTGATACTACTAAACCTATCTACCCATCTATACTCTTTTCCATATCTTGTCATTTCTACAGATATAATTTTCTCATAAGTCTAGGATGATGACCACTGGCTGCAGCTTTCTGTCAATTTAAGGACTTCAAGGGGAAAAATCATTTTCCCAAAGCCTACCTACCAATTTAAAGGAAAATCTTTGAAAGGCTTCAATTACATGATTAACTCAGAGGAATACTGTATTGTTTGGATAAGTATACATCATTGACATCACAGATAACCCAAAATTTTTGCATCACTTTTTGCAAATTTATTTACATGGCTTCATATCAAGAGTGTAGTGCCTAGGTTTCTTGATCTATTAAACTCCCCTGCTCTTCAATCACCCACACCCTACTAATGCTCTTTCACTAAACATGATATGAGTACTAATTATCTCTGATATCAAAAACTAAAATTTAACATTCAATTTCTGAATAGCAATTTTTAGCCTTATATAATTCATTTGATAAAGATCTCAGTACAATAATTTTTCACTATAAAGTCTAATGTGCATGCAACCTTCTACTATTTCTAATAAACCTCAGGCACCTTTTAGTTTCTTTTATCCTCTTTAATAGCGTGATATCATCATTTAAATACTACTTCTTAGTGAATAAACTTACACGCATTATCACTCTAACCCAACTCAGTAGTAACCTAGAGTAACCTATACTTCAAGGGAACTCAGTTGAATCTTTCTTTACAAGTAAGTTTTCCTGGATAAAATAGACATTTTTCCTATCAAACGAAGCTTCTACTCATGGACTAACATGAGAAGGAATCATTGCCATGAAGCTCTGTCAATACTCCGTATGTATGCTCTGTCACGCTCTAGATAGTTTATGTCAGACTCTTCAATTCTTCTTACAACTCTCATTTTCTTTCCCCAGTCCCCATTTTTCTAGTTCTTAGCTGAAGGTATTCTTTCATAATTTATTGATAAATATAAATTCATCAATTACTAAATAAGTTTTCCTTTCATAATACATAGAGCCTGACCTATGCAATTGGCTTCTCTAATATCGCTCCAGAGGATGGTTTCTGCCATGAGTAAAGGCTAATGATAGCACATATGTTTTCAATCTCACTGTCCCTAGATTTCTAAAGGACTGTTATATAATTTTCTCAAGTGTTTCCTGATACTTCCACCTACCTAATTCTAATGAGTATGCTTTTTATATTTCAAAGTGCCACAGGAGTTCTCATCTGAATAAGACATTCCTTGCTTCTCTATATCCCGGTCCAAATTCTACTTACTGTACTACTTCTATGCTTAATTTTGTAGCTAAATTCCCAAATACAAAAAAGCAGTTAGGCACCTTTTTAAATATACTGAGTACTTATTTATCCTTTTATTTTATCACTGCTTATATTCAATTTAGAAAGTGTTTCAATATCTTTATTTACTTAAGAACTTAGAATTTAATGTCAGAGCATTTAATACAACACACTGTAAAAATATTTCCTAACCTTGAAATCACATTAAAAAAAAAGACTAAAGGTAAACACTAACTTCACAGTAGTGCACATATTAAATAATTTTCAAATACCAATCTCAAATTACTTCTTCACTTATAAACAAGAGTACAAATAAAGAGATAATGGAAGATATTTTTTAACTATGATTTTGACTTAGTTTGAGACTTTTACTGCTTTGATTTTACAAAATAGAAACTTAAATAACTTTCAGGTCATAGAAATGCTGATTATTTAAATAAAAATTTTAGGTACTTTTGCTTTTCCTTAACCAGTTTTAGACTATTAATAACTATAAAAGCAATATCTTGAAATATTTATATCTGGTGAAGTACCCATCTGAAATTTATTGATTTTTTTTGTGTGTGTGACTGTCTTTGCTGCATTTAGGCTTTCTCATTGTATATCAATATTAGGATTAGGTAGGCAAACATGTCCAAGATCGTCCTATTATTTTTCCCTTTTAAGTACTTTGAATCTATATACTACTTGGAAGAAAGATGATATTTTTACAATAATCTAATTAACTTTGGAAGATAGTACCCATTCATAGCTATAATTTTTGACTGAAGTTTCATTCATTTTATTGAGATTTCTTTGAAATGCTTGTTCACTTTTCTATTAGTACAAGCTTGTGATACATAATGAATATATTAATCCTTGGGAAAAAATATATATATATATCAACCTAATCTTTCTTTTTTTCCCTCTTTCTCTCTCATCTCTCCTTTCTCCCTCATTTCCACTTATCCTGCCCATCTACATAACTTCCCTGTTTCCTATCATCTTTTTGCTCTTTTAATGATTTATATTTTGAGTTTTTCATATGAGAAAAAGTCCAGTACCTTTTTATGTCCAATTTATTTCATTTAGAATTATAGTCTCAAGGTACATCCATTGTCCTAAAATGGCTAAAATTTATCCTTTGTGACTGTATAATACTCTATTGTGCATATTTTCTTTTTCATGCATCTTTTACTGGATACTGAGTCCATTTCCAAGATTTAATTATTGTATGTTGCGCTGCTATAAGCATAAATAGGCATGTATCACAACAATATGATGCCTTTATCTTTTTTGGGAGAGTATTTTTTCATTTTTTCCTGTCAAACAGTTTCATTTTGTTCTGCCCATGGAAGGGCTACTTACAGCCTACAATGCATCAATAGCACCCAGTGAAAGGTGGAAGGAGGAGGCCCAGGACAGCCACTCTGAAATCTATTTTCCCTCTGGCCTTCCTTGGCCCAATCAATGAGGACTAGCTTACCATGCGGGTGCCCCTACAACATCCCCATCCTTACACACACACACACACACACACACACACACACACACCCTGATCTCAGGGCTCCTGATTGTGCCACTCCTTGGATGCACTCTTCAGAGACACAGGTAGTCATAAAGGGCATTTTCTGAGCTCCAGACTTTGAACATCTTTAAAGAAAGGGTAGAGGGAACCTGCGGTAGAACTTTGTGGAGTTCCAATCTGCAGGAGGTCAGGGAACTCAGTTTGGGCCTTGCAGCCTGAAATCAGTCTGAATCTCGGAGGTCTGCCATTAGTTCTGAACATGGCTGTGAACCTTGTATATTATGACAGCAGAGATATAATCTGAAAGAGGCCATTCAAATTCTTATTTTCTTTCTTTTCCTCATTCCACTCTGCAAATTCTTTGTTTTTGTTGTCTTCTTTTTCCAACTCAATCTATTGCTCCACCATATTATTCCTCATCTCCCTTTCTGATTCTGTTCCTGCCCAAACTCAGATTACTTCATTTATCATTTTTTCTTTTGTATATTCTTCTCTCATTTTACTTCTCTTAGGGGTCAACAGTTTCAAAAGAAAGTGAGCCTCTATGAATGTTAAATTGTTTTGTTCTTGTCCTTATTCTTGTACTCTGTCTTTCCCTTTTGTCTTTAACAGTTTCCTAAAGATTGTATCTCATTCTATGTCTTCTGGCTTCACTTGAAACCTTCTCCAATTACTTTACTTATCTATTCCTCTCATCCAACTCTGTCTAAGCCCCTGTCCTAAATGGTAAAGATACTATACCGAAGGGTTTATTCACTACAAACATATTTTGAGCTGCTTTCTAATTTTAATTTAATTCACAAGGTTTAAAGGTGATAGATTAGTGACTACCACAAGTGGTCAATTTGTAAGTTGTGCTTGACCCTATTGTGTTGCTGATTGTATCAATTGGGCTACGGGACTGTGATGGATTTAATGAGTTGTATTCTCTGATATTATGAAAATGAGAATGTCTATAAGTCATTAGAAACTCGAAAGCTAAAGAGCAACTATATCAGGAAGATTTAAGTAATAACTCAGAAATTAAACCAAGGACAACCCAACAACAAAAATAAAAATGAGAAAACACTTAAGCAAGACACGAAGACAGACTTCCAATTCACCAATGGCAAACAGTAGGGCAAATGACCATGAAAAGTCTGATAGTGAACCACGAGGACTCCCTGAACTCATAGCACAGGAAGTAACCAAACGGATCAATTAGGCTTTAGAAAAATTCAAAACAGAAAAAAATTACCAGATAAACATAGAGATGGTGAGCAAAATGAAAGGCATGATTACAGATTCTAGAATAGAAACTGAGAAAAAAAGAGATGAGGTCAGGACAATGATAGAAGCCATGAATACCCAGCATAAGAAGGAAATGGAAACAATGAATGCCAAACATAGCAAAGAAATGGAATCCATGAAACAGATTCAAACAGATGTCCAGGAAATTAAAAACTCTATTGAAAGTGCTCATAGCAGAATAAAAGAATGCGAAGATAAAAACTCAGCTATTGAAGATAGGATTGCACTCAGTGACAGTGAAAAGAGAGCTAGAATAGCAAAAGCCATCCTAGGTAACAGAGACATGGAAGTGGGTATAGTGATTCACAATTTGAAAGTATACTACAAAGCCACTGTGATAAAAACAGCAAAGTACTGGCAAAGAAACAGACCTGAGGATCAGTGAAATAGATTGGAAGATACAAAAACAACTCCAGATGTACTCAGCTACCTCATCTTTCACAAAGGAGCCAACCATTCTCACTGGGGGCAAGATAACCTCTTTAATAATAGATGTTGGAAAAACTGGATTTTTAACCTGCCAAAGATTAAAACCAGACCCTTATCTTTCACCATGCACTAAATTAAAATCCAAGTGGATGTAACTATTATAAAAGAGTTGCACATTTCCATTTGACCGAGCCATCCCTCTGCCGGGTACCTTTCCAAAATAAATAAAAGAATTATATCACAGTGATACATGTGCACCTATGTTTATAGCGGCACAGTTTGTAGTAATTAAGCTTGGAACTAGCCCCTTTGCCCATCAGTTGGATATGGGATAAAGATTTTTTTTTTCTAAAAAATGGAATATTACTCAACCATAAAGAATGAGAAATTAGATTCATTTGTAGGAAAATGGATGCATATTGAGGATATAATCCTAAGTGAAATAAATAAGTTATACATGTATAAATACTGAATAGTTTCTCTAATGTGAAAAAGTATAATGGTACATAAGATCCTAATGATATAATTCACAATGTGAAATAGGAAGAAAAGGACTAAAGCTGTAGGGGAAATGGGAAGGGTAGTGGAAAGGTAATAAGGGAAAAGGAAAGAAAAACATGAGAAAATTAAAAAAAAGGAAATAAAGTATTTGTAAATAAGGAAGGGGGGAGGGGGTGAAGGGATGGCAGGATAAGGGGAAAAAATGGGAACCAAGACCTGTCATGTAAAGATACAAGATCCCAGTGATGAATGTAATTGCACTGTATACCTAAAATGTACAATAAACTCAATGAGAAAATAAACAAAAACAAAAACAAAAAAGCAATGCATCAAAACAGGAAATTCAAATACTTTTTTCATGTTTGGAAGAACTGATCATCTTTTCATGAGAGGTAAATTTGAAGCATAGTGATTTTAATAAGAAAAGAAGTTTCCTGTATATCCACAGCAGCAGTATATAAAGAATTCCATATTCTGGGTGCTGAGTGGTCATTGTTTAATAGCAATGTGTATCTGGATATTCAACCAAGAGGTTTCAAGATGATAAAATATTTGAAATATTTAGGATAATGTTAGTATCCACTAGTTAAATGGTAAGGCATAATACTAAATTTAAAAGAGAAGTAATAGTGAACTAGATGTTTATATTCCAAAAAATTTTGAGAATTTTACATCACTTTAAAAAAAATACTGTGGTTTGTGGTTCCTGTACCTTACTTGCTTATTCAAGAAAGTTTCCCGTCAAACCAATTTTATCTTGTGACTACATTTAAGTTCCAAGATACTTAGGATATTAAAATGCTTTTAAATACTTGAAGTTAGTCCCTTTTCTTTCAAACTTGTTTTTTTTGCCAAGTGTTGTTGGCTTTGTTAGTGAAAAATATTCCAAATTCCAAGAATGGGTTTCATTTTTTAATCTTTAAAATATAGTCTGAATCTTGATGCTTTCTACATATTTCTTGTATATATTAATACTTCTTTTCCAGTGTAAATTGATTATAAAATAAGCAATATTTCCTAATTGCATTAGTTAAGTTTTATAAGCATTTAAAGATTAATGCAAGATGTTTTTACCAAGAGGAAATTCTTCCACCTTTCATATTTTGCTGAAGGATGTTATGGAAGGCTGTTTTTATATCTAAACAGTAAAACATGAAACTTTCTACAGTATTTGCTGATATTTCCAACTGTGTTGGCATATAATGTCTATAGTTTTAAAAAAGACAAAAGAAGAAAAATTTAAAAATTAAAGAAATTTATTGGTACATTTTAGGTATAAAATATAATGACATTCATCTTTAGAAATATGTACCCTGTAATCTGTCTTGGTTCTTATTTTTTCCCCATTCTCCTGCCCTCCCTTCAACCCCTCCACCTCTCCCTATTTGTAAACACTTTGTTTCCATTTTTTTATTTTCTCATATCAATTTCTTTCCCCTTTATTTGATACAACTGATAACTAGATTCACCTTTTACTGAAATGAAATAGTAAATGTGATTGGCTAACAAAGTTTGGTATAAATTAAATTTTGCTTATAGCAAATCTTTTAATACTCTGAGGAAGCTGTAAGATTTACTTTAGATTTTCTTTAGGATCTTCAGTTGTCACCATTCTAGTAGCCCCTCATCTGGTAATATTAAATTCTCTGTCTGGAAAGATCTTTCCTAGTTTTCAGAGGAAATTTCTTCTACGGCTTTTACTATCTTTACAAGAAAAGGTAATACGTTTTGTCCCTAAGAAGCAGTGAAAAAAGAAACACTGGAGTAAATTTTTCTGGTTTTGTGGCTTTGTTTTTGTGGTGCTGGGGATTGAACCCACTGTCTTGTGCAAGTTACCCAGGAACTCTGCATCCGCATTTCCTCAGCAGGGGAGTGTTGTTGTTTTTTTTTAATAAAATTAAGTCCAAATTTTATTTAAGGCTTTCAAATTACGTATTTCAAATTTCAAATGGAATATAGTGTTGTTGTTTTTTTTTAATAAAATTAAGTCCAAATTTTATTTAAGGCTTTCAAATTACGTATTTCAAATTTCTAAAATGGAATAGAACCATCTTGGAATGCAGAAATGGCATAAATGAACACTGATATCCCTTGAAATTCAAATTTTACAAAGAAAACAGAGTGGGTTTTGATGTAACAAATGTTTTCACCTTTGCTCCATAGTTCCTTTATTAACACACTTTAATTGAAATGTCACTTTGAATTGAATTACAATATTTATTTGAACTTTATGTTTTATTTTTGTTGAAGAGAAATTATTATATACAAAGACAATTTCATATTTGCCAGTTACCTTCTATTTTTTAATATTTTATCTCTTAGACTAGAAGGAGGTGTATACAAGTGAAATGAGCCACAGACTTTAGTATTAGACTTTAATGCATCCAGAAATTTTATTGCTCTGAGTTTGTTTCACGTTTTCTTCTATTTTAATTATTTTATTTAATAGGGATTGTATATAGTCACTATTGCAGAAAAGTAAATACTAGATAAAATACTTATTTTGGTTTTGTTTTTGATGCAAAAGGAGTAAGACTTTCTTCAGTATAAGTATTTGCTCTGACATATTTATGTCCGTTGATGTTCTTCAGACTAAATTAAAGATAGAACAGTGATATTGATTTTAATTCCTGTAAGCTGACATCTTCTCCTCTTATACCTCAAATCAAATAAGGATTCACATTTTTGTTCCAAAAAAGGTTTATTGAGTACCTAATGTGACCTAAGTGCTTAGTTTTATGTATTGCTAAAGATCTGATTGCGTAGAGCATGTTATTTTTATTTGTGGAGCATATTGTCTGAGAATTCGAGTGGGACCTCTCCATACATTGCCAGGACAATGAGTTATCCTATGTCCCTGGCCTCCCAATAGGTCAGTAGGAAGGGGAAAAAAAACTCAGATCTGATGAGGGCCATGATTTATTTCCACACAAAAAAGGTCCTGCAACATCCGACACACCAGAGAACCTCAGCTATCCTATTATGTCCATGTGTGCTAGCCATTAGCTTTCCTGCATAACTGGGAGAGAAATGATTCATAATATAGAGTCTGCCCTGTATCAAATAATCTGCATTTTTCTTCATAGACAAAGCTGTTTTCTCCTGTTGTTTCACTGGTAGTAGATGAATAGAAGGAAGGGTTTCTTCTAGAGAACTTATCCAGATATAACAAAAGCTTAGGTCTGAAAAACATTTCCATAAAACTCTGCAAAGCATATTAGTCAACATCACAGAAAAGCATAGCTAATAGAAAGATAGGTAAATATATTAGATATAGAAATATATATATGTATATACATATATGCATATATATGTATATATATATATGCATATATATATATATATATATATATATGAATTAATGTTTAGGAAAACCTCATTCATTATAAATAACCATATATATATGCATATATATATATATATATATATATATATGAATTAATGTTTAGGAAAACCTCATTCATTATAAATAACCAGGTATATACCTATTGTGAGATCTACTTTTTTCCAAACTGAGTGCTCCAGGCTTTTTATGCTGTCTCTTATTTCTTTTACTGCATGCTTGTACATGAAAATTTCTATGGGCTGTTCAATGCTCAGAACTACATTCACTAAATACTTTTTTTCTGAAGTATTTATTTGGTGTAGGATTCTGTATTTGTAGTGATTTTCTCTCAGCTTTTAAAGATACTATTCTACTGGGTTTTTTAATTCCTTGCCTTTTTCTTTGGAAAGCTGTCTGCCTTATAGTTACTCCTTTAGTGTCTCCTCCTCCCTGTCCTCTAGTCTAGCTGATGTAATTTCAAGATTATCTTATTTTATTTTTGAAATGTTATACCTAGATGTAATGTTTTCCTATTTATTCTTCTTGTAGCTTTAGAAATCATTGGGAATTGAAGCATAGTGATTTTTGATAATTTTATGAAGAAACAAAATCAGCCAGCATCTAGTACCTGCTTTTGTATCACTGTTACTTGCACTTTCTAATTATATTTATAATCCCCTCACATTTCCTTCATACATCCACATTTATTTACATATATTTATTCTGTGAATTTATTTTCCAGGTCAAAACTTTCTCTTCAGCTGTGGCTGGACTGTCAATAAATACATGCAGAAATTTACTGATTTTAGTTACTCTACTTTAAGTTCAAGTTGCATTAGGGTTTTCTGTTTCATTCTTTAATTTCCTTTTTTTTTCTTCTTTAATTTCTCCCTTCCATTCTTTTCAATTCTCTACCAGAACACATACTGCAATTTTTCTTCAACACATTAATGAAAGTTAATTTTATATTATATAATGACTTTTTCCACTTTGAGTGTGTTTATATTTCTGTTACTGCTTCAGTTTTACATCTTTTATTTAAATTCCTTCTTTTGGTTGTTTGAAATATATTCTATATGAAAATTTTTATCCATAAGTTAAAGTTTAAAATCAAACTTTCTTTTTTGAATGCTATGTACAATTTTTGGTAAGTTTTTGTTGTTGTTATTTGTTTGTTTGTTTGTTGTACCATGGATTGAACTCTGGACCTTGTACTTGCATAGTGAGGCAGGCTGTGGAACCACTGAGCTAAATCCCTGGCCCTGTAAGGTTTTATCTGACTATTATAATTCAGCTTCTGATTGTTATAACAATTAAAAGCTGAGTAGCTATTGAAGATTAAAAAGCAAAATTTTATATTCACACCTTACACATTTTTTATGAAGTCCTCATATTACCTTTTCTTTACATTCCTTTTGTTAAACTAAAACACCTTAAATTTAATGGTTCTTAATATTTCTGGAGCTTTATTTTTAGAATTAAATAATGCAAGCACTGTTAAGAAATATGTCACAATTGCACTTCCATAATGATTTTAGAGTCTAATTCTAATAAATTTTGACTCTTTGAAAACATTCTCTATGTCCGTATATTGTGTCCCCATTCACCTTGTTACTGAATATTGTCACAAATCTGGAAATAATTTTTTCCCAGTTCAAGATGTTTTCCTAATCTCAGTCTATTCTAACCTATATTTATTTCTTTTTAAAATGTCAATTTACTAACAATCATCCTGTTGCTTTCTTTTGAATAAAGGTTACTATGCATAATCCTTTGCAGACCAGTTAAAGTCTGTAGCACGTAATCCAAATTTCCATTTTAACATTAAGTTGTGAATCTCTTGCCTTCAGGCAGGAAAATGGAGTCAACTCCTGAGGGTTACCTACTATAATTGTAAGTGACTTTATCTGTGTATAGATATTATTTTTCCCCAAAACTCCAAAGTTAAACCTAATTAACTATGTACTGATATTAGGAGACATGTCCTTCTCAGCCAACTAATTTATGAAAGTAGAGACCTGTCCTAAATAAATGTAATAATTGCACATTTTAACTTCATATCATACCATATATACTATACTATTAATATTTCCAATAATACATCTCAGAGTCCTTTGAAATGAAGCTTATACATCGTGATTATTTGTTGAAAGATAGTAAAGTTAAGAAACAAACTTAATCAAATTATAAAGTTTAAAAGCTTTCTTTCAAACTAAGTTCATGTATCATAGTGAATCAAAACTCCAGAATTCAGAAGAATAAGAAACTGGGTTAAATTTAATTAAGGTAGACTTACTACAATTTGATGTCAATAACAAATATAACTAATGGGGTGTAACAAGGATCTTAGGCAGTAGTGAATAAAGATTCCAGGTGTCATTATGATATCACCCATACAAATTTCTTTCAATTCTCAACAAAAACTTCATTTATAATAAGCAAAAAGAAGATGATGATGTAGAAGGCTATGTATTATCTACAAAAAACAAATAGTTGCCTGCATTTTTAGTTAACATTTAATAAATGTTAACATTTGACGTTTAAATGAATAATTCTACTTTTAGAACAGATCAGTTAATTTATTCTTTGTATTTATTTGAAAAAACATAATATAGCTGAAGTGCTTTAACATTAAACTTTTTCTTTCTCCAAGATGTATCCATTACATAGGCTTTAAGACAATCATACTAGCTTCTCATTATTACCTTTTTTATTCCTGTACTCCATTGCTCATGTTTCACTTCCGGTCAAGTATTAAGTAAAATGACCATCATTTTTATATAAATGTGTTTTGGCTACAGTGGTATTTTTCCTATGCATTTTAAAGAACACCATAAAAACTCTACATTTTTAAAATATTTGCAACATGTCCTTTTTCATAATTAAGGGGGGAGAAGAGGAAAGGAAAGAAATGAAAATACTTCGGATGTGTTAAGTACATCACAAACTCCACACATGGAATGCAATCGTTATATACTGCAAATGTTTACAAATAAAAATAAAATGTTAAAAAGGACAATGGACATCTTGACCTTCTTTTATCATTCTATGCAAACTTAATTTTAGTGTATGGATCTGTGTGCCCAAGAAGAAACCCCAAGGGCTGATAAAGAATATCACAGATAGTCCAAAGGTAGCATATTTCAGCTGAAAACAGTTACTAGATGGGACTTTCATAGTTTCCCAGAGAGAACAATGTATTTCATTCTGGGGAAGGAGAATGAAATTATATTAACTAGAGAGAAGGATAGTTTGTTATGTGAGAGCTACTGTATGTAAATTCTTATTTTCTACAAAAAATTCTGGCAACATGTTTCCAAACCCCTACTAGAAATATAAGCTATGTGCCCATTGACTACAGTGTAATTTAATTTTAGGGAGGTAAAGTTGTTAAATACTCAGACTAAGATTTTCAGAGTTCTTATGTAAAAGAAAATAAGCTTAGGCCAGTCCAGGAAGAGACAACATGGTAATTTTCAAAGAGTAAGAAGAGACAAACACCAATAGGAGCTGGAAACTCAACTGTATAATAACATTACCTTAAAAATAAATAAGCAAAATTCAGAGGAAGTCATTTTTTTTTCAGTCAGTTGTTTAGGCCAAGTAGAAAAACAAAAGAAACAATGTAGTGCAAAACATCTGACAACCTCCATTGACTCAGAGGAAGAATAGTTTAGAACAATTTCTCAGTAAGGACAATAGTAATTAAATGAGTATAAGCCTTATAACTTCTTGTAATTAGATATATGTGGAAGCTAACTGTTAAGCAATGAAAGATAAATGGTTTGGTATTGCATGATTACATCATGAGAAATAGAGGCTTAATATTATGAATTCAAAGGAAGGAAATGTCTTTAGAGTTTTAAACTTCAAAGAAAACTTGGTTAAAAAGTGGGAGAGAATCTGTGGATCCATGGATACATGAAAAAAAAGTAGGGTATTAAAAGTATAAAGCACTTTTAGGAAACAATGATTAGATTTTCCTCAGTAGCTATCAAGGTTTAATATAATGATTGATTCAGCAAAGGTCCGCCTTTTACTGTCTCCAGCACACAAAGAGTTTACTATGGAGTTATTTGGTTCTCAGAAACAAATAGACTGGAAATAGACCGTCACAAGTCTAAATAGAGTTGACACTGGATACTTGGGTCTAATCAGGGAATCCTATTTCCAAAGGGAGAGTAGATCTGGGTTGGTGCTTTCGTGTCAGCAATTTAGTTGTCTAGCAAGTTAACCTCCAGGAGGGCTTGAAGAAAATGAAAGCTTTGATGAAGTCTTTTCATAAAGACCTTTTCTTCTTTTTCTCTAAGAGCTAAAATCTGGCTGATTGTATAAGGCCTATGAGGACCCCTTTCCCAGTAAAGACCAATCACTCAGTCTCAAGTTTAATGTCAACTTTTACTGGAGAGCAGCATTTGCTAGTAGGAGTGAGCACTCACTTTGGAATTATTAACTTAATAATAGTTCAGCGAATAAAATATATAAGCCAGCACTAAAAGGCATTGTGGAAAATTTCAGTTCAGTCTCATTAAATTTATAAAGTTTTCTACATCCAATGGATCTGTCTTACTAAAACATGGAAATGAATTACTTGTTTTTCTAAGGGTAATGAAAATACAATGGCGATTTGTCCAAGGCAACTTCCAGTTACACACTGTATGAAATTCATTCCCTAGTCATTTCAATAATGTATTTTGATTTGGAAATATATAAAATATTTCCTACAAATCAAACACTGTAAAATAGCTTTAAAAATGAGTTAGTGATTCCTTCTGTCCTTTATTTATTATGATTATTTGTTATTTTCTTTACCCCGCTTGCACTCAGGTGAACAAGAAGCTAGTGGCATATTAGCTCAAAGAGAGGATGATAAGAAATAAAGAAAGAGACATTTAAAAAGGATTGCATGTATCCAGAAAAGTAAGATATCTGCCTATGAAGCAATTCTCTACTTTTCAAATAGGAGAAAGTAACAAGAATATATTGTCTATTTTAGATGAAAAGAAGTATAAATGTGTACTATAATACACAGCTAATCAATTTATTGATGAATGCATTTAAAACTGCATTTTATAAAATAATATATGAATATAGGGTTATGGCCTTTTTCTTACTCATATTTTCTGAAGCAGTTTCCTTAAATCTTTCATGTGAACTCTGGACATCAATGTCTAGCCATCACAACAGCCCCTTTACGAGTCATCTAACACAGTACATCGTCTCTTCTGTCTGTTTTCTCAAATATCGCATTTTAAAAATGCTTTATGATCCTGTCACTGGGAATTTTTCTCTAGCCTTCACATTAGAAGTAGTGTTTACTTTCATTTGCTATTGTTTTTCATTTAGTCTGTGATTACATGTTTTACCTATATAATACTTCCAACAGTCCTTTTCAAAAGTGTTATTTAAATGAGTCAGTCTTGTCAATATCCACTGTTGGTAGCTACTGATGTCCTAAATTTATAATTAACTAGTGATCTACCATAAGTGATTTCTTTCTTATTTTGCAAGTATTTTCAATTAGGGTGACCTATAAAAGTATTCCAAATCAGAAATAATTTTAGAAAAATAGTTCTTTCTCAAAAAAAGTTTCTAAAATAGTGATTGAATAAATAGGAGAATGGAAATGAGTTCTGTAAACAAGACATTTGAGTATAATTTTCCCTTTTCTTTTTTGTAAGGCCGTTTCTTTGAAAAGTCTTACCAGATTATTTGTGTTTGTGTGGTATGTGGTGATGGACTATCCCTCCAACAGTCACCTGCCTCTGAGGAGGCAATTCCTGACATGGATCTAGCCAAAAAAAACATGAGAAATTCAACCTGAGAGAAAAAATGTGCTTGGAGGCATCGTGGTGCATAATTAGATCACAGAACTACAAACAGGATTGTAATGACGGAGCATCAGGTTCCGGGAGAGGAATTGTAGCACAGAAGAAGGGTAGAATAGGAGGGAACTCAAAGAGGGCTTAGTTTATCATGCAAAGTAGCTTTGGCTTCACTGGCACACAATAGGGACTCCCTGAAGGACCTTTATAGAGAAGTAATACGACCAGATCTAAATGATGCGTGGAAAGAAAATGGGAGATATTTAAAACTGGAGCCACAGAATTAATTAAAAATAGTCCAGTAGAAAGTTTACAAAAGGCTAAAATCTGAGTTTTCCATTAGGAATGAAGAAAGGAGAAAAGAAATTGTGGGTGTATTTTTAATGCAATCTGTCATTATTTAATAATACGATGTATTTCTGGAAAAACATGCTTTGAAGTAAAACTCTAAAAGCTCTTAGCTTCAGTTGACTTCAACATGCCATTTGGATGTTGTTTTCCCTTGTCATCTGTAAAATAATATCACTGTTCAGTTTACAAGGTTAGGTAGAAATTGAAAAATATAGGTGGTGAATGTTAAAAAAAAAAATCTAGCAAAATCCCTGGCGCACAGTAGTTGGTTAGGGAATGTTAGGTTAGTGAAAGAATGTACTTATCCTAATTCCCTATTGCATCCTATTTTGTATCAGTGTCATTAACAATATGTTTTTCTCTCTAATATTTACACATGTGTTAGAGCACTATATGATGATGTTCTGTGCAGGATAAATGCACTAAGTAAATATACTGAGTGAGTGAATACATTAAGGACTACCATACTAATTGGACAGATGGATTGGAATAAAGGAGATTTACAAAAAGAAAATTATTATTTTTTTTTTAATTTTTTTGAGACAGGGTCACACTATGTAGTTGAAACTGAACTGGGACTCACTATGTAGCCCAGACTGGTCTCGAACTCACAGCGATCCTCCTGCTGCAGCCTCCCAAATGCTGGGATTATAGGCGTGTGCCACCATGCCCGGCTGAAAAGAAAATTATAACTGATGAAGTCCAAAAGTCATTAACTAATTTATATCAATGATATACAAGTATAGAAATAGGGCATTATTAAGAATGTACATCTGTGCTTCCCACTATATATTTCATCTACATGGAGTATAAAACTTTCCCTAAAACAGAAAAGGCCTCTGTCAAGTGAATATAAATGCTATACTGAAGTGTCTAAGTGGTAGTTTCTATCAGAAATCCATATTTTATTATATACAGCTCAAAATACAGGTGTAGTTGTGAGACAATGAAGAAAATTAAGTCTTATTAGTTATATAAATAAGTTTCACTGATATTATCTGGTCTTAAATGTGAGGATTATGTTTTGTGATATTCTACTAAGAACAATGCTTAAGTTATCAAAGTTCCCCATTTGGAAATTTGCAGTGCCCTTTTACACTCATCATCCAACTGAGCATCTGCCATTTTGTTTCTAATTAGAAGTGGATTTATTTTTTCCTTCAATAAACATGGACTGAGCACCTATCTTATCCCACCTATACGTTGATAATGTCTTACATGAAATAAGTATTATCTTTGTCAGTTTGTTCCCCTATAGTAAGTTATCATACATTGGATGTCTAAACAATCAACACTTATTTCTCACAGTTATGGAAATTGGGACATCCTCAAACTGAGTCTCAGCTGCTTCGGTGTCTGGTTAGGGTAATCGTCATGGTTTGTTGATGTCTATCTTCTCATTGTTTGTTCATGTGGTTGAAAGCAGACAGTTAAGGCATGCCCTAAGGTTCATCTCTTTTTTCTTTGTTGAGTTTATTGGTACTTTTTTAAGTATGCAGTACAGTTACATTCATCATTGGGATCTTGTACCTTTATATAACAGTTCTTGGTTCTCATTTTTTCCCTATGTCCCTACCTTCCCTTCACCCCTTCCTCCCTTCCCTATTTACAAACACTTGATTTCCACTTTTTCAGTTTCTCATGTTTTTTCTTTTCCCTTATTTCCTTTCCCCTGCCCTTCTCACTTCCCTGACATCTTTATCCCTTTTCTTCCTATTTCACGTTGTCAATTATACCATTTGGATCTTATTTACACTTTCAGTTTATTCACACCAGATAAACTATTTGGTATTTACACATGTGTGACTTATTTATTTCACTTAAGAGTATGACCTCAGTATGCATCCATTTTCCTATGAATGGCTCTAATTTCTTATTCTTTATAGCTGAGTAGTATTCCATTTTATAGAAAAACCACATCTCCTTTATCCAGTCTCCAACTGATAGGCAATTGGGCTGTTTCTAAGTTTTAGGTATTACAAACTGTGCCTCTATAAACATGCGTGAGCATATAACACTGTATTATGATTCTTTTAATTCTTTTGGAAAGATACCCAGCAGAGGGATGGCTGGGTCAAATGGAACCACTAATCCTAGTTCTTTGAGGTATCGCCATATGAACCCTGCTCCACTGTTGGTGGGAGTGCAGATTGGTACATCCTAAAGTTCTTTATAAGGACAGAATTCCATTCATGACCTAACTACTACTCAAAGTAACTATCTCCTAACACCATCTTATTAGAGGGCAGGAATTATCCAGTTGATTTGTAGGGACAACACCATTCAAACAGCAATAACTACTTTGTAACCATTATCTCATCTCATCCCTTAGGGATCTCACAGAGCACAAGATGTTTGTGTAATAGATAAGGAAGACAAAAGATAAGATACGAAGTGTGGTCTCAGCATTTCTATTTGAAAAATCAGGAACAGTTGCATTGTCCAGGGTCTTGTGCGAGTTTATCCCATCTTTCTGATTCCAAAGCACACATTTAAACAATAGATATATTTGTTTAGCCCTTCAACATTTAGTAGATTTGTTGTCTATATAGCAAATATTTACATAGGATTAATTTTTATTATCTGTTTCAAGGAAAAATAAGATGAGAGCAAAGATAGTTGTTTGCATGTTAACTTAATATATTTCTTTATTTTCATATTTTCATTCACCACACTTTTATTTGATACCGTGTGAAATTATATATCTGAAAATATCAATACACTATTAACTTCTTATATCTTTTCGTTTGAAAATGTATTTGAATAAAGGTACCTATTTTTGCTTTGTTTATTTTATTATAATAGGTATTTTGGAAAACATTTTTTTTGATCATCTGCAAACTACTGAAAATGTTCCATCCACAGAAACACTGTTTGTCACAAGTAATAATTGTCCTAAATTTCACTTCTGCATTTGTCTTCATTTTCTGTGCCATAGGAAGCAGATGTCATAAACGAAGAAAACTGGTGGCAATCAAAGTTCTATCAATGTTCTTTCCTAGACATCAAAATGCTGACATCTGTGAATATGACCTTGCCATCTATTCAACCACTTCATATTACCCACCCCAGAGGCATAACCTTTATAGTAGGGGCAATTTAGCTGAGTCAGGATTATCTTGTCTTCTGTTATCTGGGTCAGATTTGCAGTAGCTGAATAGAGTGAGGATATTTAACTGTCTTTACCGCTCTTACTGTGAAATTAATTTCCTTAGATAATCCTGTATTCTAAAGTAACTAAAGCATCCCTTAGAATGAATTATAACAGTTGATGATTTTGTAGCATTCTTTAGGATACAACAGCATTTTCACATGAGCATAATTTGCAAATAGGAGAGCATTATAAGGCATAATTCATGTAATCAAAGTCACTTTTCTAGCACTTACTGTTTATCATAGTGGTTTCCAAATCATTTTTATTGACGTATTTTTTAAAGCATTGTTCATTGACTCTCCTTAGCTATACACCCCATCAACTCAAGGACAATTTGGTAAGCTGGAGGTGCTGGCTCACACCTGCTGCCTCAAAGCTCTAGGAGGCCAAGTCAGAAAGAGCTCAAGTTCAAGCCCAGGCTGGGCAAGTTAGCAATTTAGTGATAACTTGTTAAAAGAAAATTAAACTAAAGGGAAATATAGCACAGTGTGACAACCTGGGTTGAATTTCCAATACTAGCAAAACAAAAGAAAAAAAAAATGACACTTTGGTTCATTATTACATCTTCAAAGCCAGTGAAGAAGCTATGGCATGGTAGGCATTCAGTTTTCAATTTTTTATTAAAATAGAATTTAAATTGTCCTGTTATTATGACTTCTTCTGCTTTTTTTTTTTCTTGTTTATTCTTTTCTCCTTTCTTATGCTTCTTTTTAGGTTTTCAATCCTAGCACTTTATATTAAAAGAACATAAAACTTGGTATAACAATAAAATAATTATTCCAAGTAATAAAACTGTTTACTAAAAATAGATAAATAGGCAGGCTTTGGAACTTAAAACTGCCTACACAAATATTTATTATTTTAACTAGTAATGGTAGATGGTACTGCAGGGATTGAAAAAAATTTTTTAATTAGAAAAAATTAAAAAGCACTCTTGAAATGCCAGTCACAATTTTAAAGCAATTAATCAGGTTCTGAGTGAACATAATGATTTACGCATTCAAATTGAGTAAATAATAATCTAGTAGAAAATGTACAAGTAATTTCGATATGTCTGAAATTTCAATTAAAAATAAAACAACAGTGTTTAAATTTCCTAATACAAAATTACAACAAAAGAGGAACTAAAAATATCAGCTATCCAAATTCTTGGATAATGATATTTGCATATATAACTTAGTAAAGAAAAACTATTAACTTCATAATAAAATAAACATATTTAATGTCAAGTGCTGCTCAAGTATATATGAAGGTATTTGTAAATTCATATCACTGGTAAGAGAAGTCGGTTTAAGCAGGCTATTGGAAAAATTTAATGTGTCTTTTTCTCCATGCATTTTCCCCAGATCTATCTGCTACTATACATTCCAAGTCAATATGAACTGTTTATTACTGCAATTGTCATTACATAATTTCTTGTATATGTAATATAGGTTCCATGAAAAATATTAAGCTTGCAATCTTATGGTCACACAACACTGTTACATTACTTGTACACTTTAAGAATCTGTGCTAATAATTTTATTATTTTGCTTGGTTTTTACATATACAGATATCAGCCTGGCCCTAATGCTGTTGCACAGTGCTTGCCTGATATTCTCAAACTAATGAGATGCTGTATTCATAGCTGCACTATACTTTCCCCATTCTCACAGCATATGTAACTATGAATATTTTACTGGTCCATTCTCACATTCCCCCACATTTAAAAGACTCGTTCACCATGATCTCTTTTGATGAGAATTTTACTGGTATCTAACTGATCCCTGTGGACCAATGGACTCAATGAATCACTGACATAAAATTTTCAGTCTTTCAAGAATTTGTACTTTAATCAGTTTATTATACAGAGAAAAATGTGAAAAACACATGTGATTTTCTGGGCACACAGTATGTGGCTATAGTCCCAACTGTTCAGGAAACAGAGACAGGAAAATTACAAGTTAAAGATCTGCTTGGGCAATTTATCAAGACTCTGTCTCAAAATAACTAAAAACAGGGCTGAAGATGTGGTTCAGCAGTTGAGTACCTACCTACTTGCCTAGAATCATGCAAGCCCCTGAACTCAGTGCCACGCATAAGAAAAAAAAAAATGGGACAACTGAATCAGCGTTAAACTGGTGCTAAAATGCTATTAAAAAATGGCCTGATTAATCATAGGAGAGTACAAAGATTTAAATGAAAATAGCATAACTTTACAGAGCAAAATGTATTTACAGCATGATACATTCCCTAAGAACAGTCAGATCATCCTCATATACTTACATTTAAAGTGAAAGAATGTACTGGTAAACATTAAGTTTCTGGCTTTCCTTATATTGCATCAGTCTGTTTGCTGTTACTATGACAAAATACCAGAAACAAGGTAAAAGGATGTATATGATTCATTTTGGCTCTTGAATTCAGAGGTTTCAGTTCACAGTGGATTGGCCCTGTTGTTGGGGGCTATACAACCATAACATATCACAATGGAAGCACACAGAGTAGAAACCAAAAGTATTTGTAAATAGGGAAGGGAGGAGGGGGTGAAGGGAGGGCAGGGATAAGGGGAAAAAAGGAGAACCAAGACCTGTCATGTAAAGGTACACGATGCCAATGATCAATGTAACTGTACTGTATACTTAGGATGTGCCAATAGACTCAATGAGAAAAACAAAACAAAACAAAAAAAACAAAGGACACAGTGTAAGACTGCTCACATCATGGCAGCTGAAGAGTGAAGATAAAAGAGAAAGAGACCAAGGAGAAGGGATCCCAAGGTACCTTCAAGGACACACCCCCAGTGACCTTTTTTTTTACTTTGCCCCACTGCTTGAATTTTCTACCACTTCCCAACAATGCTAACACATGGAATCAAGTTTTAGTGTACAAGCTTCAGAGAGCCTTTTAAAAGGCAGGTCATAATACATATCTTGACTAAAACAACACTTTGAGAAAACTAATTTAATACTTTATACTTATAATGAATAATTGGAAAATTCAAAATAATGTGATTTCAAAATATTTATAATTAGATATAATAATTAGACAACACACAGAAAAGACCAATTAAAATAAACTAAAAAAAAACCATAAATTTGTGATGGATGGAAATGAAAACAGGAAAAATGATAAAGTGGATCGCCACTAACATTTTTGAGGTATTTAAATGGATATTTTCATTAGTTTGAATTCTTATATACATTGATTTCTAATGCATAAAAAAAAATTCAAGAAAGGTACCAGTGGATTTTCCTCAGAGAAAACTCATCCATGATCCTCTGAAGTCTTAATCTCAAAATTACTTGGGTTTATAGTAGTATTTTTCATTATTTCACATTTGATCTCAAGAATATTTCAGAAAGCACATTAGGAATGCAAAAAAGCAATATTAAAAATATAAATCCTACATCTGAAAAAAGATATGTCAGCAACTATAGAAGATGGGAGTTTATTCATTCAAATATAACAGACACAGCAGTTGAATAATGTATTTATAATTCATGAGGTACAGGACCATGAGACTAGATAGGCTAGGTAAAATCTGAGAAATCAAGGAGAGCACAGTACTGTGGTCACCTGTTACCCTAAAATCAGAAGTTTGAAACCCACTGAAAATATATACAATGTTCAATAATTCATTATGAGAAAAAAATTCCTTCACATCCAACAGATGTTTACCTTTTCTGCTTTAAAAGAACAAACTGGATCTTGGTTCCTGGGGATTGATTATACTACTAGCCTTTCTGATATGGTATGTGTTTGAATAACAAAAACTTAAAAATGAAAAAACAAAGAAGAAACAAGATCAATTTCTTTTCTTTCTTTTTTTTTTTTTTTGT
>NW_022900918.1:21137575-21280254 GCF_012274545.1 Fukomys damarensis | reverse complement strand
TTTTTTTTTTTTTTTTTTTTTTTTTTTTTTTGTGTCTGTATCGAACTCAGGACCTTCTGCTTGCGATTACATTTTAAGAGACAAAACAAGAGGGTTTTAACCCCAAGGTACCAAACAGAGACAGGGATGCTGTCTAACAAAAAAAGTAGAAATTCATTACAAAATCTTCATTTTAAATCATAATATCCAAAATTGCTTCAGATGACAAAGCTCAGATCAACTGCCACAAATATTGTGACTTTTTGATAATAGAGGAAAACAAACTCTAATTGCAATGTGTCAAAAAAGGAAGGACACAGGATCATAAATGAAAGTGATCTGAGTTAATAGCAAAAGTGAATGCCCTGCTGATTGTAAGTCAAGTGTTAGCTTTGTTTTTATGCCCACATGGTGCCCTGAGAGCAGGGAAAATATGCACTTGAGTTAATGTCATGCTCTCACCATTTTGAAATTCTTCATTTAGCTTTGAACTTGTGCTTTCTTAGTAAATCCAATAGACCAATGTCATATGGGCATAGAGAGAGGAAAGATGTATCATATTCAAATTAGATGACATTTGTTAACCAGTTTACAACTTGCATATAGGTTTTGTGATGCCCAGGACTAAGTTACCACTAAATTACCAGCACTCACAATGTTCAATAAACATCTAAATGACTAAAATTAAATATGCTCATTTATGACTCAATACATGGACACTGACAACCCTAAGAGATGCTTGTTCTGTTAAAACTGAAATTTAATTATCAAATTTGATTATTTTATTGCTTTTAGAAATAAGGCAATTGCACTGTAAGAAGCATAAACGTAGGCCCAGAGATTTAACTCAGTGGTTCTGCCGCCTGCCTTCCAAGCGCAAGGACCCAAGTTCAATCCCCAGTACAAAAACAAAACAAAACAACAACAACAACAAAATCCACAAGAAGCAAAAACCTGCCTAGAGATAAAAATATCATTTTTAATTACAAGTCAATCACTTAAAATAGAAAAGACATAGAAAGACAAGAAAAATTCATAGAAAGACAGGAAAAAGTAAGGCACCTCACTCTTCCTTTTATTCCTTCCACTTTGCGCAGGATAAAAAGTTGTTTTTTTGTGCAGTGCTCCATTCTTTGGGTAACAAAGGAATACACAAATAAGACATGAAGCAAAAACTTGGTACTTACAATGATTCTATATATGAGCTAAGTGCACTTATACTTGCATTTCAAATTTCCTTTCCACTGTAAAGATGCGGTAGCTAAGATATGGTAACAATTTAAAAGTTTATTTAGAATATCATCAAGAAACAAATAAAATTTTCATAAGAAATAATGAAAATATTCTTAATTAAATGAAAACAATTAATACTTTTTTTTCTTTTTTCCATTGTGTTTATTGGTGAATTTAAACAAACAATACAGTTACATTTGTCATTGGGATCTTTTACCTTTACATGATATATCTTGGTAATTGTTTTTCCCCATACCCCTGCCCTCCCTTCACCCTCTTCACCCTTCCCTATTTACAGATATTTTGTTTCCATTTTTTTCATTTTTTTTACTTTTTTATTTTCCCTTATTTCCTTTCTGCCCTTCTAACTTCCCCTTTAGCCATTTTTTTCCTATTTCATACTCCAAATTATACCATGTGAATCTTATTTACACATTTAATTTTTCAAACCAGAGAAACTACTCAGTATTTATTCAAGTCCTATTTATTTAAGAGTATAGCCTCAGTGTGCACCCATTTCACTATAAATGTTTCTGGTTTCTCATTATTTATGGCTGAGTAGTATTCCATTTTAGGGAAAAACCAATCTTCTTTATCCAGTCTCCAACTGATGGGCAAATGGGTTGTTTCTAAGTTTTAGCTATTACAAACTGCGACACTATGAACATGGGTGCCCACATACCACTGTGATATAATTCTTTTAATTCTTTTTGAAAGATACCCAGCAGAGGGATAACTGGGTCAAGTGGAACCTCTAATACTAGTTCTTTAAGGTATCTCCACAGTGATTTTCACAGTGGTTGCACCAGTCTGCACTCCCACCAAAAATGGAGAAGGGTTCCTTTCTCACTACAGCCCTGACAACATTTGTTATTGTTTCATTTCTTGATAGCAGCCATACTTTTTGGGGTGAGGTGGAATCTCAGTGTTGTTTTCATCTACATCTCTCCAGAGACCAGTGTTCATATATTTATTTTCTGCTTTTACTTTTTTGTCTCAGAAATGTCTGTTCATTTCAGTTGCCCATTTTTGAATTGGGTTTTTGTATTTGGGGGGGTCTTTTTTTTTAGTTCTTTATATATTTTAGATAATAGTCCTTTGTCTGAAAAATAGCTGGTAATTTTTTCCCACATTGTAGGTTGTCTCTCAGCTCTATTGGTGATTTCTCTTGCACTGCAAAAACTTTTTAATACAATTATGTTTCACTTATTGATTCTTTGTGGGAGTTCTCATGCCGTTGAGGTTTTATTTACAAAGTTTTCCCTTATGCCAGTGTATTTGAGAGTTTTACCTAATTTACTCTCCAGTAAATTCAGTGTTTCTGTTCTAATATTTAGAATATTAATCCACTTGGATTTCAGTTTAGTACATGGTGAAAGATAGGGATCTAATTTTAATCTTTGGCAAGTTGAAAGCTAGTTTTTTCAACACCATTTATTAAAGAGGTTATCTTTCCTCCAGTGAAGATGGCTGGCTTCTTTATCAAGGATGAGATAGCTGAGTATGCCTGGTGTTGTTTCTTCAACTTCTACTCCATTCCATTGATCCTTGGGTTTGTTTCTTGCCAGCACCATGCTATTTTTATCACAGTAACTTTGTAGTATAATTTCAAATTGAGAATGATGATACCCCCTGCTATATCTCTGTTGCCTAGAATGGCATTTGCTATCCTAGGTCTCTTCTGGTTCCAAATAAATTTTTAGATTGTTTTCTCAAGTTCTGTGAAATATACTATGGGGATTCCAATTGGGATTGCATTGAATCTGTACAACAGTTTTGGAAGTATGTCCATTTTCATTATGTTGATTCTTCCTACCCAGGAGCAAGGGATATCTTTCCATATTCTTATATCCTCTTCTATCCCTTTTTTTTCAGAGTGTTGTAATTTTCAGTGTAGAGGTCTTTTGTCTTCTTTACTAGATTGATTCCTAGATATTTCATTTTTGGGATGTAACTGTGAAAGGAATTATTTCCCTAATTTCTCTCAGAGAATCTGTTATCTGTGTACAAGAAGGTCATTGAGTTTTTAGTCTTGGCTTTGTATCCAGCTACTCTACTGAATCTGTCAGTTAAGTCTAACAGTCTTTTGCCAGAGTTTTTTGGATCTTCTATGTAGAGTATCATGTCATCAACAAAAAGTGACAGTTTAACTTCTTTCTTTCCTATCTTTATTCCTTTTATCTCTTTTTTTATCAATTGTCATGGCCCATGTTTCTAGAACTATATTGAGCAGGAGTGGTGACAGTGGACATCCTTGTCTTGTTCTTGTTTAGCTTAAGAGTTTTTAGTTTTTGACCATGTAGAATGATATTGGCTGTTAGTTTTTCATAGTCTTTATCAGGTTCAGATAAAGACCATCTACTCCAATTTTCTGTATTGTTTTTATCATGAATATGTGTTGAATTTTCTCAAATGCTTTTTCTATATCTATTGAGATGATCATATGGTTGTTGTCCTTAATTCTATTAATATAGTGTATTACATTCATTGATTTACATGTGTTAAGCCATGCTTGCATCCCTGTGATAGATCTGACTTTGTCAGGGTGCATGATCTTGATGATCTTCTGTATTGGGTTTGCCAGTATTTTACTGAGGATTTTTTTCATCTATGTTCATTAAGGAGATTGCCCTGCAGTTCTCTTTTTTAGTTGGGTCTTTCCCTGGTTTTGGAATCAAGGTAATATTTGCTTCCAGGAATGAATTTTGAAGTATTGCTTCCCTTTCAATTTCATTGAAGAGTTTAAAGAGTAGTGGTGACAGCTCTTCTCTAAATGTCTTGTAGATTTCAGCAGTGCAGCCATCAGGACCTGGGCTTTTCTTTCTTAGGAATGCTTTGATTACATTTTCAATTGTGCTCATTGTAATTGGGGTGTTTATATTTTTTATATCTTGTTCATTCAACTTTGGAATTTTATATATGTCTAGGAATCCATCCATTTCTCCTGTATTTTCTGGTTTTTTAGAGCATAGGTTTTCAAAGTAGGTATTGATGATTCTCTAGATTTCTGGTTGATCTGTTGTGACTTCACCTTTTTCATTCCTAACTGCATGAATTTGAGGCTTTTCTTTATATTTTTTGATAAGGTTGGCTAAGGGTTTATAGATTTTATTCTTTCAGAAAAAAAATTTCATTAATTTATTTTTTGTATAGTTCAGTTGCATTAATTTCTGCTCTGATCTTTATTATCTGCTCCTTTGTACAAGCTTTCAGTTTGTCCTGCTCTTCTTTTTCTAGAAGCTTACAGTTTAGCATTAGTTTGTTTATTTGAGCTTGCTCTGTTTTCCCACTACGGACTTTTACTGCTATGAATTTTCCTGGTAGAACTGCTTTCTTTGTGTACCATAGATTACTGCATGTGGCATTGTCATTATCATTTAATTGTAGGAAATGTCTAATCTGTTCTTTAATTTCCCCTGTGACCCAATGATTGTTCAGCAGAGTGTTATTTAATTTCCATGTGTTTGTGAAGGTCTTGTGGTTTCTATTGATCTCCATTTTAATTGCAATATGGTCTGATAATGTAGAGGGGATAAGATCAATTCCTTTGCATTTACTTAAGCATGTTCTATGAGCTACAAAATGGTCTATTTTGGAGAATTACCCCTGTGTAGCTGAAAAAAATGTAAATTCTGATTTTTGTGGGGTACAATACCATGTAGACATCTACTATGTCAGTTTGTTCTAAGACATGGTTTAGTTCTATTATTTTATCATTGATTTTTTGTCTAGATGATCTGTATATTTGTATCAGTGGAGTATTGAGGTTCCCCACTACAGTTGCATTAGTGTTTATTCCATTTTTCATATCTACTAATATTTGTTTTGCATATTTGGGGGCATTAGTATTTGGTACATACATGTTTATGATTGTCATTTCTTCCTCATGTATTGTTTCCTTTACAAGGATGTAGTGGTCTTTGTCTCTCTTAAGTAGTTTTGGTTTGAAATCTATTTTGTCTGTAAATAAGATAGCTACCTCCACTTTTTTCCTGGCTCCTGTGCCATGGAGAACAGTTTTCATCCTTTTACTCTCAGTTATAAATGTCTTTGAGGATTAAGTGGGTTTCTTGTGCACTGCATATTGTTGGTTTTCTCTTTTAAATACATTCTGTTTCTTTTTGTTGAATTGAGGCCATTACATTGATAGTTGTGATGGTTATGTATTGAATTTTCATTGTCATGTTATTTTCCCATTGTTGTTTCTTTTATTTATTATTTTTCCTTCTCTCCCTTTGATGTCTTGCTTTGTCTGGTATATTTGCTCTGTCGTCCCTTGTAGAGTTGTGGTCTTCATTTTCTTTTTCCAGGATATTGTTTAGAAGTGTTTGGCATGACAGTGTTCTTTGTTGAGGAAGCATTTTATTTCCCCATCAATTTTGAAAGACAGTTTTGCAGGATCCATCAGTCTAGGTTGGAGGTTCTTTTCTCTTAGGACTTGAAATACCTCATTCCAGGCTCTCCTTGACTTGAGGGTTTGTGTTGAAAAGTCTGCTTTGATTCTGATGGGCTTTCCTTTGCATGCAATTTGTTTCTTTTTTCTAATTGCTTGGAGTATTTTGTTCTTCTGCTGAGTTTCCAGGATGTTGATTATTGAATGTTTAGGTGTAGAATTTTTTTGATCATGGCTATTTGAAGTCCTATATGCCTCACTTATCTGTATGTCAAATTATTTTGCTCTGTTTGGGAAGTTATGTAAAGTTACCATTAATTCTGTGAATAGTTTTTTTAAGTCATTTACAACGTTCTCCTGCTACTTCCTGGATTCCTATCAGTTTTATATTATTCTTCTTTGCAGCATCTAAGAGTTGTTGGATTGATTTCTCAAGGATCCTTACTACTTTTAAGAGATCTCTCTTTTCATTGTCATTGACCACAATACTATATTCTATATCTGAAATTATATCTTCACCTTCATTCATCCTTAATCTCCTGGATTTGTTTGAATCTATTTCATAAATTCTATTTTTTTGCCATGTTGGGCATTCAAGGTTTCCATTTCTTTCTTATGCTAGGCTTTCATGGTTTCCATCATGGTCCTGAGCTCATCTTTTTTTTTTTTTTTTTAATCTCTTTCTATTCTGGTGTCTCTAAATACGTCTTTCAGTCTTCTCACCCTCTCTGTGGTTATCTGGGAAATTATTTCTGTTTTGAATTTTTCTAGAGTGTTATTTATCTGTTTTCTTATTTCTTGTGCTATCATTTTAGGGTCTCCAGATGGTTGACTGTCAGATTTTTCAACCTCATTTCCCCAGAGTTCACCTTTTTGGGGATGGAAGTATGTGTTTGTGTCTTGTTTAAATGCCTTCTCATTTCTATTTTTGTCATTAATACTGTTCTTTGGTTAATTCCTGTGTTAATACTTCAAGTTTTTGGAAATAGGGAAGGGAGGAGGGGGTGAAGGGAGGGCAGGGGAAGGGGAAAAAAATGAGAACCAAGACCTGTTATGTAAAGTTACCAGAGCCCAGTGATGAATGTAACTGTACTATGTGCCTAAAATCTACCAATAAATTCAATGAGAAAAAAAAATTCAATCTTCTAGATAGAACTGGTCTTAAGGTTTTTGAGTCTCTAATGTCTTTGAGGCAAAATAATTTTCATTATACCAGGAAGGACAACTGATTAGATCAATCATAACACTTTAACCCCAGTGATACAATCAGCAACACAATACCATCAAGCACAGGTTAGAAAATGAGTATTTGTGGTAGTTATTAATCTACCACCTTTAACTATGTGAATGAAATAAAAATTGAGGACCAGCCGAAACATGTTTATAGTGAACAAACTCTTCAATATAGCAACTTCATCCTTCAGGATGGGGATTTAGAAGGAGGAGGGATATAGAGATGGGATAGAAAATGGTTAGAAGTGATGTCAGAGAGCACAGGAAGACCACACAAATTCTAGGGAGCTGTTGAAGAGAAGAGGAGAATATGGAACAAAATATTTCCAAGAACCGAACAAACTAACAGCAATAGGGAGGCTAGAGACTGTAATCACTTTCTTTAAAAACTAATATCAATGGGAAGAAGGAAAAAGAGAAGACAGGGAAAAGAAAGAAAATAAATTTGAATTAAGATAGGAACAGGAAAAAAAGGGAGAGCAATGGAGATTACAGTGGCAGAGAGTGAGAAGAGAGGGAGGGAGGGAGAGAGAGAGAGAGAGAGAGAGAGAGAGAGAGAGAAGAAAAAGAAGATAAAAAAGGAAAAATGTTGAGAAAAAGTAAAAGATAAAAATATTTAAAATGATTAAAGATGTGAAAAATATTACTTTGAAAATAAAAAAATACAAATAGAAATAGAGGGCCTCCTTCAGGGTATGTAAATATTACTTTGAAAATAAAAAAATACAAATAGAAATAGAGGGCCTCCTTCAGGGTATGCCTCTGATGATACAAGACAGCATGGGCAGGAGTGTGCCAGTCTAAGCTAGTCTCAGCAAGCCAGCAGCTGTCCCCGGAGGTTCAGGCTGATTTTTGGCTGCAAGGCTCAAGTATAGATCTCTCTCCTCCTGCAGGGTTGAACCCTGCGAAGTTTCTACTGCAGGTTCCAGCTGTCTTTCCCCTGAAGTTAACCCAGGTTATGTTATGTAGTGCTGGTCCCTCTGACTTACCAGCTATGGTGGTGTGGTGTCCATTTATCACAGATTTTCTTCACTTTTCCAGTGGGCTTCAATTATCATCTGGGAGTCTCAGAGAGGCCTTTTTCTGTTGTTCACAGGGCTGGGAGTTACAATCACTGCTGTATTGGCACCCATGCAGCCAGGCTCTTCTGGCACACCAGGTGAAAGGGGCAGGCCTACCAGATGAAAAAAATTAATATTATATAACTTTTTAAATCATTTTTGTGTGTTTTACAGGGAAATGGGAATATATATATATATATAATATATATATATTTTTTTTACTAAGACCTACAAACCAAGTTGTGACATGTACTACAAAGTATTATTGTATACATCAGTAATAGAGTTTTAGTGTTTACATTATAATCTTTGGGAGAATAGTCTCTTAATAATTTGCCAAGATCCATAAAAGTATGCATAGATATAAAATACTAATAAGAAACTATAGAAATTTTAAAAAAATATATCTCCAGTTCCTCATGAAAAATAATCATATAATTTTATCACTATTTTATGTCATTGTAGTTTTGACTTCATAAACATAGATGTGTTCATAAGTATTCTAAAATTGCCGCCTAAAGGTAAGGGTGTACTTCTGCTATACAAGCAATATAAAAGATCAGTAGAGGAAGGGGCAATGAACTACAAAGTTAGGAAAGCCATATGTAGTGGCATAGACTCATGAAAACTGGTTAAAATGTAACTACTACATTATTTATTAGAAGTAATCTGATTCTTAATTTTTGGAAATAATTTTTTATGCTCACTTCTTATTTGATACAGTAACAGTAAATCTTGCCTGTGTATATGAGAAATCATATATACTTGGACAAATTGTGTTTGCAGATCTATTTAAAAATGGTTGTTTATTGGGCCGGGGATTTAGCTCAGTGGTTTGGTGGCCTGCCTTGCCAGTGCAAAGACCCAAGTTCAATCCCCGGTAATAAAAAATAAATAAATAAATTTAAAAAGTGGGTGTTTACTGATATACAAGTTATGTCTAGTACTGAATTCCTTTAGAAATGAATTTAATGAATTGAGAAAAAATGGCCCCAGGGGGAAAAATGTGAATATACTGAAAAAATTAGGAGTGTCTCTATGGAGAAAAACAAACAAACAAAAAAATCTGTATGCTACTTTTTGATCCAGGAAAAGAGAAAAGTAAATTGTTTTTATAAAAGAAAATCCCCTTTGTGATGAGGGATTTCAATAAGGAAAAACATGTGATTGTGGTCTTCATTCACGCTGTATGGAAAGATTTTACCAATTGGTTATCTTTGTTTTCTGGAATATGTTTATATTATAGGTTGTAGGTTTAGAATAAAGATATAATCATTGAGCATGATTTAAACTTCTCATGAAATTAGAAAAAATAGAAATATGCAAAATTATTCCATAAACATTATAAATGTATGGCAGAGATTGGCATACTCTTCTTAAAAAATAAATTTTCTCTTCATTTCATTTCCAGGATTTAATTCAAAGCTAAAGTTAAATAATGTCTGCTTTGTTGGAATACAAAAAATGTGACTAGCCAAGTTATGAAAGGAATATTACTGTTCAATTTATGCAGGGTGAAACTGCTCACATGATTATGCTTTTAACAGATGAATTGGTTCTCATATCCTTCTACAAGATATTCAGAAAATCCAATAAAGGGGAATTAATCTTTTGCATATCTGTGTCTATATTATAAATCTCTATTGATTCTTACCTTGTATATGTTTTGAATTAAACTCCTTTAAATCATTTTAAATAGATCTTGAAGGCACATGACACATTTGTTATTTTGTCAAACTGATATATAAGAGAATTTCTAGACAAATTCACTGCCAAGTGAATGACTACCTTATTATTTCTGAGACTGTCTTAATTATCAAAATTAAATTTAGCAATTTCTAGCTCAAGAGAAATAATCTTAACATATTTTCATAAATTTCCCCTGATAAATTTCTTATTCTAGAAGATAATAAAATAATATTGGTGACATATTATCACTTTTAATAGCATATTTGTCTTGTTATGAAATGTATAGTCAGTTTTTATACTTGTCCAAAAATAACATTACATCATTTTTAATGTTTTAATAATATTTAAATTGTTTCATTTTGGTTAGAATTCATATAATTTAACATTTTTACTTCTAAACTAATAACGCTTTCCTAGAGAAGTCAGTGAAATAAAAATAATAGGTGTTACTACATTTAAGATTATAACCTGATGTTTTATTAATTGGCATTACCAGCAATAATCCTCCTGCCTTTCGACACAAAAAGATCAAGGGTGGAGCAAAAAGCTGCTAAAGGGGAAGGCTCAGGGTGTTTTCTAACCACAATACTAAGTAAAATCAATCAGACCCACAGGGTTAAATATCATGTGGTTTTTCTTATATGAGAAAGAAAAAATATAAATAAACAACAAAATAAAAAATAAATAGCACAAAGTAGGGACATATATGTTTATTAACTGGGAAGAAGATCAAGAGATGTAAGGAAAAGAGGAGGGCCATTGAAGTTGAAAAAATAAGTAATTTGTGTTCTCTACATGTGACAATTCCCCACCAAATATATAATCATTATGTATGGAAAAATACACTAATGAGAAATTAAATTTTAAAAATTTATATTTCCAAATTAAATGCAAAAAAAAAATCTTGTAATTTTGGAAATTCCATACCCTTTGCTGACTTTCTCTAGGTAACTAAAAGTTAGTTCTGATATAGAGAAATTTCAGTATAGGCAAATCAATTTTAAAAATAATTATTATGCATATAGAAATTTTAATAAATACCTACAATATTTTTATATATTTGAAAGAGCTTATAAAGATTATTTATCAAATAACAAATAAACTTCATTCTTAATAACACCTAATAAAATTAAATTTAATTTAATAATAAAAAAAGTTTACATCTTATGCAAGAAAGTACACAATACTAATTAAATTACCTAGAGAATTATAAATGAGGAGAAATGTAAATAGCTACATTGCCTGGTGTGAAAATTATAATCACTACAATTTTAAGTCTGTTTAAAAAATAATGTATATTATGAAACTGATCATACTAAATACATATCTTTAGAATAAACAAATAGGCTGAGAAACAAAGAAAACATTAAAGAAAATATAATTAAAGAGCACTGGCATGAAAAATTATTTTCGTACCACTTCCTTCATAGTTTATGCAAAGTAAAAGTATAGCTTGCTTTTCAAATGCATATATATGATGCGATATGAAAATTATATCTTCCAGGTGTCTGTTGAAAACAAACCTGGTTCTTTTGCTTAGCAAATATCTCAACCAGCAGAAAAATCAAGAAATTGACTAACACATTCTTCTAATATGTAAATATTTTATATATATAGTTGTTTTTCACAAATAAAATTATATAAATATAAAGATTAAAATAAATCAGTTGTTAATGATAGTAAATAATGTGTATAGTGTTGTCATAATTTTTTTATTTAGTTTATATATATGTTTATTTTAACACATTTTAAATATTGTGTGTATGTATGTTTGTCTGGGCGTGGGTCTTTGTGTATCTGTGTGTGTTTTGGGGAGGATATACATTTTAGTAAGCTATGCTAACAAAAATCAGCCTACAAATATAGGAATTCCAAGTTGGGCCTGAATGGGGAATTTATTGGGAGATCAAAAGGTATTTTGCTCATTTTAGTATGTATTGAGTGTTCTTATTTATTATCAAATAGATGGAAGCTTTCAATAGTATTTTGTTATGATTGAAGTTAGTCACAGAATTTTAAAAACTTTAAAAATAGAGTTTAAAATAATTATTTTAATCTACAACTAACTTTTACAATAACATTACTGCTGATGGTGGTAAGCCTTAGAAACATTAGGGTACTTTGAAAACACAGGTTAAGAAGTGTTTCAGAAAAGAAGTAGAGCAGATTAAAGAGCCAGTTAGGTTGAGTGCTCCCTACATAATACATTCTTCCAAGAATATAGTTTCATAAGCCATTGGACTGAAATACTACAGATTTATCAAGCAATGGGTAGCACTCATTAATATGAGAAATATATCTAATCTCAGAAAATGCATTTCTGGTCATTTGAGTGAAAAATAATTGTACATTGGAAATGTTCTTCATCTAAAAATATGTGAAATAGTTCCAATCATACAGTCACAGGATGGTGGAAGGAGGTTCCCCTAACCAACCTCACTATGATTTATATGCTAAAAAATAATGACAATAATGAGTCGTTACACAGTAGACAGTTTGCACAAGATGTTATGTATATCTAGGATTATTAAGAGACACAAGAAGAAAATAAATGTAAATCACTGCAGAACATTGCAAGTTACTAAGTGTAGGATACACTCAGTTAGAAAATCTGTATTACAATATTCCATAATATATTTATATTTACCTAGAATCATCAATAAAATACAAAATCATTGGGTGAAATCCTGGAGGAAGATATTTTATTTATATGGTGTTATATGCAACACTTCAGAGACTACTTGATAATACACAGGGAAAACAATAACAAGAGATCTGTTTTCTAGCCCTCACTTAAGTGACCTAATGCCTCAAAATCTGCGTTGTGCGCCTTGTGAAGTATTTTTGCCACCCAAAACTGTTCGATCTGTATCTAATCATGAGGAAAGATCAGAAAATCTCCAATGTGAAATATACTTTAAGATTTTTTATTTGGATTTTTGAATAAATTAATGATTTTTCAAAAAAAGTTTAAGAAACTAATTTAGATGATACTTTAAAGATACATCACAAAAATTGAATTAATATTTTAGTTCATGAATTAGAAGTGAAAATGAGGAAGAGAAGATGGTGAGGAGGAAGGAACAGAAGCTGGTTGGAAAGTGTCATCTAAATTAAATTACATTCTAAAAATATTTTTAATTTTCTTGGGACTCACATTTTCTTAGATGTATTAATCACTGTGCTTTTGTAGGACAATAGATTAGAAAATGTATTCATCTTCTGGTGTTTGTAAATGTGCAGATGCCTACAATTTCAAAGGTTTATTGAGCTATAGCTATGTAAGGATAGTACATCTTATCTGTGTGAGTGGCCAAGTCATTTGAAAGTAAATTCTGTGTGTCTGCATGTATATAGGAAAAAAGTAAAATATGGAATAAATTTGCTAAATTGCTGTGGGAATGTTATTATACTGTACTTTGAATTATTTGTTTGAAGTGTATTCATTTTAAATATAATATTTGAATATAAATATATTTATTTGAAATTGAGATAAAATATATTAACTGACATTTAAAACATTTAACATTAAGTTGCATATCCGTAGGTGTTATGGCTTATATCTGGATGCCCCCCTTAAGTCTCATTCAATCAAAGATGGAGTCCTGCCCTGGACCCAGCTGACCATGGACTGGAAATGTGAGCCAAAATAAAGCTTTGCTCCTTTAACTTGTGGGCATCAGGTATTGTGTTCCAGCAACAAGGAAATTGACTAAGGCAGTAGGCTAGCTTCCAAAACATCCGATCTCTGATTCCTCTATAAATTTTAAAGTATTAAAAATATTTACTAGCTATATAAAATAACTGTAACTCTATAAACAGAGAGGAAAGGATGTCAAAAAAAAGTGTCTACTAGGACTTAGTTACTTTTACAGTACTATGAAAATAAGTAGATATTTAATGTTATAGGAAGTTGCTTTGACTTTTTGTTAGCTTATTTGTTGATGTAGAAGGTTGAACCCAGGCCCCTGAATAAGCCTCACATGCCCCCGAAGCGTCTCACAGCTCAACTTTGTCCCTAGTCCTGTCTTTCTTCAATATCATGCTCTCTTTATTATTCTCTTTATTATTAGAGAGTATAAAATAGAATGTTAATGTTTTTAAAAATAGAAGATTAAAATCAAAGAATATATAAGGCAATCTGTAGATATTTGACAATATAGAATTACATAAGCATTTCATTTATTATCAAAATTGATATACTCAGACCCTCAACAGAAGATATCAAGCTGAGATATGAGTAGGTGCCAAGGTAATGAAACTAACTACCTGGCCAGAATGATAGACATAGGTATATTTGCATTTTCATATATCATTTCTTGCCAAGAAAGCTAACATAGTTTATCTCTGTGGAATTATGAGTTTGTTATTTATTTTGACAACCCTCCTAGGAAAACTCCTTGAAGCAAAATATTATTTTTCAAATTTCTGAACTTATTTCCTTTCTAATATTCCAGTGTGCTATAATTATCAAGTCCATGCTTGAAAAGACTAGTGGATCTTGGTGCTGACCTGAAACCAGTATGCATGTTCTCCTTTTACTCTGTGACTTTCTTCACTCCAAATGCCATTCATAACTGATGGAGATCTGTATTTTCATTTCCCTTTGTTATAAATAGCAATGACTTTATTTCACCTATGAATACCAGACTGTTGTATCTGAAATTCCTCTTTATTGTATAACATCCCTGATTACATGCTACACTATTGCTCTATTACCTATTTATTCAATAAAAATATTATTTAAAATGCAAATGTGGCATTCCACAAAATCTCACTTGACTTCTAGTTACAGATATACTACATCTTTTTTATTTGTGTTTTAAATTTTCACTTTACCTTAAAACAAGCTATCCTCCACTCACAACAAATTATTCCGTGTCTCCATATATATTTGGAAGTGCTGAGGTTTTCCTTTTGATCTTATTTCTAAGTATTTAAAAACTATACTATTTCTCTCAATTATATGAAAATTTTTGTAATCATCTAAAGTTAAATCCAATATAAATTTAATGAGCTCTAATAATTTGGGATATGTTAATTTATCATTGCTAATCTTAGTCATACATATATTATCAGGATGCTTGCAACACAGGAAGGTATGCTTTAGCTTCATTAGGAAAATAGACACTAACTTTCTCAAAATTTCTATATCGCTAGTGATGATTCGAGAACTCTCTCTCCACCCAGATTGTCTCCCTGCTTCATAATTATTTCATTTACTGTTTGAATTGTAAGGTATTAAACCTATTTATTTACAGGCTGTATATTTCAAGGGACATATCTTTAAACTTTTTTTTTTTTACTATTTATTTGGTATTTGACGCAAAATACAAGGTTTCTATCAACAATTCTATCTAATCTTCAGTAACTCAAACTTAGAAAAAAAGTCATTGTATTGGAAGGCCATATCAAATCTAAACTCTTCCAAATAGTTACAATGATTACAACCTCAAAAATCAATCAATATGGCAAGATTTAGTATTTCATTTATATTCAGTAGATTTATAAGCAAATTTTCTATGTATATATTTTATGAAAATCTCTACCTTTTCTTATATTCTGATGTCTTGCCAACAATAGTATTAATCTTTGAAATGAACAGAGGAATTTTCTCTCTATATTAAACTAAAATAATCACTATTATCCATTTGTATAAATATGAACACATTTGATAATTTCATTTTAGTTGTGTACTTAATCCAAAGATTTTCTGTGTATATGCTTACATACTAATGATATTGGTCTTGCTATATAAATACACAGAAAATCTTTGCTATAATCTAACTCTTACTATATCTGTATCCAAATCTTAACCAGAGTGCATTGTAAAGCCTTCATCTAGATTACATTAAAATTTAGATAGCTTCTAGTTTTAAATAGCTCATTAATTCTTAGAAAGACCAGAACAGTTTTGCTTTAGTTTAACAGTATTAAGTTGATCTGTGATAATTAATGACCTGTCTTAAAGATGTAATTTAAGTTTTTAAATTATTTGGCTTCATTTACACCCATACATTTAGTCATAGACACTTTGCAAGCCCTGTAGGTAATTGCATTGGTATTTATTAGAGCATGTCTATTGCAAATGTCATTTTTCTTCTTGCTAGATACAGTGCTGAGTTTCAAGAAATATTTCAATTCAGTAAATTAACCAATGACTCGGCTTGAGCATTTTGGACTGTATATTTTCTTCTCTTGTAATGCTTTGTGATATTAAT
This sequence comes from Fukomys damarensis, assembly GCF_012274545.1. Taxonomy (NCBI): domain Eukaryota; kingdom Metazoa; phylum Chordata; class Mammalia; order Rodentia; family Bathyergidae; genus Fukomys; species Fukomys damarensis. The sequence goes on along the minus strand of NW_022900918.1, from coordinate 21,264,445 downwards.
GTGATAGTAAGAGAAACATACTTATCAAGAGGATAAAAAATCTAACCACACATATAATACTCATTGGGAAAGTGAAATATTAAAACTAACTTATGATAATTTTTCTATATGTTTTAAAAAGTAACATTTTTTCACTGTAGCGCTGTTTGTGGAAATAATATGTTTTTGTCTTTTTTTACATTTTTCTCGCTTGGTGCTTCAAAGATATTTTTATAGAACAAAGAATTCTAGTTTTCCTTGAAAAAATTTGCCCCACGATTCATTAACCTAGGTCATTTACCTTGGAACAACTAAGGAAATTTTTGTTGTTAAAACGTTTATATTTTTATAAAATAAAAATTGCTGAACTACTTTGTAGAGTCAAAAATTAGCTACTAAAATAAAATCTAAATACTGTATTTATCATTCTTGCATGATATGTTTCCTTATCAACTAATTTTTCTCTGGCTTTATTCAACTCTCAGTACTACAACGAAATATATATAGATATGTTTTCTACGTTGCATGTACAATCCACTATACTCCTGTTCTCTTACCAGTATTATATTGTAATTATTTGTATTTTAATTATTCTTTTTAAACAACCTTTTTTAAAATTAATTTTATTGATACATTTAATGTATACAATATAATGACATTTATTGTTGGACATTTGTACCTTTACATAATCAATCTTGGTTCTTATTTTTGTCCCTATTCCCCTAACCTCACTTTAGCCCCTCCACCCGTCCCTATCTACAGAGACTGTTTTCATTTTTTTCTTTTTCTCATAATAATTCCATTCCCTTCTTTCCTTTCCCCTACTCCTCCCATTTCAGCTTCCACTCTCTTCCTCTCTTCCTATTTAATATTATCTATTTTAACTTTTAGTCCTTATTTAAGTTTTCAGTTTCTCATACCATATAAACTCTTCAGTATTTATACATGTGTGTCCTATTTATATCACTTGAGTATCCCCTCAATGTGCATCCCTTTAGCTATAAATAGCTCAAATTTCTCATTTTAATGGCTAAATAATAATCCATTTTATATAAAAAAAATCACACACATCTTCTTTATCCAGTCTCCATTTGATGGGCAATTGGGTTGCTTCCAAGTTTTGGCTGTTACAAACTGTGCTGCTATGAACATGGGTGCAATTGTATCACTGTGATATGATTCTCTCAATTATTTAGGGAAGATACCCAGCAGGTAAATAGCTGGGTCAAATGGGACTTCTAATCGTAGTTCTTTGAGGTATTTCCTTACTGCATTCCCCAGCGCTGGCACCAGTTTAAATTCCAACCAACAGTGGAGAAAGTATTCAGTTTTTCTCAAAGCCCTGTCAACATCTGTTGTTGGTTGATTTCAGGATAGCAGCCATTTTTTCTGGGGTGAGGTGGAATCTGTGTTGGTTTCATATGCATTTCTCGAATGACTAGTGATGTTGAACATTTTTTTTTTCATGTGTTTATTTGCTATTTCTACTTCTTAATCTAAGAAATGTCTGTCCATTTCAGATGCCTATTTTTGGATTGGGTCTTTGATTTTGGGAGGTCTGTTTTTTTAAGTTCTTTATATATTCTAGATAGTAGACCTTTGTATGAAGAGGAGCTGGTGAAAAGTTTTTCCAACATTGTGGGTTATCTCTTCACACCGTTGATCATTTTTCTTGCTGTGAAGAAACTTTTTAATAAGAAGATATCCCACTTGTTGATTGTTTGTGCTAGTTTATCTGCAATTGAGGTTTTGTTCATAAAATATTTTCCTACACCAGTGTCTTCAAGAGCTCTACCTAACCTCTCTTTCTGCTGGTTTAGTTTTTCTGTTTTAATATTTAGACCTGTAATACACTTTGATTTTAGTTTAATGCATGGTGAAGATATATGTTTTAATTCTGGCAAGTTGAAACCCAGTTTTTAGAGCACCATTTATTAAAGAGGCTATTTTTTCTCCAGTGATGTTTGGCTGCTTTGTCAAAGATGAGGTAGCTGGAGTTGTTTCTGCATCTTCTAATCTGTTTCACTGGTTTTGGGTCTGTTTCTTTTATGGTACTAGGCCATCTTTTTTGTTTTGTTTTGTTTTTTAATCACAGTATCTTTGTTGTATAGATTTAAGTTGGGGATTATGATACCTTCTGCAATGTCTCAGTTGCCTAGAATTGCTTTTGCTATTCTAGGTCTCTTCTGGTTCCAAATGAAATTTTTCATTATTTTCTCCAGATCATTGAAATATACTATTGGGATTTCAATTGGGATTGCATTGAATCTGTATAGCAGTTTTGGAAGTATGTCCATTTTCACTATGTTGATTCTTCCTAACCAGGAGTAAGGGATGTCTTTCCAATTTCTGATATCCTCTTCAATCTCTTTTTACAGAGTGCAGTAGTTTTCAGAGTAGATGCCTTCAATTTCTTTTTTAGGTTGATTCTTAGTTATTTCAAATTTGGATGCTATTGTGAATGAAATTGATTGCTCCAGTTGTCTCTCAGTCAGTCTGTTCTCATGTACAGAAGAGCTATTGATTTTTGTATGTTAAGTTGTATCCAGCTACTTTACTGAATTTCTTTATTAAGTCTAGGAGACTTTTGGTGAAGTTCTTGGGTTCTTCTATATAGAGTAGGATATCATCTGCAATTAACAACAATTTGACTTCTTCATTTCCTATCTTTATTCCTTTATTTATTTCTCTTGTCTAATTTCTGTGATTAATGTTTCCAAAACCATATTGAACAGGGGTGGGGATAGTGGGCATCCTTGTCTTGTTCTTGATGTTAGCATGAAGGATTTCCATTTCTGACCATTTAGTGGGATATTGGCTGTTGGTGTTTCATAGATGGCCTTTATCAGATTGAGGTACAGATTGTCTATTCCAAATTTTTGTAGGTTATTTTTTATCATAGATGTGTGTTGGATTTTTTTTCAAATGTTTTTTCTGGATCTATTGAGGTGATCATATAGTTTTTGTCTGTGGCTCTATTAATATAGTGTATTATATTTATTGATTTTTTTTTGTGTGTGTTGAACATCCCTGCATCCCTGGGAATAATTTGACTTGATCAGGGTTTATGATCTTCTTGATGATCTTCTGCATTCTGTATGCCAGCATCTTATTAAGGGTTTTTGCATCTATGTTCGTTAGTGAAATTGACCTGTGGTTCTCTTCTTCATTTGGGTCTTTCTTTACTTAGGTGATCAAGGCGATACTTGCTTCCAGGAAAGAATTTGAGAGTATTGCTTGCCTTTCAATTTCATTGAAGAGTTTAAATAGTAGTCACAGTAGTTCCTCTCTAAATGTCTTGTTGAATTCAGCTGTGAAGCCATCAGGACCAGGACTTCTCTTAGTTGGTAAGTTTTTAATTATATTTTCATTTTCACTGATTAATACTGGGTCACTTAAAATTTTTAGGTCTCATCTTTGTTCAACTTTGATAATTTATATGAATAGGAAGCTGTCCATTTCTTCTGTATTTTCCATCTTTTGGCATAAAGGTTCTCAAAGTAGGTATTGATGATCCTCTGGATATCTGTAGGGTCCATAGTAAATTCACCCTTTTCATTCCTAATTACCTGGATTTGGGCTTTTCCCCCCTTTTTTGATATGGTTGACTAAGGGTTTGTCAATTTTGTTTATTCTAAGAGCCAACTCTTGGCTTCATTTATTTTTTAATCATTATTTTAGTCTCTATTGCATTGATTTCTACTGTGATCTTTATAATTTCCTCTCTTGTATGAGCTATTCTTCTTTTTCTAGAAACTTGAGGTTCACAATCAAGTTGTTTCATTGTGTTTGCTCTATTTGCCTAATATGTGTATTCAGTGCTATAAATTTCCCTTGTAAGAGTGCTTTCATTGTGTACCATAGATTCTGATAAGTTGCATTGTCATTGTCATTTTACTGTCTGATTTCTTCTTTAATATCTTTTGTGACCCATTGTTTTTTTCAGAAGTGTGTTGTTCACTTTCCATGTTTTTGTGCAATTCTGCATTTTCTTTTGTTATTGACCTCCAATTTCATCACGCTATGGTCTAATAACATACAGGCAATCACTTCAATTACTTTGTACTTCCTTGGACATGTTCTATGAGTGAATATGTGGTCTATGTTGGAGAATGCCCATGCGCAGCTGAAAAGAATGTGTATCCTAATTTTGTGGGGTGGAACACTGCAAACATCTGTTCAGTTCATTTGTTCAAGAATTTGATTGAGTTCTAGTATTTCATTATTTATTTTCTGTCTAGATGATCTATCTATTTGTGACAGTGGATTATTGTGTTCTCCCATTAAAAGTGTGATATATATATATATATATATATTATATAATTTATTAAAACATATTTTGTATTTTGATTTTATATCCCAAAAGAGATCCTCTATTGAAAAGAATTTGATATGTGAATATCATAATTCTAAAAGGTTATAAATAACTATATAAAATGTAAACATTTCTTGTTAATACATATTTTCTTGCTTAAAATTGTCATGAAGAGAAGTTCAACTAAAAGTATGCATCTATATAAAGCAATTTTCAAAAATTTCTTATTAGATTCGAGAGATTTAAGAAAACTTTTGGTTGACTCATTGGCTGTGGATCAACACTATAATAAAATTAAATCTAATATCTGGACTTCAGAAAATATTAGAACTCTTGATTACATTATTCCTTTTCTATTTTATGTCTACTATTGAATTCATCTCAGGAATTTATGTCAAACTTTTTCTGCTCTGAATTTTAACAAGTTTCATAAGCTGTTTCCACTTGACCCAGCTATTAATTATACATTCTACTATACTAATCATTCTTCAGAATTAGAACTTCAGTGTTAAAGTGCATTTTAGAATAACCAATATCCCTAGTGTTGTAATTGGGCAAACTGAGCCACAGGAATATGAATTATGGTTAATTCATGGTATTATTGATATGATAAATTACAACTGTTCAATCAGATTTGCTTTTTTCTGTACAATACTTTGTATAAGTAAATTTTTGATATATGTAGACACATTGGCTCTGGGTAGTGATTCTCATTAAAAATAAGTAAAAAGAAAGCTGGTTCACTTAAAATAACATTTAAGTTATCTTAAAAAAAAACTCTGAGGGACTGTAATATATTTAATTCCAATGTGGCACTAAATCTAAAAAAACAAATTTAGTCCTTAATGTAATGCTATACATTTACTTATTGATTTTTTGAGATAGACATTGACAGAATTTGATTTTTAATAACCTCACATAGAAGAAAACTGTAATTTTCATTATATGAATACGCATTCATATATATGAAACCCATATATCTGTCCAGCTTGTTATAACAAAATAGCATAAATTGAGTGAATTGTAACAGTTATTTATTTCTCAAGGTTCTGCAGAAAGAAAATTCAAAGTCATGGCAGGGGAAAATTCAGTGAGGATTTGCTCTTCATAGACAGTTATTTTTAGTGTTCTATATTATGGCCAGAAAAGCAAACCAGAAACTTTAGGCTTATTAATATCACTTGAGGTTTAGAATTTCAAGGACTCACCAACATTCAAACCATATACATATGGTGACAAATAGCATTGTATGTATTGTATGATACATATAATGAATATTGTATGTATAAATAATGCAATATCTCTTCAGTGATATATACAAAGATATATTCATGTGAGTATGAACACAATTACTCATGAATGAAGATAGATTCTGGATAGGTGGTTGAGCTGATAAGAGAGAAAATGAGAGGGAGAAGGAAAGAAAAAGAGATTTGGTCAATATATCTTCTTTTCTCTGTAGCAAAAGTAAAAGGTGTCTTTTTCAGAAGTTAGTTACAACTTACTGCCACAAAGACACGCTCAAGCAAGAACAATCCAGAAGTAAATATTTGAAGATGCACAAAACCATTATTTCATTTTCCAAAAGCTATGGAAAAATTGTAGGTGCTTAAATTTGGAAAAGTTCACGCATAGCCAATTAAAAGTGAACATTGTTCTCCCTACACTTACTAAAATGAATTATTATTTATTTAACATTATTCTTTATCAAAACATTCTGTAATTTACCATACCTAACATATCCTAAAGAAAATAGCTAGTACATATTTATCTATTTTTTACACAGTCATCACACACAGTATCTCTTTACATTTCTAGCCCCTGTGACTTTTCTGTAGCTTTGTCTAATTTGAATCATATGTCACAGAATTTAAAACAAGACACATCTTTATAAAATAAATGATCAGTATTCCTAAAATGTACCAATGAACTCAATTAAAGCTGAAAAAAATAAAAAAATAAATGATTAGTAGTCTGGTAAATTAATTTATCATATCAGGTTTTCAGAATCAGAATTTTATTATTGTTGATATCGTTATTATTATCTAGGGAGTATTTATCACAGAATAGTTCTTGAAGATATTTCTAAGAAAATGGGCTGAGGCTGAAGAGGGAGGACCATGAGATAGCAACAGTACTCAGCTTGCAGGACACCTGGGACAGCCTGACAAAGACTGTGAGTGAGAAATCACACACAGACAAAGGGAAAAACCATACTGTGTGTTTGAAAGATTCTCTATTCGAGGATGCCAAGAAATGAAGCAAATCTCAGGCAAGACAGAAGGTAGAAACAAACCTATAGAGCTTGTAAGGCTTTGATAATTCATAAGGGAAGACCAAGTTCAGAGTGAGTAAACTGTAGCAAATTTGTAAATGAGAATCAGTAAGCTTTAGCTTTCATTGAAGGATACAATAAGTGATTATTAATGGTAGCAAAAACTTCCTAGTTTCTTCTCAAATGTTAGATAGCAAATTACTCTCAAGAAGCCACGTTTTCCCTGTAGAAAGCCATGTGTATATAACACAGATGATTTTTATAATAATTATTGCTACCAAAAGTTTCTAGAAAGAAATAGCTAAAAATGATTAAGCTCAGACCCATCTCTACTATCAAAAGCTTTTATGTCAGATGCATATTTGATTTGTTTTTTGATTGTTTGTTTGTTTTTTGGTACAAGGGATTGAACTTGGGTCCTTGTGCTTGCAAGGCTGGCCACTGAACCACTGAGCTAAATCCCCAGCCCAATCAGATGCATATTTGAGAATGTATCCTTTTTGCATTGCTGAAAATTCTCTTACTTTCCAGCCATCAGTTTTTATATTTACATAATATTTTATTTCAGAGGAAGACTCTTTCCTAAATATATGAGAATATGTGATATTAATATGTCATTTTTAAACTAATTTAGGCTTTCTCTCATAGTACAAAAACTTTCATAGGTTTGTCACTGGATGATAAATACAGCTCTGATAGAAAAGGTGAACAGTTTAGGAAAGAATAATAATTCCTGATTTACTGATGAAAAAAGAATATCAAGGTCAAATTTAAGTCAAAATTTGTTTGAACAAAAACTGAATTCATCAAGATGTTAATAAAATATCTCATTATTGAAGTAGAAAGCAAAGGTCCAAAGAGGAAGTGGAAGAGGAAGTGGTAGGGGTGGGAGAAAGGAAAGAAGGAAAAGGAATAAATATGAGAAGAAAAAAAGAAAGCAAAGTCTTTGTAAAGAGGGAGTGGTGGAAGGAGTTGAAGGCAAGGCAGAGGAAAAAAACAAGAACCAAGTTACACCATGTAAAGGCACAAATTCCCAATGATGAATGCCATCATGTTGTACACCTAAAATGTGCCAATAAACTTAATAAAAATAAATGCAAAAAATAAAAAATAAATCAAAAAGCTCATGTATTTACTAAAATTTAGTATAAAATAACTTGATGGCTTAAATAAATGGCTTTAAATTTGCTTTTCATTAAGTGTATAGTGTGTTGGCAAAACCTCATTCTATATTTCTAAAAGGTTTATTAAAGTTATTTTGATTCTAAAAACAACAGAAAGGAAAATAATGTTCCTTCTGCATTATATGTTTAAAACTTATAATTCTCATTCACAGTTGTAATTTATTTTCCTATGAAAATTCTACTAGAATTTGGACAACTTAGCATTTTTTTCTGATACACCAAATAATCTGAAAAAGCTTCTTAGTGCTTGCCATGAAACAAATGGCCAGAAAATAAGCTATAAATTTTAAAATCCCTTTAAAAATAATATTTTAAAAAACATACAAATTATAAACTCTTCTTAAAAATAACATTTTCAATAAAAGTATATCCTTGGAATATCACAGAATGTAAATATATTAATAATATCTTAAAGTATAAATTTTTGCTTTAGTTGACTGCCAAGCCATTTACTGCTTCAGAATTTTATCATTAAATGTTAAACATGTTTATATCTTTATCTGTCTGTCTGTCTATCTTGTGTTACCCTTCTCTGGTATATAAGTTAAGGTTCTTGGATATCCCCAAAAGAGTGAAGAAAAAGATTATAATTGTGTAAATAAAATAAATGTTTCTCCCTTTTTAGTTATCACAATTGTTTATAGATATATTTATATTTTGAACTATACTAATGAAATCAATTTGTATCTTCTTTGCTCATTGTGTGGTAAAATTTTAGCAAGTGGTTTTAGGCACTTATATGCCTCCGTCTTACCTACTTGCCTGTTTATTTTATTAACTTGCTCTATAAGGAGTTTTTTGAATTATGTTTGTAGTTTGTGGTTTTACATTGCCAATTTAGAGAAAATATATTTTCACAATTTTCTCTGAAACAAAGAATTATAAATCTTTAGTAGGTTGAAAAATTTATGATATTGGTAACTGGGCATAATGAAAACTCAGATCACTGGAAAAAGTTTTTTTTTCTTTTCTTTATTGGAAAAAGTTTTAATAGTCAGTAAATTCATCAAGTATGGACAGAATAGGGACATTGCATTACCTGCAAGAGAGACTGGCAAATACAACAGACGAAATCCTGTCTTTAAAGAGCTTGTGACCCACATCTAAGGAAAAGAAGTGCTAACAAATATTAGAAATAAAATGAAGATTGATTATACTAATGTTACTAAAAACATTAGAAAAACATGTTATTAATAAAGATGGTTTTCTTAAACTAGGCAGAGTTTTCAGTTATTGATTAAAAAGCTTTTCAAGTTAAAATGAATTACTACAATATGCAAACCTATTCTGACCTAGAAGTATTATGAGGCATTTCAGGAAACAAAGACATGGATTGACTGCCTATCTATAAGGAGAAATGTAAAAGCCTCATGCAGAGTTGGTATATACCAAGGAATTTGAAAAACTAGAGTTTGCACAAAGGAAAGTCTAATTGTATATAACAAGCAAATACGACCTGAGTGGATGGTGATAAACAATGCTCCTGAGTACATGATATAAAGTTGAGATTTGTAGGATCAGAAAAATTTAGTCAAGCTAATATTCATACAAGGTGTGTGAAGAACAACACTTCATATCTTTAGGCCTAGTAATGGGCAAAATTGTGGCTGAAATTGAAATAATGCTGGTAAAATAATTTTGTACACAGGTGTATATTACATATATATATATTTTTTTCTTTCTTTCTTTTTGAAAGAGGTTCTAGGTAAGCCCTAAATTTCCCACATTGGGTTTACACTTCCCTTGCTTAGCCAGCCAGAGTTTTGGGAGTACAAAACTCTTAGCCACACTGGGCTCAACCATTTGTTTTAAGATTGTTCAGTTGGCATCTTGTTTGTTTGTTTTTTAATAGAGTACCCTGGTGTTCTTTATAAGTTTAAATATAAAGTGTCCCTGGAATACCACTCAGCCATAAAGAATGAAAAATTATATTCATTCATAGGAAAATGGATACATATTGAGGATATACTCCTAAGTGAAATAAATAAGTCACACATGTGTAAATACTGAAGTTTCTTTGGTGTGAAAAACTATAATGGTACATAAGATCCTAATGAGATAATTTACCATGTGAAATAGGAAGGAAAGGGCTAAAGGTGTAGGGAAAGTGGGAAGGGTAGGGGAAAGGGAATAAGGGGAAAGAAAAAAAAACATGAGAAAATGAAAAAATGGAAATGAAGTGTTTGTAAAGGGGGAGGGGAGAAGGGGTGAAGGGAGGGCAGGGATAAGGGGAAAAAATGAGAATCAAGACCTGTCATGTAAAGGTACAAGATCCCAATGATGAATGTAACTGTACTGTATACCTAAAACGTACCAATAAACTCAATGAGAGAAAAAAATATAAAGTCTCCCCACAAAACTCCCATATTGCTGAATGGAACTCCAAATCTGCAATGTCTGGGGAGAGGGTTGCAGAAGGGTAACTGAGTCACAAGGACACTAACCTCATCGATGAATTAAAACATCAGTGAGCTCATGGCTGACTGGATCATGAAGAGATGGGTCCCAGGAGGTGGAAGTAGCTCACTGGAGGCAATCCTTTGAAGTGTGCATCCTGTCCTCATCTCTTTCCGCTTCCTGTGCTTCTCTTGCCCTCTCTGTGCCTCCATGAGGTGAGCGGCTTTCCTCTACACGTTCATGGACACCACATTCTTCCTCAGCACAGGCCTAATGCAATGGAGAACAGCAAACTGTTGACTGGAAGCTCTGAAACCGCAAGGGCAAATAAACCTCTCCTCCTGCGAGCTACTTATGGCATAACAAGAAAACTGACCACACAACTCCTCTCAGTCATTTATTTCCCTATTCAGTTAATAGGTCCAACATTTATGTCCAATTTTACCCTGATATTTTAACTCCTAGGACCATTATACTTTTGTTACATACATGTGGTGCATTCCATCTATAATCATTTCACACAATTAGCTTTTTAGTTTATTTGCTCAAATTGGAAGAACAGCTTCAGAAAATACTACAATTATGCCTTTTAGTGACATCGTTACTGCCTGTTACTCAGCCTTTCCGCCAGGCCTCTCATTCGTCAGTAGCCCCTTATGCTTCCTACACAGTGGAGTTTTAAATCCTGTCCACTTTATGGAGTTTCCTGGGATAGCTTCTCCTCTCACTCTGAACCTTAGCCTACGTTCTTACCTCACAGAGAAACTTAATCACCATCTTTTTCAGTACACAAAAGTACAATTTTTTTGTCATAGCACTGCAGTGCAAGTGAGATCTTACATGTAAAGACTTTTTTCTAACACAACATATTTTTTTTCCCTCAAAAAATATCCAAATTCTCAAAGTGTTTCAGGGATTTACATATTTACCCAATGATTACACTACTATTTAAATTCTTTCATTTATTTTATGTAACATCTAACCACGTTTAAATTTATGCATATTGGAACATCGTAAGCAATACACTTCTGTTGAGACTCTTGCAACTTTCTATATCCAAATTTTCCTTTATCCATTCCACTTATCTCCTCTCTAGTCCATAAGGAACACTCATGAAAATAATTTCACTCGGCTATTGCTATTCTTCCCCTTGGTGCATTCCTTGACACAATTAATCTGGTTTCAATCATATTCACTTGTCTGATAACATTTCTGAAAACTCATTGAGAGATGTCCAATAACCATTAGAATCACAGGCATTTCTATGGCTCTAAAATTAGTTAAAACACACATGTTGTATTCTGACTACATCTGTGTTTCACCTCATAGCATTGTGTACTCTCCTTTCTTGAATTCCCATCCTCCCTAATTTCCTGATTTTCCATCTACATTCACAACCTAAATTTATTCTACATTTTCTTACTTTTCCGCATTCATTATAAAGATGAAGTTCATCCTGGGTCACTTTTATTGAACTTTCATTCTGTAATTTCACCAATGCCACAGGTTTATTTTTATTTAAAAATACATTTTTATTCCACTGAATTTTTATGATTTCTTTGTGTGTGAAATTAAGCATCTTTCCTTGTTGGTCATAAATGTTTTCAGTTTCTATGCATGATTTAGAATGCATGAGTGAAAAAGAAAAGGAAGATTTAGGGAAGGAAAGATGTGAAGTGGTTGCTTGGCATCTGTGCACATGCTGACGTCTGCATGAAATTAACATTATGGTACTTCAATGAGCATGTTATAGAATGAAAAATTAAACAACGTCCTTCTTCACAGCTCATTCAGTAAGCTACATGTTCAATTTGCTAATTAATAAGATTGACAAATCTACCTCTATTGGCATCAAGACAGAGGGACGGGAGTGAGAGAAAATTAAGATATTCTCATTCAGACTTATATATAAACGAGATGTTTGAACTTGGGTAAATCATTTGACTTTCCTGAATTTCACTTTTAAGAGAAGCAAGTCGAATAAGACACCTCTTAAGACTGTACTCTCATAAATATTTTGATACACCTATCCTGATCATTTGTACAGCTTTTCCTAGAAGAAGGAAGGCTGGCTGATTACTGATGACTTCACATTCCCATCAGCTTTGCAGGGATTCAGGAGAGGTGCTAGGAACTGTACAGATGCTTATGGAAGCAGAGTCCAAAGAGGGCACATTCTCAGCTGCAAGCCTGAGTCCAGAGATTTCATCTTCTCCTCTTTCTACAGTGAACTGTCCGGGTGATTTTATGGTCATAATTTAACTTGCTGTGACTGACAATGTAAATGTGGCTGTGCTCCTTCTCTTGACTCTAATATTTTAATAAGGACATGTTCTACGACAAGACCCAAATTTATTAATTCTGCAAAAGTGTTTATTTTTAAGTGTGTCCCTCAAATCTATGTGACAAAATTAACAAAAGAAAACAAACCACTTAGGAAAAATAGCCAATTTTTAAAAGTTTACTGTTGTTATTGCTCTATCTTGATTGAATATATTTCATAGCCTCTTAATCTACATTGGCTATAAAGACAATTTAACAAAAGTTAAATTTTTACTTTGCTTGGGTTCATAGTTAAAATGATTTTCACACCAGAGAAGCTATTTGGTATTTGCATGTAAATAAGATACTAATGGTATAATTGACAGTGTGTAATAGGAAGAGAGGGCTAAAGGTGTAGGGGAAGTGGGAAGGGTAGGGGAAAGGAAATAAGGGAAAAGAAAATAATAAGAAAAAGTGAAAAATGGAAATAAAGTATTTGTACATAGGGAAGGGAGGAGGGGGTGAAGGGAGGGCAGGGACAAGGGGAAAAAATGAGAACCAAGACCTGTCATGTAAAGGTACAAGATCCCAATGATGAATATAACTGTACTGCATACCTAAAATGCACCAATAAACTCAATAAGAAAAAATAATTTTACATTTCAAAATAAAACTTTTTAAAATAATTTTTGATTCAAAAGTTTTTAAAAGCAGCACATAATAAAGGAACATCTTGTACTAGGTATTGGAGTAATTTACCTGAAAGCAGGCCACCTGCCCCAGAAGGCAGGCTAAATCACCTGCCCGTCTACTTTAATTCATGTTCCTTTCAATCTTACTTCATTTTCTTCTAAAGCCTGACTCCATTTCTGGAATCCATTAAGCATTTTATATCCCATTTACTAGTACCTGCTCCTTTTCATATAATCTAAATTAACTCAGCTCCAATTGACAATTGAGCTTCTAACAAAAAGCTCAGTTCATCATTATAAAGCTGACCCAAAGGAATAGGTAAAGAAGCTTTTATATAATAAAACACAGAGCTCTGGAAATCACAATTTTTATTAACTGGCATACCCTAAAGAGTCTAACCAAACATTTTTGAGAAATTGATTTCCTTGGGTTATGTTACTGGATGCCCAAAGTCAAATCCTTTCCTTAAGAGTAAGTTAGAAAAGGCAGAAAATAATTAAATTTAAATGTATTGATCTTTCCATCATCTTTTTGCTTTAAAAACTTATGATGGAATCAAGCAGATAAATTTATATATAAATATGAAATGAATAAATAATATATTCCAAGTAAAGTTAATGATAGGTATGCCCAGATTTAAAAGGGATTGTAAGGTTTTTCTCTTTTTTAATTTTTCTGATCAAGGCACCTGACTTATATGCTCCTATTTTATCTTGGGCTTCATTTTGAAGGGTTCTACCATAGGCTGTTTATTTATAGTGTTTTAGTGGAGGAATTCAGCTATACTGAATTTTTATTCTTAAAGCCTTCTGTGACAGGATGGATTGTAGGGCTGAGGTTAAAGACTGAATTTTTTCTACATGTGTAAATATTTGCTTATATTTTATAAATTACACATTAAATTTTGGTATTTTATCTTAAACATGCTAAAAAATCTGAGGATTGAAATCTGAGCAGAAACTCACAATCCATTTCTACAGAGAAGAGAAAAACAGTGGTGCTTGCTTTAGCAGCACATACATTAAATTAAGAGAAAAATGTTGTAATTTGTTCAGCTGTGCACATTTAGAAATATATTCAATTCTAAAATGTATTATTAATATTGTTATTGAGAAAAATAACAATAGTGTTTTTGTCATAGAAAGCAGAATTCTGAAAATGAATTAATGAAGATCAAGACTCCATTGAAGACTATGTTCTAATCTTACTTCTTAATATCTTTCATTGTAATATGAAACACAGCCTCATAAGGATACATTTGATAAATGATAATTTAGCAATAAAGTGCTGTTATTCATATACTTGGCATTTTCAATTATCACTAAAAGAAAAAATGCTAAAAATTTTCCTTATGAAGTATATAAATTTAGTTTTTTACTGAAGAATAATTAAAATAAAACTAAATATGATTATCAATATATGATAGGTTTAATATTTAATACTGGTAATATTAATATAATAAGAAATTTAATTATAGATTATCAATAGTGTTTCCTTTTAAAATGCAATGTAAAAATCTTGGAGTAAATAAAGGTAATTTCTAACACAAAAAATTTAATAAGATATCATCAAGAAAACATTTTGATTATATATTAGATTTTCACATTATTATCATTATTTTTATCTACAAATTTCCTGTTTGGAAATTTTAAGATGTGCCTAAAAATATCATTGAATTTCAAAGGTAAACAGATATAATATCCAGTAGACAGTATATTGTACTTTGAACTGAACCTCCTGATCTTTCTTAATTCTGCAGTCCTTACAATTAAATGCAAAATGTTTAGTATTTTAAATATCCCTTGGAATGTACGCCACTAGAAATATTTAGATTTGGTGAGACTTGAGTAGTAGGCCCCCATGAATTTATATTGAAGAGAATAAATGCTGCTACAACAAAAAACATACTCTTGGAATATTTATTAGCATTCAAATGAAAATTTTATACTATCCTCATCTTATGCTTGAGGCCTCTCTATGACTCTCTATGACAGGAGACATACTACTGTCACCAATTTTTCCTGAAAATGTGACATATACTATAGAGGCTGGATTCTAAAATCCAACATGAAGAAACTTAGAAGCTGTAAGTCACAAAGATTTAGTACGGACTTAGCTGGAGAATGATCCTAGATATGTGAATGTAATCCGAGGGAGTAACAGAAGTTCATGCCTTGAGCGAGCATTTTGTCACCATAATAGGTAAAGGTTACTGTTTTCTGAAATAAAATGTTTTGACATTTTAGTAAGTGAAGTTTAGAATAGATGCTAATAAAGATGATAAATGGAAGTCTCTCAGAGTCGCTGCTTCTAGAGTGTAAAAGTTCTCCTATGCAAATAAATAGCTCACTATTGACTTGCATACTTGATTAGAATATTAACATATGAATAGCACAATATGATGTCTTAAAGTAAATTAATATTCTAAGGACAAGAAGATATAATAAAATGGGGAGGGGATTTGGCTCAGTGGTTTTGCTGCTTGTCTCATAAGCATAAGGGCCTGATCCCTGGCACCAAAAAAATAAAAAGAAGCTATACTAAGAAGAAACTGAAAAATTGTGACCTCAAAAATGTGTCATATCTTTTTTTAATTATGTAAAATTTGTATAGATTTCAAGCACACTATTCTGATCCAAAATCCTGTATGATGATATCCATTTATGTGACCTCTTATGATGATGAATTTAGTGAAGCAGATAGACCTTACAAAAACAAAAATATATTTTTTATTTAACATTATTTCCACCAATTTGTTTTCACCAATGACTCCTATCTATATGAATTAGTTGCTTTAAAGGATCCTTTGAGTGTGGAGGTGGAAGCCTATAGTCTCAAGAACCTGGGGATTGCGGGTTTAGTGTCAACATGGGCAGTTCAATAACTTGGTGAGATCTTATCCCTAAAGAAAAAATAAATGCTTGGAAGTAACTCAGTGCAAAGGATCTGAATTTGATCCCTAGTATCAGGAAAGGAAGGAAGGAGGGAGTGAAGGAGGAAGGGAGAGATTCTTGTAAAAAACTGAAAACACAATTTATTTTTTTCCATTAAGTTTATTGGTACAGTTAAAGCAAACAATACAGTTACATTTATCATTGGGATCTTGTACCTTTACATGATATATCTTGGTTCTTATTTTTTCCCCACACTCCTGCCATCCCTTCGCCCTCTTCACCCATATTTTTTCTTTATACTTATTTCCTTTCCTATCCCCTTCCCACTTCCCCTGTAGCCATATTTTACTATTTAACACTCTAAATTAATACAATCTAAACCTTATTTGTACTTTTAGTTTTTCACACTGGAGAAACTACTCAATATTTACTCGTGCATCCTATGTATTTCACTTAAGAGTATAGCCTCAATATGCATCCATTTCAGTACAAATATTTCTAGTTTCTCATTCTTTATGTGGGGCTGAGTAGTACTCCCTTTTATTAGGAAACCACATCTTTATCCAGTCTCCAACTGATGGGCATTTGGGTTGTTTCCAAGTTTTAGCTATTAAAAACTGTGATGCTATAAACATGGGTACACATATATCACTGTGGTATGATTCTTTTAATTCTTTTGGTAAGATCCCAGCACAAGATAGCTTAGTTAAATGGAACCTCTAATCCTAGTTCTTTGAGTATCTCCATATTGATTTCCATAGTGGTTGCAGTCTGCACTCCCACCAACAATGGAGAAGGGTTCCTTTCTCCCTACAGCCCCACCTGCATTTGCTATTTTTTGATTTCTTGATAGCAGTCATTCTTTCTGGGGTGAGGTAGAATCTCAGTGTTGTTTTCATCTGCAAATCATGAATGACCCGTGATATTGAACATTTTTTTCATCTATTTATTTGCTGCTTTTATTTCTTTTTCTGAGAAATGTCTGTTCATTTCAGATGCCCATTTTTGAATTGGGTCTTTGTATTTGGGGGGTCTGATTTTTTTAGTTCTTTATATATTCCGATAGTAATCCTTTTTCCTAAGAGTAGCTGGTAAATATTTTTTCCCACATTGTAGGTTTTCTTTTAGCTCTGTTGATTATTTTTCTTGCACTGCAAAACTTTTAAATATAGTAAGATCTCACTTGTTGACTATTTGTGCAAGCTCTTATGCTGCTGAGGATTTGTTCACAAAGTCTTCTCTTATGCCAGTGTCTTCGAGAGTTCTACCTAATTTACTTCCCAGTAACTTTAGTGTTTCTGTTCTAATATTTAGGACATTAATCCACTTGGATTTTAGTTTAGTGCATGGTGAAAGATAGGGATCTAGTTTTAATCTTTGGCAAGTTGAAAGCCAGTTTTTTTCCAACACCATTTATTAAAGCGGCTATTTTTCTTCCACTGAGGATGGCTGGATCCTTTGTCAAGGATGAGGTAGCTGAGTATGTCTGATGTTGTTTGTACATCTTCTAATCTATTGATTAGATCATCAGGTCTGTTCCTTTGCAAGTACCATGCTGTTTTTTATCACAGTGGCTTTATAGTATAGTTTCAAATTGGGAATGCTGATAAGCCTTGCCATGTCTCTGCTGCCTAGAATGGCTTTTGCTATTCTAGGTCTCTTCTGGTTCGAAATGAATTTTTGCATTGTTTTCTCAAGTTCTGTGAAATATACTGTTGGGATTTTAATCAGGATCGCATTGAATCATTATAGCAGTTTTGGTAGTACGGCCATTTTCACTATGTTAATTCTTCCTACCTAGGAGCAAGTGATGTCTTTCTAACTTCTTATATCCTTTTTGATCTCTTTTTTTCAGGGTGCTATAATTTTCAGTGTAGAGGCCTTTTGTCTCCTTCATTAGATTGAGTCCTAGATATTTCATTTTTTGGATGCTATTGTGAAAGGAATTGTTTCCCTAATTTCTCTCTCAGTGAGTCTGTTATTTGTATACAAGAAAGCTATTGATTTTTGAGCATTGACTTTGTATTCAGCTACACTACTGAATCTGTCAATTAAGTCTAGCAGTCTTCTGGTAGAGTTTTTCTGGGAGGGTCTTCTATCATATCATCAGCAGTTAGTGACAGTTTAACTTCTTCCTTTCCTATCTTTATTCTTTTTATTTCCTTCTCTTGTCTAATCACTGTGGCTGATGTTTCTAGAACTATATTGAACAGGAGTGGTGACAGTGGATGTCCTTGTCTTGTTCCTGAATTTAGCATGGAGGTCTTTTTTTTTTTTTTTTTTTTGACCATTTAGAATGATGCTGGCTGTTGGTATTTCATAGATAGCCTTTATCAGTTTGAGTTAAAGACCATCTATTCCAATTTCCTATAGGATTCTTATCCTGAATATGTGTTGAATTTTGTTGAATGCTTTTTCTCCATCTGTCTAGTTGATCAGATGGATTTTGTACTTGACTACCTTGATATAGTGTATTACATTTATTGATTTACATATGTTGAACCATCCTTGCCTCCCTGGGATAAATCTGACTTGTTCAGGGTATATGACCTTCTTGATGGTCTTCTGTATTTCGTTTGCCAGAATTTTATTAAGGATTTTTGAATCTATGTTTATTAAGGAGATTGCCATGCAGTTCTCTTTTTGGGTTGGGTCTTTCCCTGGTTCTGGAATCAAAGCGATATTTGCTTCCAGGGATGAATTTGGAAGTATTGCTTCCCTTTCAATTTCATTGAAAAGTTTAAAGATTAGTGGTGACAGTTCTTCTCTAAATGTCTTGTAGATTTCAGCAGTGAAGCCATTGGGACCTGGGCTTTTCTTTGTTGGTAATGTTTTGATTACATTTTCAATTTCACTGATTGTAACTGGGGTGTTTAGACTATTTTATATTTTCTTCATTCAATTTTGGAAGTTTGTATCTAAGAATCTGTTCATTTCTTCTATATTTTCAATTTTATTAGTGTACAGTTTTTCAATGTAGGTATTGATACTCTGAACTTCTGGTGGATCTCTTGTGACTTCACTTTTTTCATTCCTAATTGCATGAATTTGAGCTTTATCTTTCTTTTTTTGATAAGGTTGGCTAAGGGTTTATAGATTTTATTTATTCTTTCAAAAAACTAACTGTTTGATTAATTTACTTTTGTATAATTCTCTTAGTCTCCATTGCATTAATTTCTGCTCTGATCTTTATAAGTTTCCTCCCTTGTATGAGCTTTCAGTTTGTCTTGCTCTTCTTTTCATAGAAGCCTAAGGTTAAGAATTACTATGAGCTTGCTCTGTTTTCCTAGTATGGGCATTTACTGCTATGAATTTCTCTGCTTTCACTGTGTCCCATCGATTCTTTTATGTTGTATTGGCATTTTCATTTAATTTTAGAAACTGTCTAATTTTTATTTAATTTCCTCTGTGACCCAATGATTGTTCAGCAATGTTTTTTTTTAATTTCCCTGTGTTTGTGATGGTCTTGTGGTTTCTTAGGCTATTTACCTCCAGATTTATTGCACTATGGTGTAATAATATACAGGGGATAACTCCAATTCCTTTGTATTTGCAAACAACCTTCAAATTTGCATTTGCAAGCACCCTTTAATTAGCAATGAAGGTCACGTAGAAATGTTTGCCAGTCATATTGTAATGAAAAATAAGGAAAATTACTTACATATCTATATGTCATTTTACCATAGCTCAGTGTTACTCTCCATCCTCAGTGAACAGGTTGATGAAGATGTTGTATCAATTTCAATTTTTTTTAGCTAAATGAAAGTTTTTCTTTGATTTTTTTGCATATGTTTGCAATGCCTAATGCATATTTTAATTGTGGTGAATTGGCACATATTCATATAATGCTTTTTATTTCCCCTTGCCCTTCATCGCAATCCTCTTCATATTATTTCTAGATAAAAGCTTCACTGTATTTTTCTGAAAACATCTTCCTGTACTACAGAATTCTGTTTATTGTCTTCAGAATAATAGGTCAACAAACAGCCAATATGAAAGTAGAAATAACTAGAATAAAGGAACATTAACATCAGACCTTGGCTTCAATTCTTAATTCTGCATTCACTTCCTATATAATCTTGCAACAACTGACATTGTTACAGCATACTTTTTTATTTACTTAGGAGAAACAAAAACTGATTCATTTCAAATAATTTTAATCATTCAATATAATTTAGAGATGCTATGTACATATAAATTTTATTTTCTTGCTTAGATATACAGATGAGAATATTATTATCATTCTTGGTGCCTTCTGTTAAGTGAATTACAAAATGAGAAAGAAAATAAAACAATATATGTTCAGCTTATTATGTTGTAATTTTGTACTGTGTTGAAGAAATAGAATATTTATTGAATACATGTAAGTTTGGAGGGAATATTATTGTATACAGTGGAAAAGCAAAACAAAATTTTTTTTAAATTTTATTGGTACATGTTAGTTATACAACACAGTGATATTCATCATTGAAAATTTGTATCTTTATATAATCTATCTTGGTTCTTATTTTTCCCCTCTGTCTTGCCTTCCTTTCAACTCCTCTATCCATCCCTTCTTATAAAGACTTTGCTTCCATGTTTTCCTTTTCTCATATTAATTCCATCTTCTTCTTTCCTTCCCCAACCCCTCTCACTTCCCCTCACCCTTTGGGCCTTTTCTTCTATTTCACAATATCTATTATACCTTTTAATTTTTATTTACACTGTCAGTTTTTCACACCGGAGAAACTATTCGATATTTACACATGTATCCTATTTATTTCACTTAAGAGTATGGCCTCAATGTGTGATACAAGAATATTGAAGCAAACTAATTATAAATGCCAAGGCCACATGTGTCTGAGAAGTCACATGAGTCTCACTGCCCTAGAGGAGAAATAAACAAGATTAAAGTGTTTAAGGAGATAAGAACAGATTAGATGTGGTGAGTCAGGTGGTTTTGAGAATCAAATGAGGTGACAGCTACTACAATTCTTGGAACATGAAAAGTGTTACATAAATGTTAGACATGTTTTCATAATAGTTTTTGTTGAGGGAGGAATTGTTACCTAAAATATTCTGGGCAGGGAGACCAAAGGGAATTATCAGTCATTTATGACAGATGTTTCTTAAAATATTGAATGACCAGGGACAAACTTTGTCTAACCTACCAGTTTTCCACATGCAGCTAACTTTGGAAATGTGTACTTACTTAGTTTTAAAATTTCTAATAGTAAGTAAGGTCAAATCCATGCTACAATAAAAGATCTTTCACTCAATGCCAATTTCACTGCTAGTAAATAACAATATATCACAAATTGCATTTGTTTCAATTATAAGAATTACTATATTACTAGAGGCTGATTTTTTTTTTGTTTTCTTACAATATTTTGCCATTGGATGGAGGAAAAATTACAGATGATTAATGATAATCAATCAAATAAGCAACAGATTCCTAAAAAGGAAGAAATAATTTTAAATGAAAGCAACATAATGAGCACTTTTTATGTCAACTTTAAGGCTCAAATATAATTTTTAAATCTTCAATTTAACAGAAGTCAAACGACATGAAATATCAATATCTATGTTAGAAAGTATCCTCATTGCTGCTAAAATATACCTGACGCCTTCACCATAAAAGAGAAGAGGATTAATCTGGCTCACACTTTCAGAGGGATCAGTGCATAACAACTGGTTACATGGTAAAAACATCATGGCAAAAAGACATGGTGGAAAAGACTTGCTCATTCATGGAGTGCAGGAAGCCCATCATAGAAGTAGATCTTTGGAGAAGAGCATTGTTAGAGCATTAGAGTAGAGCTTCCAAAGGCTGCTCCTAGGGCTCCATTTCCATTTGGTTCTCACTTCCTAGTAACACATTTAGCTGAGAATATCAATGTGTCAATAGCTAAGAATACCAATATGTTGATTGACTGATGAATATAGTACCCTCATGAAACAACCACATCTCTAAGAATCTTGCAATCCAGTAGAGTTCACAATTAAGATTAACGTATATGTTTACTCCTTGTCAACATTGCATCTAAACAAATCACCTTAAACAATACTTAATCTACAAAAAAATTCAACAACACCTTCATACATGCCCCTAACATGATGTACCTCAACTGCATGTAACCAAAACCATAATAATTCCTTCCCCACAGTCTTAACATTTCCAGCTTTATCTTCTCAGAGATTCAAGGCAAAATCTTAGCTATGAAACCCTGTGATGACCAAAAAACAAATTATATCATGCCATGAAGCAATGCTACAGGGTAAATATCCTTATTCCTCAAGGGAGATTAAAATGAATCAAACTAGTGCACAAAAGGGCAAACATTATGCCTTGTGGCTCCATGTGTGGCATTTGAGGCCAATGGTAGTAAAATGTGAGATACAGGGCATTTGGTTACCCCATGACCCCATAACTATGGCCTTCTGGATACAGCTCAAATGGCCTCTCATTTGGGTTAGCTCTGCTCTCTGCCTGTGGCTTTCTTTCACAAACATTCCAAATTGTTTGCATCTCTGACTTCCTGGGGTATCCATCATATCTTTTTTTTTTTTTTTTTTTTTTTTTTTTTTTTTTTTTTTTTTGCCATTCTTTCAGTTTCATGTATTCTTCTGCTGGGGACTCTTTGTTCAGTATTCCTGATATGCCCTCAAAATCTATCTTTTTGTATTGGATGAACTTAATTCTTTGGGGGGAGCACTTGGGTCCTTGTGCTAGTGAGGCAGGCAGCAGAACCACTGAGCTAAATACCTGGCCCTGGATGAGCTTAATTTTTAATGGATTAATATCTGCTGTTAAAACCCCTTTATTGGCCTCAAATTTATGTATTGTCTTAGTTACTTCTCTCCAATTGCTGAGACAAAATATCTGAAACTCAAAATTAAAGAGAGACAGGTTTATCTAGTTCACAGTTTGTACAGGCTTCATTTCATAATAGGCTGGCTCCAAGGCTGCGTAGCATGTCAGACAGGCATCACAGAGGAGAAACAGTTCATGGTGGGCAGAAGGAAAAGCAAGTAAAGTAAATAAGAGAGAAAACATGCCTGTTTTTGTTCCTTATTCTTTATGCAGGCGACTGGGATTCAGGTGATGCTGTACCAATCAGTTGACTGATTTAGTGATCATCTACCTTTAATCCTAGCACCTTAATCCTAACATTGCACTGTGAATCCTTCTCACACTCTAGACTCAGCCACCTCTGAAAAAGTCCCACTTATGACTGCATGAGACTTTGGGGAAATATCTAGAAACAAAGCACACAATATGTGGTATTTTGAAGCTAAATTTTAATATTGAAATCTTTATTTTCTGTTTTTCCTATTCTCACTCTATGTTTGGGTGGAAGCAGCCAGTGATGATTACAATAGTCAGCTTGAATTTTGGCTATCTCAGTTTTCCTTACCAAATAAACTATTGCAGAAACCTTAAATTTAACCTCTTTATAAATCTCAGGACGTGGACATAATGGACAAATCTTTTTCCAGAATGTAACATGTTTAGCCTCTAATCCAATTCCCAAAGGAATTTCTATCGATATCTGAAACTTCCTAAGTACAGATTTTAATATTACATTTCTATCAACATTCTGTACTTCTGAAGTCATACCAGAATTACCAAGATTTCTAGGCTTTTTCCAGCCACTATTTCCCTAACTTCTCTAGCAAACCAGTCCCAAATGGTTTATAATCATGTAGTCAGGTAAATTCACAGTAGTGGAGTCACTTCTCAGATACCAATTTTTGGTATTAGTCATATTTCCTTTTGGTGAGAGAATTTGAAGAATAATGACTCATAGTTTCAGAGGATTAAGTCTGCGGCAGGCGGAGTCAAAGGTAGGAGCATTAGAGTGGAAGGACATAATAGAGTAAAGCTGAATACTTCATAGTACCTGGGAGGCAGAGCACAGGGAAAAAGCACCACCAAGATATGTGATCTAAAAAGTCACACCCTAGGGACCCACCTGTGACTGGACCGCACCTCATAGCTTGTATCCAGCAATGAAAGTCAGTGCACTAGTCTGCTGATGAGCACTGGACCCTCATAATGGATATGTCTTTTAATCCAGTTTGACAATTAAGATTAATTGGACCAATATATCACTGGCATCTCTTGTATAAAACCTCCCTTACAGCATTGATTCTCTATTTTTTCCTTGGAAATAATTGCTAAATAATGATCCAGATGAAATCTCATACATTTCATATACAGTGGACCCTTAAGTTACATATGAACAACTTGGATTAAAACCAGAATTTTAGTTTTGATTTATGACCAAAATGTTGAGTTGTGAATGCCAGCAACTTGTGTTTCCAGAGGGTGGTCTCTGATACAGATTTAAGCCTTAAAGAATTCTAGAAAGAACACTACAGCATCCTTTACTGTGTGTGGTTAATTGAGAAATTCTAGGCCATTGTCTCTCTAAGCATATTGTGGTCTTTCAATAAACAGGAGAGGGACTTTAAAGGCTGTGTAGAGAAGAACCTGAGCCTTCGCTTGACCAATCAGCCCTTGTGAATGAATTGAGTTCCTAAGTCAAGGGTCCACTGTATTCATGTACTACAATATGTGAGGATTATATGAATACATAACTGTTTTAAAATACCAAATAAATTAGGTGTGCAGGTACAGGTTCGTAAGAACATCGCTTAAGGAATTTTATGTAATTATAAATTTCATTATTCACATTGCACATAAATAAAGATAAAAATGTGATCACTGGATATCTTTTGGGTACATACACTGGTCCCTTTCTCTGGTCAGTCTAAGATTTCCATTAAGATTGGGTGTGGTAGATTTTCCTGCAATTTCATTAACCTTGCATTATTTACTATTTCATCTAATAGCTCTGGCATTTCATAAATAATCCTCAAATGGTTACCTGCCAAGTAAGAACTTCACCAGTTTTCAAACTGATTGACATAACTCATCATAAAAGACTCCCTGCCAGAGTAAAGCATAAATGAAATTACTCTACTGATTGCTTTTCAGTCATCCCTTTCATTTTATTTGTTCAGGATGGGCTGAGGAGTTTAATTTGATAATGTCATAATTAAAATAGCACACTTCATGGATTAAAAAGAGCACATTGAAAGATTTAGTGAGGTAAAAAACATTTTCTCTTCTACAAAGATAATTGTTCTCAAACAATTAATGTAATGTAGGAGAAAACTCTATAAGTTAAAAACACAGAAATATAACCTGATAGTAGCAATGTAGTTGTTATAACTATTAGATATTTTAATTTGATGTATAAGGATCAATAAAAATTAAGAATTTAAAATTTGATTCTTTGATCTTGGAATAAAGCTGATGCTTTTCACATTTTAATACTTATTTTAGAAATATCTGGACACTCTATATATTAAACTAAAAGATTGTATAGTATGATTGTTGTGTGTTTAACTTTATGTATGGGCTAGATACAATTTCTTTTGGTTTTATGTTTTTTTTCCTGAAGATTTGATATAAATTATCAGTAAGATACATCATCTGTGGTCCAATTTAATCTCAAGTTCCGTTTACTAATTTGTATTCTTTATAGAGATGGTAAGTATCTTTTTTGTTAGAGAAGTAAATAATTTATACCATAAAACAATAATAATAGGTAGAAGAACTCTCTTTAAATCAACACCAATAAAAAAAAAAATTCTCATGTTGGTTTCTTCTAAGGTGATGGATCTTATCACAAAGTAAAAGTTGGAATTCTTGAATTCTGATCAATAGACCTGCAAGTATAATATTTGAGATTCTTAATAAACATTCTGGATAGTTCTGGTTGTGGATGTAGCTTAATTTTAGAGTACTTATCTGTCTTGAGATCCTGGGTTTGATCTCCAGAACTTCCAAAAAATATTGGAAGACTATCAGGTAAACCTTAAGTTGTACATCTTCACAGAACTTGAGAAATATGCAATCATCCCCTAGAGCAACCAGTTTTGATTTTTAAAATTTCAACTAAGAGGATACAATGGTACCTAGATTCGCAAATCCTTTTGTTTGTGAACAATTTGGTTCACAAACAGAAACATGTAGAAAAAAAAATTATTTTTTTTTTTTGCAAACGCTCCATCTGGTGAACGTGGCCACGGCCATCTTTCCTGCATGAACATGAATGTGGCCCAAGTTTCCAGAAATGTGGAACAATTAAGTTCCTGAAATGAGGTACCACTGTAACTCTAACTTAGTTAATGGCATTCAAATCATAGCGTAGAAAAGAGTTGGATGTTTTAGTTTTTTGTCTAATATTCATTTCAAAACTAATTTAAACTCAAGAGCCAAAATCATAATGCAGTGTGTCATCTTCCCTATGTCTCCTGTCTGCATGGAAGGTTTTGTGGTATGGTTACTATAGATATGCTGAGCACAATTCCATAAATATCATCTACAAATCACACAGGGACCTTTGATAGCCATTAATTTTTCATAATTATATATATAAAATCATGTCTCTTAAATTGTGAACTCTAGAGAATTATCTGTCTCTGCTCATTGAAATTCATGACAAATAAGTTGACCTAGACACCAATGTTTTATTAAGGCTGACTTAAAACTTAAGCCACAGTTCAATAAAGATGGTGATAAAATTTATAATTTAGTAAATTGAAATAATAAAATCATATGAAGAATTAAGATGGTACAAACTATGTCTTTCATCGAATATAAATGTAAAGTAAACATCAACAAATTTTCTAATCTTGAAATTGTAAATGCTTATCACATTTGCATATGCAATATGATGCTTTTAAATATCTTTGGGAATTTTAATTTTCCAAAATTTTTATTATTCACATAGTTTTATCCACAAAATCAGATAACAGATAACAGATCAAGAAAAAAATTGATGATCTGGGCATGGTGGTGCATGCCTGTAATTGCAGCATTTGCAAGGATCACTGTGAGTTCGAGACCAGCCTGGGTTACATAGTGAGTTCCAGGTCAGTCTCAACTACATAGTGAGACCCTGTCTCAAAAAAAAAAACAAAAACCCCAAAAAAACAAAACAGAAAAAAAACATGATGAATGATTTTTAAGCCTGTGACTGAAGCTTTGAGATTGTGTATGTTTGCTATTTTCTGTAGTTATACTGAGGTGTATTTGTCCTTAAGGAATTAAGGATGTTCTACGATTGGACAAAAATGGAGGTGAGAGAAAGGTAGCTGATTCAATCCATAATGCTTCTTTAAAAATTGACTTATTTCATATGAACAATAGGAATAAATTTAGAGATTTGGGACATTTTAATAGAAAGTTAAAGATAATGGGTAAAAAACTATTTCTTTTAAAGGAATATGGCGATTAGGTCAGTATTTAAAGTTTGAGTTGTGCCATATCATTAATCACCAGCCCACTATTTGCAAGCACTTCTGTAATTAAGTTGGCATAAGGAAATAAATAGAAAGAGCCAAATGAGTTTGTTCATGATATCAAGAAAGACCATTGTTATAATACCCAGGTTCCTGTGTTTTGCCTTAGACCAAGGGTAAGCAAACAATAAACATGTTCAACTTTTATTTCATGTGATTGTTTCACAAACATTCCACTCTGCCACTATAGCAAGAAAGAAGCTATGGAAAATATGATGATGGATGTGGTTGTGCTCCAACAAAACTAACAAAATAGGTAAACCCGATTTAGCTGGACAGTTACAGCTTGGTTTCCCCTGTCCAAGACTGTTGAATCAGTCAGGGGACTCATAATGTTCAATAAGGAACAATGGTGATTAAGTAACATCCACAATGTGTATACACATTGAATGTGGCAAATAAGTCAGACAGACAACTACATAGGTATTTCTAAAGGATATATAATATGAAGAAATTATGTTTGTGATTTTACAGATAGACACCAAAGAGACTAAGTAGAATACGTTACATAAGCTGTGTACTAGGAATTGCAAATGTGTACATTTAATTAGCTATTAATTTATTTGAATAGACTCTAAAGCATCTGTACTTATCACAAGGATGTAAAGCAGTGTGACAAAAGTCACATCATTTTTTTATGCTAAGTAACTTTTTTAAATGATATTAGGTGGCATAATCAAGTTCAAAAGTTCGTCTGTATTTTTGGTTTGCCTTAGAAAAGCTAAAATAATTTCTGTCCCCAAAGTTGCATTTTCCAAAGTCAAAATTTACCTGGAGCTGAATAATACTTTCCATTCTTAACAAAGGCAAGTTTTCAAGTTCACAAATTCCCCCTTGGAAAAATTCATTTGGAGTATCTGAAATTTTTGGTAAGTATTTAATTTTGGACACTTGCTTTAGGTTGTTAATACATTTCACTCAGTGATTTGAATAGGGGATCCAAGTGGGATGTCTTTGGAGAAATGGAAATTGCCTGCTAATAGAAGAATTTCAAGATTACCAATTATATAATTCATTTTCAGAAAGTATCTATTTATCAATTCAGAATGATTATGCGCAGCATAATTTGAGTTCTTTAATGTATGCAGGCTAAATATTACATTTTCCCATTACCTGCATTCCATTATAATTTGATAAAGACTAAAGTAAAACAGAACTGACCCACACACTTTCCCCAAGCAATTAAATAAGTTCTGCATTAGTGCTTTGATAATGTAAAAGTCCCTCATGTCCTTTAGATATGTTATGTTTCGTACAAACACTGAAAAATAAGATTAACTTTGAAGGTACTTTCAGTGCCTTTTATAATGTTATATAAGATAATATGAGTTTGAAGAAGCTGTTTGGGACCCAAAGCCATCAAGCACAAACATCAAAACTATGAAGTAATTTACATATTTTGAAAGTTTTTTAAAATGTCCATACATATTTTTCAGAGTTACATCCAATTCTAAATTATGTCAAATTCTGCTTGGCAATCTTATTGTAGATATCTTTCATTTTCCCATATCATCTCTCTTAAATAATAGATAATATATTTATATATGGAAGAGATATCTGAGTAAACAATAACAAGTGCATTTATTCTATTAATAGTTCCTACATAGTTCCCAAGGTTCAGGAAAACGTCTTTTCAGGCAGACATTCCTGTAAGATACAATTAGAAATATTGTGTGTATTTGATAGAGAGCTCAGTGTTGCAGTATTTTTGGATCGCCTAAATTCTTCAAAAAAATTCATAGACAATGAATATATATCCATATTCCATGCACAGGTTTTTTTTTCTCCAAGAAAAGTAATCCTCTACAGTAATCTCTAAATATTTGATTAAATATATAGATTAAATCCATCTCCACTGTTTAATTTTGTATAAAAACATGAATACAAAGCTGCTTATTTAATAAAATTTGCCTTATACATCTATGATGTTCTCTAATTCAAAAGTAGAATTCAACCTTTAGATATTTATAATTCTATGGTGGCAGATACTTATGAGTTTCTTATTCCTATGCAAATACACTGGAAATTATAATTATCTTACATAACTAATATTAAATAGCAATAATTTGTCAGACTGTTCAGCTAAACTTATTCAAATTGTGACACTTTTCCAACTCAATGTCTCAAAAATAGATCAGAGGCCAGTTTCAGTGAGAGAAAGGATAAAGTATACTTGGGGCTGGTGATTTAGCTCAGTGGTGCAGCTCCTGCCTGGCAAGCTCAAGGTGTTGAGTTTGATCCCCAACAGCAGAAAAAATAAAAATAAAGTAGACTTAAAAAGTTAATCCTTCCTTCTGAAACAAACATGAGCAAGACAGAACAATGAAGAACTAAAAGAGGCCTGAGTTAAATGAAAAAACTGGACAACATAAATGCATAATATGAAATGATAAACGTTCAATAATTTCACATACGTATAGTTTTTGGGGAAAAGGCACTACATTCTTCAATGTTTCATTTTATCACTTTCCCTCATCTCTAACATTTTCCTCTTTTTTCCCCATATTTACTTGGTTTTTGAGCAAAGCACAGATATTTGTTCTTTCTAGTACTAATTTTTCTCTGATCTTCTCTAAGGCGTAGATCTTGGTGCATACAAACGTTCATGTATTGTTTACTTTTTCTTACACTCATTTCTGTTCCCTGACTATCATTACTGCTTGTAGCAGATTTTATCTCCTGGAATTAGAGCGGAGTCTTAACTTTCTTCTTACTCCCCTTAAGATACAATACTTTTATTTTATTTCCTTTTTAATTGAGTTTATTGGTACATTTTGGATATACAGTACAGTTACATCCACTATTGGAATCCTGTACCTTTACATGATAGCTGGTCTAGGTTCTCATTTTTTCCCCTTGTCCCTGCCCTCCTTTTAGTCCCTCCTCCCCTCCACATTTACAAAACTTTATTTCCATTTTTTTCATTTTCTCATATTTTTTTTCTTTTCCCTTATCCCCTTTCCCCTACTCTTCCCACTTTCCCTAAATGCGTAGCCATTTTCTTCCTATTTCACATTGTCAATTACCTCATTAGGATCTACATACTATATGGTCTTTCACACCAGAGAAACCATTTGGTATTCACAATGTGTGACTTATTTATTTCACTTAGGAGTATATCCTCAATATGTATCCATTTACCAAAGAAAGAATCTAATTTCTCATTCTTTATGGCTGAATAATATTCCATTTTATAGAAAAACCACATCTTCTTTATCCAGTTTCCAAATGATGGGCAAATGGGCTGTTTCCAAATTTTAGCTATTACAAACTGTGCCTCTATAAATATAGGTGCACATATATCACTGTGACATGATTCTTTTAATTCTTTTGGAATTATACCCAGCCGAGGGATGCTGGTTCAAATGGAACCTTTAATCCCAGCTCTTTGAGGTATCTCCATATTGATTTCCATAATGGTTGCACCAGCCTGCACACCCACCAACAATGGAGAAGGGTTCCTTTCTCCCTACAACCCCGCCAACATTTGTTATTGTTTGATTTCTTGATAGCAGCCATTCTTTGTGGGGTGAGGTGGGCTCTCAGTGTTGTTTTCACCTTCATGTCTTGAATTACCAAGATGTGGAACATTTTTTTCATATATTTACTTGCTGCTTTTACTTCTTTGTCTGAGAAATGTCAGTTCATTTCGGATGCCCATTTTTAAATTGGGTCTTTATATTTGGGGGCTGATTTTTTTAGTTCTTTATATATTCTAGATAATAGTCCTTTGTCTGAGGAGCAGCTGGTGAAATTTTTTCCCACATTGTAGGTTGTCTCTTAGTTCTGTTGATGGTTTTCTTTGCAGTGCAGAAGCTTTTTAATAAGATGAGATCCCTGTTATTGATTCTTTCTGCTAGTTCTCATACTACTGAGGATTTGTTCATAAAGTCTTTTCCTATGACAATGTCTTCCAGAATTCTGCCTAACTTATCTTGCAGCAACTTTAGTGCTTCTGTTTTAATAGTTAGATCTTTAATCCACTTGGATTTTAATTTAGTGCATGGTGAAAGATAAGGGTCTAGTTTTAATCTTTGGCAGGTTGAGATTCAGTTTTTCCAACAACATTTATTAAAGAGGCCATCCTTCCTCCAGTGGGGATGGTCAGCTTCTTTGTCAAAGATGAGGTAGCTGAGTACATCTGGAGTTGTTTTTGTGTCTTCCAATCTGTTCCATTGATCCTCAGGTCTGTTTCTTTGCCAGTAATTTGATGTTTTTATCACAGTTGCTTTGTAGTATAGTTTCAAATTGGGAATTGTTATACCTGCTGCCATGTGTCTGTTGCCTAGAATGGCTTTTGCTATTCTAAGTCTCTTCTGGTTCCAAATGCATTTTTGGATTATTTTTTATAGTTCTGTGAAATATAGTGTTGGAATTTCAATTGGCATTGCATTGAATCTCTATAGCAGTTTTGGTAGTATGACCATTTTCACTACGTTTATTCTTCCTACTCAGGAGCAGGGGCTATCTTTCCATTTTCTTATATCCTCTTTGCTCTCTTTTTGCAGAGTGCTGTAGTTTTCAGCATAGAAGTCTTTTGCTTCTTTTGTTAGATTGATTCCTAAATACTTCATTTTTGGGTGGTATTATGAAAGGAATTGTTTCCCTAATTTCTCTCTCAATGAGTCTGTTATTTGTGTACAAGAAGGCTATTGATTCCATCGATGCAATACTTTTATATGTTCAATAATAAAAGAAAATAGCTTAATTATATCTTCAAATAAGTAATCCATTTAATCATGTTCCTTGGTATGCATTTAAAGATATTGATGATTAGACTTAAAACATAAATTTTCCAATTAGAACAAATAAAATTTATATACAGTTTATGATATCCACACTCTTGCTCTATGTAAGTACCATGTATTAATCCATTTAGGAAATCCTAGTAATTGATACAATCATCATCACTTGGAAAACTGAGGCACAGAGCTTTCAGTTGACTTTCATAATTTGCACATCTGCTATCTTACTATTCAGAATGAAAGATGATTCCTCTTGGGAGGAAAGACCTGTCAAATTGAGACTGTAAATGGATGTAGTCAATAGAACTTACTAATTTCTACGGAAAAATGCAATCTGAGAATACAAATAGGCCTATAGCTCATATTTTGGAAGACCTCTTCATAATATAAATACTACTCAAATACCACATGTCTCTGTTCATCAGTGTAAGAAACCATTGGTAAGCACAGATGGTCATTTCAGCTTGCATGCCTTAACTTTGTCAATCACATGTATCTCTCAATCAGACCTTCTCACTAGATTTTCACACATTAATATTACATGCATGACTTCAGGAAGAAGGATGTCCTGAAGAGACTCTGCAGGTCCCAAACTTGGATATGATTGATCCAGTAGAAAAATCCACCCCTAGGGATGTGAACATAAAGACAGAGGTTCCAGAGTTAAACTACCTTGGACCATACCCATCCCAGAACCATGCACACCTGCCCAGCTTAGTATACAAGAGTCTGCTCTCTTGCTTGATTCTAATAGCAATGCTGAATTGTTTATTGTGTATATGTCCCTAAGAGAGAAACAATGGTAACTAAAGTTAAATGATTGTGTTTAAAGTAGTATTTAGTAAAACACAATGAATATTGAAAGATCTGAAATAAACATAATGTAAGAATCTAGTATAAAATAATTCCTTAGAATAAACAACAAAAAGAATAAAAGTCAGTTCTAATCTGAGATAAAAATAGAAGAAAGAAAAAAAGGTGGCTAGGTAGGTGAGAATGGAAAATGTTATCTCTGGGAAACACTAAAAAAAAATTTCAGTGTTGTGAAACTTGTGAGAGAAAAAAGAGGGGCACCATCAACTAGTACAATCTGAATATTCACACTCTGTAACATCAAAATACCAGGTTCACTGATGAACACTGGAGTAGATTTTTTATAACCACCATGTGTTGAAAATGGAAACAAGCATTTGAGAAATGGAAAATCAACTTTGGTAATGATAATTTTTCATGGGATGTAGACACTTTGGAAGTCAGTAAAATTTTAGGAAATATGGAGGCTTGGCTCATTTACAAAGACTTTTACAAAAAAAAAAGAATATAAACTAAATTAAAAAAATTTAATGAAAAGAAATTCAATTTATTAGCTTAATAAAATTATTTTAAAATTAGAAGTAAAGCTGCCTATTAAAATCCTAGTACTACTTTGTACAGTTCTGTTTTATATTATTAATTTAAGTACTTGTTTTGTTTCCAAGACCAGGGATCAAACTCAGGACTTTGTACTTGTGAGGCAGGAATGGTGCAACTGAGCTAAATCCCTGGACCTCTGTTCTGTTTCTTTTATAGACAGAGGGAGTGGATTAAAGAAATTCCTTTATTTTAAATTATTCAGAGAAGTTTCAGGAATCCAAAGATCCTCTGATCACCATACACATGTTGACTACAAAGACAGGAATATGAGAGCTGTAGTGCAGGAACAATGCTTTCGAGGTGAAAATAGAGTGTAGGAGGCATTGTTTCCGTCTTACTCCCTAAACTGTGGAATCTATGGATATTGATATCTGAAGAAGTATTATCTAGAGATTTTTTGCTTGGGAGGGGAGCTAATTAATGCAGAAAATGTATAATAGAAATAAAGAGGCTGTGAGAAACAATAAATTCTTGAAAATATTTTCAAGTGGTCAGATTAACCAGTTTCACTATATCGAATTTTTCTTCCATGCGCTAATCCTCATAGAATTCAATCCATTACAAACTATGCTGTATGTTATTTTTCACCCTAAGAATTCTAAGAAGCAAATATATACAATTCTATTTTAAAAACTAGTTACTGATTATTATCACACTACAGAATCTAAGAACAATAAAAGCTTAACATATATATTGCCTTAAAATCAAGTGGTTTGATATTGTTCCAAATTCAGACATAATTTCTACAGCAGATGATAGAATGCAGTGAAAACTGAACAGTTTGATATATATCAGACTGTTTATGTTAAGTTTTATGAATAATCATAATTTATGATATACAAATGTGAAGCACAGTCTGGATATAGTAAACTGCACAATACTAATAAGGTAAAACACAAGTTTATAAAGTTTATAAAGTTTATAAAGATCTCCTTTATAAACCATTCTCTGCTCTTTCAATAACCCAGATTTTCCAGGTGTTTTTCTTCATAATTATTTAGTAATATCAGTTACATCCCCTGAATCTAGAAAATATTAACAGCTCTCAGATGCATTCCTTATCCAATAAAATAAGATTGGCTATGAAAATGAAGATAGGAGTTCTTTTTTATGACTCTTTGATGGGATGAGACTAAATTACTAAAATTAAGGCTAAAAATAGCTGAATGTTAAATTTCTCTCAGGAGGAATAAATTTTACATATTTTCAATATTTTGACAAAAGATAAAATGAAAAATTTCAATGCATTTAACAATTCAATTATTAAAGAACTATTCCAATAACTATTATATTATTTAATAAAATACTATAGACAAATCTATATAAACAGATTGTTTACTTTCATTTAAAATATCTCAGTTGTGATATTTAAATGAGCTTGAATTCATAAAATCTTTACATATGTACACATTGTTATTATAGTATATGCAAGCTTAGCCTACCCTCTTGTATAACTGTGTAAGGAATGAGCATGGTTTTAAATAGGAATATTTCATCTAACTCTTTAAAATGCTCTGTGATTAAATGACAGTTCACAGAGATGTACTTTGATAATTCCCTGCTTCAGTGTCACTGGGGAACCAATCTATAATTTTATTTTCTAGAGTTTCACAGAGATTTTTGTATATCTATTTGTAAAGTAACATGTTGTACCCTAGATATTATATTTCTTATCTCTATTGGTTTCTACAATCAGCATAATTGAAAGACATTTATTAATGAGCCCAAAATAATATCTCCTTCTAGTCCAGTAGAATCACATTTCTTCCAAATAAAAAAAATATTTTAAAATTTAAAAATTGCATAGTGATTTGGAGCCAGTTAGTTTTCAAGTTTGATGAGTCTGGGTAGAATCATTTCCCCCTCCGCCCTGCCTGTGGGGCCCCATCCTGACATGGGCCTTACTAGAGATGGCTGATATGTCTGCATAGTAGAGCTGAGGATATTTCCAGGCAGGCTCTTTCCTATGAAATAGAGTAGAATTACAGTCAGGGGAGACGAAACTGCAGATCATCATTCTTCAGAAATTTCTCATGGCTGAAAGCAAAGATGTGATTAGACATTCAACAGTTTCTCTTCTTAAACTAATGTGTTTATTTCCATGCGGGTGGGCTGCAAACCAAATCTAAAACTTGAAGTTGTTTTGTCATCAGTGTTGACTGTCAGAGACTCTGTCTGGATGAAGCCAAACCATCCAGATGGAAAATGAGAAGTAACATCTATCATCTAAACATTTTCCTTTCCCAATGCCAAGCATGTAGATCCTTGGAAACAACATCATGGTTGACTGAATGTTTTACTTTTAATCTAGATGTTTTGGCAGTGTGCAGATAACTATCTCAGTTGTAACTCCAAAATTCCCAGATCAGTACCATGGTAGATATTCTTATATACTTAAAAGCCATGTGCCTGTGTGTTTGGGGTGGGGGGGTCATGTATGAACTCAAGTATGGGTTTTAAAAGAAATGTAAAATTATATATATGTGTGTGTATAAAATATTTATATTAATAAAGCACGATATTAAATATATGGAGAATGGCACAATAAATAAAGAAGTTGAAAATTAAAAGTACTCATGCCTACGCCCAAGTGGCTGAAATCACTGGCCTCCTGTGATTAAAAGTTCACATTTATATAGGGACAACAGAAAACAGATATTGATGTGGTTGGAGAGCCAAAGAGGAGAACCTGGATTTTAAAAAATAAAGATATGAGTATATCAGAAAGCCAATGGCACTTGAGCTATGGAATGTGCAAACATGGGTCAGGAAAAAAAATTCAGATTCACTAAGTGTTAGATATCAGGATACAGCCTAAGTGTCACTTAGTATGAAGACTAATTAGATCTCTTCTGTGCTTTGGTACAAAATAAATTTTGTCGTATGAAATTATTTGAAGGCTGAAAGAAGTAGAATTAGTTTGGAAGATATTCCAATATCTCATTAACTTAAAAATAACTATTTAATTGAAATTCTGTGCTAGTAGTTTTATAGAACAATGCAATTATGATATAAAGACTCCTTAATTTATTAATTTTGCAATATAAAATGCAAAGGTTTTGATGTTAGTGTAATTTATTATTTAAAAACGAATGTCCTAGTGTTTAACTCCTTCATATTTGAAAGTTTGAATAAGTTGGAATACTGCTAATATGTCTGTACATGGTTTTATTTTCTAAACCAAAGAAATAATCACAGGTCAACCATAATGCTGTTTTATGAATTAAATGAGGTACTCCAGGTAAGCACTTATATAAGTAGACATGGTAAGTGTGATTATACTTATCACTTACTTGAAGCATATTTTGACCTTCAGAATAGATTCAAAGCAAAGATTTTCCAGTGATTTAGTTATATTTAACATCTTTTGAGAACTAAAGAATTGCTGCTTCTTCCAATGGTATATGGAGTTCTACATATCTAAGCCCTCTAAGAATCATTCAAAAAGATTCAAGGAAAATTGTGGGTACAATGTCATTTCTGAAAACAGATACGTTACCCCTTCCTCTAAAATCTGATGATGTTTTACATGTAGCTTTCACAAAATACACAATGTATGACATTTTAATATGAAGAATTATTTAATAAAATATAAATAAGTTATGTTATTCAAACTTACACAGAGCAATTTAAGGAGGGATGGATGCTTTATTTCTTCCATGCAAGTTTTCTACTCTGAAAAATGTATGCATTTAAAAATACACATAAAACATACATACAGAATTTGACTGATAATGGCTCTTTTATCTAAATGTAAACTACTCAATTTGAATTATTTTTAGAAATATTTATGTATTCTATGTTCTGTAAATATGATATAGCATCCACACTAGCTAGTTATAATATATGGTATTAACTCATGAAAGTTTCACTCAGAATGAATGGAAATTTTCATTAAAAATCATATCGCTCTCAGAAATTTGTGTAACACAAAACACATATACAAAATATTTTTCTTAGGAAAGAACAAATTCAATTAGATAAATATTGTCATTGTAATGTTAGATTATAAATATATATTGAAAGTATATGTATTTATGTGTAAATGTATGATTTTTATTACTAAAAACTGCAAATTTGTACTATTAAATGTTGAGCTGCTCCAATTCAGTGAAAGCAATAACAATTAGACAAGTTCATTTCATTCTTCCTTGATATTCTAAGTATCTGCAATACTTAGTATTGCAATACTAAGTAGTCATAGGCTCCATATAGCAGTCATTAATAACTTAGGGTCATCACAGTATATTTTTTGAAAAGTGCATTATTGGGGACTTATAATGGCCACAGCTTTAGAAGTATTTAACTTGATGGATGATTAATTTTAATTTTGAGTTTTATTATATTAAATAATGTGTACTGAACAGAAGAATGAAATGTCAATAAAATATTAAATTTTAAACATGTAATGAGTGTTTAGAATGATCATCAACATTTTCAACAGCAACTGTTCTTCTGCTTACAATATCTAAACAATGAGGGGAGAAGTAAATTCCTACGTGAACTACAATGAAAATACAAACAAAACTCTGCCGCAGAAATTATCTTTGCTTCGATTGTCACACTTAGGGCAGGCTTCACACATAGCGAAGCATGTTCCTACCTACACAAGAATCACTTACACTGCTGGCAGTGGGCTTAGCTTTTCTTTCCTGTTTGGCGGGCCATACTTCTCACCTCTCTTGTTCTGCTACTTTGCACACTGGCTATTCAGTTTTGCACTACATCTATGTTCCAACTAGTGCAATGCAGACAAAATGATATTTTTTCCAAAGGGAATTGTCAGGGATTTCACATACCTCTTATGATCCTTTAAGTTGTCCAGAAACTTAGTCAAATGGCTATTCTTCTGAGAAAGTATTAAGAGAATTATTTATTTTGAAGACCACAAAATTAGCCAAAATTTGATGGTTCTGATACTAATGGGAAAAGGGAAAATAAATATGAAGGGACAATGAATTTCTGGAAATTTAATTTTGCATTGACAAATTCAGCTCTAAAACAAATCTGACTCATGTTTTCTTGTGGAATCATCACGAAAGAATTGGAGCATGATTATTTCATATTTTACTGTTTGTTGATACATTATTTCTGCTTATTTGTATAATTGTCAAGTTAGTAAATGCCATTTTATGTGTTCATAATTATTTATCATTTTATATGAATGTATAACTCAAAAATATAATTTTCAGGAAACATTCCAATATTGTGATTATTAAAAAATAATCATAAGTTCTTCTGTATATGGTTTTGTGTTCTCATAAAATTTATATTCTTGGATGTGCTCATTTCTTTGAAATAGTAAATATCTTTTTAACACTAGATCCTGAAATATTTTGTTATTCTTTTCTCCATATAATTGAGTGTAAATGAACTAGAAAATATCATATAATGTAAATGAAAAGAAAGGAAATACTAATACAAAAAATTAATTATTTTAGTGCTTCATTTTAGACAGAATCTTGCTATATCATCATTCAGGTTGGCTCTGAACTCATGAAACCCCCCTGCCTCAGCCTCCTGGATGCTGGCATTACTGGTGTGTGCCAGGCATCATCTTTCAATAAAGCATACTTATTATTCATAAACTATGAAGATGTTTCTATGTATTTGTTTTGTTTTGGTACCAGGGATTGAACTCGGGTCCTTGTGCTTGCAAGGCAGGCAGCAAAACCACTGAGCTAAATCTCCCACCCAAGATGCTTCTATGCAAATAGTTTAGAAGATGAGGCTTGATACCTATGAATAAATAACTCACAGAAAATTCCTCATGAGTCCTTCTGAAGTGAGAAGACAAGATACAGATTTTGAATGTAACACAAGCAATTTTGTGAACAAAGTTAAAATTAGCCACCATTTGCTTTTATCACTATGAAAACTTTTGGAAACATACTATTAAATAAAGTGAATAAAATATAGTGCTGATTTATGAAAGCTAGGAAGTTTTGAGTTATTCAGAATAAAAGATGAAGGATAATATTCTATGCTGAATGAGAAAAGAAAATTTAGAGTAGATCTAACTGGGAAATAAACATATACAAAATAAGAGACTAATGGAAAAAAGGAATAATCAGATCATAATTTATGTCTATTCTTTTACCAATTATTCTGTTGTTAAGGACATTTTATTTTAGATTTGTGACAAATTTATATTTCTTCAATAATTAAAAGTATTTTAAAATGAAAATCATTCTACCTGTAATTTAAATTGATCTTGAAATAAGTACCCTGTATAACAGCCATGATGTATAGACAAAATACTGGTCTGTAATATTTAAAACCATTTATTAATATCTATGAAAAATATAGATTGAAATATCTTTCCAAAGACAAAGAGCAAAATCTGAATGTATTGCACAGAAATGTATTCTTTGGGTCATTGCAAAAAATCATAGTGCCAGTAGTTACTACTCTCCATTTTTCTGGAGTAGGCACAGCTAACCGCGATTTCCTGTGCTAAAACATGAGGTCACTTTAACATTTGTTTTCTCCATGACTCTTCTTTTTTTTTTTCTTTTTTGCAGTACTGGAAATAGTAATCAGTGTATCATTTATGACAGGGAAGTGCTCTGCCGCTTCCAGAGCCATACACTTTGGCCATACACTTTGTCTTTTGTTAAAGATTTTGGCCTTTGGAAGAAGAAACTTGCACATGAGAGAGATTCTTCTGGATGGGAGACTTATACACTCTAACTTTTATTTTAGAGAAATCTAAATAGCATATATATTTTGGCCTGTTTTCTGCCCAATGGTGGGGGTCACCTGAAACTTTTCTCCTTTCCCAATGTTCCTTTGTTAAATCTACCGAATTCAAAAGTGTCATGTAGAGTTGGTGATACAGTGGTGAGCATAGCTGCCTTCCAAAAGGGTCATGTTCACTTGTCCATAGTTATACAATGCCTTCTAATTTAGTAGTTAATATCCTTATGCCTGTTTTATTTCATTGTTTAAAAATTGTTTCCAGATCCAAATGGGAGAGAAAGAATGGTAAAGATAATGTCTGATATTTACACTCATACCCCAGTGTTATATAATTGCTTACAAACTGATGTTGGATAATGCATTTGCATGTATGGTATTACGCAACACTGCATAATAACCTGTGTGCTATAAGTTTCAGCAAAATCAACCTAATCACTGCGTAACTACCTATTGCTTAATAGTTATACTACATTATGTTTAGCTATGTTTTAACAGATATAGTAGGTTTCTCATTAACTTTCTTCACTTTGATACTCATCTATCATACTATAGGTTTCCTATAATATGGTCTTGGCAAATACTTTTTTTTGTCAGATGTAATATTATTTAGATCTCAGAATGTTTCATGTGCCCCTTTCTCTGAGGAAACTTCCTAATAGTGCTGCATAGAAAGTACCTTTTTGAATG
Organism: Fukomys damarensis; assembly: GCF_012274545.1. Classification (NCBI taxonomy): domain Eukaryota; kingdom Metazoa; phylum Chordata; class Mammalia; order Rodentia; family Bathyergidae; genus Fukomys; species Fukomys damarensis. The sequence continues at coordinate 21,223,541 of NW_022900918.1, read as the reverse complement.
CCATCATCACTGTCCTACCTCCCTGAATCAGTTTACTTCCTTGCACGTGTAACTGTCTGCAATCCAGACATGTTTTATTTGCATGTTTTTCTGAATTTCCATATTAAAATTTCTTTCTCTTCTATAGATATTTACTTAGGGACATGATAAGTAGTAGGCATATTCTGGGCACTTAGTCAAGTGGTTGAATTAAAGAAAAAGTAAGTGCTGCGGAACAGCTCTGTAATGGAAGTAATAACACTTCATTATTAGGAAACGGTATGTTGCTGTGCATATTCATTTGAATGGAGTCACATTTTTCCCCAAAATACAATTATTTTCTTTCTAAAATATATAAAAGTGGCTTCAGAGGTTTGAGACACTCTTATGGTTACCAAAATCTTAGTTTAATCTAAGAGAAATATATATCTTAGTTTCCTCTCTAGTGAAATAACTTATTCAGAAGAGTTAAATTAACTTCAATTTTTCCTGCTAATTGAATGTTCAGAACAAGTATAGATCATTTTATTCTGTGGGTTTACAGAGAAAAGAAAGACTATTCCACTTTAAGTAATTATTTAGAAGGATGATGGAAATAAAAATGTCTTTAAAAAGCAATGAAAATGAAGGTAAGCAAATTAACATTATTCATAACATTCATAATTTTACCTTTTCTATACACTGAGTAATTTCAATGTATTTTACCTTCATTCTCTCATTTGAGATGTTTAGTGGAATGAATATTTTTATTTTGTTTTGCTTTGAATTTTCACCCCCCCACTTTATTTTTTAGCCTTTAGAGAAACTATTGTAAATCATAGCCTGAAGGCCTTATCAGTGTGGAATTGTAACAAGGGGTTCTTTGTGTGTGTTTTTTTGTTTTTCCAGATCACATATTTTCTTCTTCCTTTTTCGTTTAAAAATTCTTGCATTCCTATTATACACCTTGGCATACAGAAATGAGCCTTCAGCCAGACCCCAACTTGGTATGATAAATTCCGTATAAATGATCAGAGTGTTGAGGAATAAGCACTGGAAAAGAGAAAATACAGGCTCAGACTCACATGCCATAGGGTCACTGAGAACTGTCAGATCAAGATCGATGGTGTGAGTGCCACTTAACCTCTACCTTTAAAAGTGCAGGGAGGGTATATTATACACACACACACACACACACACACACACACACACACACACATCACTGATGATCATTAATGAGATCGTGAAGAAAACACACATACATTAGACCTTGAGGAAAAGTTTTCTCTATCAATCACTCTGAAGAAAAACTGATATTTATTTTTCTACCTCTTTTCACTCTTATCGCATGGCTTTTCCCTTCCCCAATGTGTTTCATATAAATTGATTTCAATTCCTAGCAACTTTTGTTGCTTGATTTCATTGTATGACTTCATGAAACTCAAAGTGTCTCCTCCTGTCCGCTTTTTCTTAATTTTTTTCTTTAAAAAAATTATGGAATATCATAAACTCGTGGGATGCAGTGTTGCTGATGGACCAAGTCCTTGCTCTAAGGGAGTTGATCTCTTTGACCTGGACCACGCACGGCTGGACAGCACCTGAGAGTGTCTCCTCTTGGGTGACTCGCTTTCTCACTGCGCATGTCCAATCGCCTGATCCCTGAGTGAGGCTGCAGTGGCTCCAGAAGTTGCATTTTAATTATTGCAGCATAGCTGAGATTGCTGGAAAGAGTAGAGCTATGATCAGCGATGACCGTCCTCTCTCCAGTGCTCTTTCTAATTCCAGCTCCTCTGTACAGAATTTACCTGGCCTTAAACAAGGAGGCTTCTTTCCCAAGGCCTCTCACAGAATCGAGAAGAAATAGATATTCTTTTAAAGATAACAAAACCATTGATACTATTCCAACTATTTTAAACACTTCAGAAAAAACTTCAATTTTAAACTAAAGCATGTCTTTTCTATGAAAAAAAGCATGTATGCTAATGACTTAGGATGTGGTGAACTTGATCCTGTTATAACAGCAGACCTTCATCTGTGAGTGATTTGTTGTACAACAAAAACACTAACAAAATTACAAAGAACCAATTTTAGAAAAGTCTGGCTTCTAAAATCTGCATTAAATCAATTCAATTTTGCACACATGTAAGCAAAACAATTTGCGTGCTAGCGTCATTGGAAGGAAGATGGACAAAAGATATTTTTTAATTGTACAGAAGTCAAAATAATATTAAATAGAATGAATTATGAACCAGAAAGATCATTTACCATATCCTGCAAACTGAACTAAAGTATAAAAGAGGATTTTTAGATCACTGTAAGCCCTTATTAGGAGTGATTGAAATAAAAGACTGAAAAGATGGGTGGAGATAAAACAGAAAAGAAGTTTAGTTGATGTACAATATTATAATATTAACAGTTTTTCTTCCTAAATTATAAAGAAAATCCCTCTGGATGTTTAAAACTTAGGCTAAATGTAGAAAAAAACAAGGAGTAAAATACCTTAAAATAGCTACCTGACTATAAAGTCTGGGAATAAGAAAGGTGTCTATTTGAACATTCTTGTTAAATAATTTGGCTTTATTTTTTTTTAGCCAACAGTTTTATTTTTGATGCAGTCCTTCCCATAATAGAAGGAGGGAAGAGGGTTCAAGAGTTGGATTTGGGTAATACCTAAGTGCAGGAACAGGACAGACCTGTAGTTCCATGAGTTGCATTGAATAGCAGCTTTATCAATTGAGGACATAAGTCTTAGTCAACTACAGGGTTACATCAATTTGGTGTTTGGACTTACAGCATTTGGGCTTTGGTTCAGTGATTGGGGGTTAGCGTTAGAGAGTAAGATTTTTTTTTTTTTTAGTGAATATATAAAGAAAATTGGTGCAATTTTATGTTTATGCATCTCATTCTTATCTGGAAAGAGGGAAAAATGGAATGAGGCCAATATTACAGTTACTAGAGAAACACTAATCACTTATATTAGCAAGAATGTTTGCTCATTTTGTGATCACTTAGCTTCCTTCTTTTTCCTGTTTCACAAAATTTTTGAAAAAGGATAAAAATAATTGCTAGATTGGCTTTTCAAAAATTATTATCCCCTCATTAATAATCCTCCTTTATCTTCACAGTTTTATCTTTATTAAATTTAATAAACTCAACACTAGTACAGAAGACTACATGCCGTTAGAAAAAGAAACAAATCACATGCAAAGGAAAGCCCACCATAATCACAGCAGACTTTTCAACACAAACCCTCAAGTCAAGGAGAGCCTGGAGTGAGGTATTTCAAGCTTTAAAAGAAAACAACCTCCAACCTAGGCTGATGTATCTTGCAAAACAGTCTTTCAAAATTGATGGAGAAGTAAGATATTTTCATGACAAACAACACCCTTAGAAACTTCATGAATACCGAACCAGCACTCCAAACAATCTTCACTTTGTTAGATCATCTTGACCGAGTCTATTATCTTGATATCAAATCTATGTGTTTCTCTCTGAAGGTTATACAAAGTAAATGCTGGAGCAAATTCTTCTGCACACACATCCAATTAATGAGATTTTCGTTAGCATGAAGGATACAAACGATCCTACAAACTACCCAGCAGCCTTCATAAAGCATCAATTGTGCTTATATAACATTATCACGTTTTATGAAAAGTCAACATTTGACTACTCAAAAACTGTCTAAGGGCAAGAGTTTATTTTTCCTATTCCACATTGACAAGCAGAAATTCTCCTTAATAATTTGCTCATCAAATTCCTGTTTGAGAATCATGTCTGGAGTCATCTCTTATGAAATGTGGTAGTTCCTGTGATTTTGAATGCCATGTACACAGATGAGGACAGACATCTTTAGATTATACTATCCCCTCTATTTTTCTTTTTCTTTCTTTCTTTTTTTTTGGGGGGGTACCAGGGATTGAACTTGGGTCCTTGTGCTTGCCAAGCAGGCCACAGAACCGCTGAGCTAAATCCCCGGCCCTATTTTTCTTGATATAATTAGCTTTACCAATAAGAGATCATTAATCCCACTAAACAATTAACCAATTTCACCAAAATAAATATTCTACCATATTTTACCAAACCAAACTTTATGCGTGAACTGAGGGATAACTACTGGGCTTATGGCATTGCCTCTGGGATGCTCAGATTTTTATGAGGTGATGCCAGCTGGCTGCAGTAGAGTGCCAGTTGTCAGTAGGACAACTGATAGTTGATAGTGTCAAGGAAGATATTACGCAGTACTACAGCACAAGCTCCAGCTCACAATTCTAAATTGTTTACAAATGATTCTAGGCATCACAGAAACTTCAACATCCTGTTTCTCTTTTATTTTTTTGCCACCTATTAATTACTTTTGTGGTAATACCCTCCTCTGTCTGCTGCTTGTCAGGTGTTGCTCACTCATTGCTTAGGAGCTACCTGGGTCTGGGGAGAGCTGGAGGACTGGGGTCAGGATAAATGTGAGGCCTTGTGCCTGTGACACGTTAGATGCAGAAGATCAACGATAATCCTTAGAATGGACTAGTTAGTAACACAGAACTTAAAAGGTAACGTGAGCAAGAGCTCTCCTTAGCCCTCACAAATGACTCCAGCAATAGATTTTAGTGAAGGGCTTATAGGCCTATTATGACTCTTGTATCCTTCTCAGAGGAATGTAAAATCAAAGTGCCCGGGGTACCATAAATTAATTTTTTTCAATCCTTAAAATATTTTTATTGAAGTTACATTTTTACTGTCATGAATATTCCAGTAAACAGGATATGGTTTTGTTAAATTTATGTCACTTAAAAATTGTGTAGTAAAACATACGAATTTATAATAAGTGCATATGCTATATGAATATTTATAACTGTCATAATTTCTGGTAATTGAATGTTAGATAATCATAAGAATTGTAATGATTTACAAAAATCAGGTCACAATTTCCTTGAGAATATTCTTTTCAATTGGTTATTTTGTAAATGGATGTACTCCTATGACCAGACTTTTCTAAGACATAGTATGTGGAGTGACTGAGAGACTCCAGGAAGGTTGATCATCTTGGTATCATAATTCATCTGTATTTTAAAGCATCATCTTGAATTCTCAGCATTCTGGAAGAAGCTATGAAAAGAACAAACCCCAAAATTTGAGTATAATGCTAATTTTGATTGCTTTGGGCTCCTAAAATATACTTATATTGTTTAGGAAAAAAACAGATAAATCCTATTGGCCCTATACATTTATGAGGTCTGCATGTCTTCTTAGAATCAATTTGTAAGAGGTTATGGTATTGGAAGTTACTACATGCTAGTAACACAAGGGAGACATTTTCAGATACTTGCTTCAAAAACAGTAGAACACACTGACATCCCTCAAACTCTGTTAATTCTGTTATATTTCCAGGAGTTAGACCAAGGGTAAGAAATAAGAGTCAATAAAGCTGTCTGTATATTTTGTGCAATTTTCTTGGAACACTACATGGAGGATTGGGCTAAGTATCTATCTTGTTTAGTCTTTCTAGAGTCACTATCTGGATTATTATTAAATAGGACACTTTAGTGACTTTCTCATGTATTATATAGAGCAGGCTACACAGTATAAGATGACTGATGAACAATGGGATTCTAACAGACTAAAACGAAGATAAAAAAATAGAATTTATTAATCTAAGTGTCAGTGAAAGGAACAGTATGTGGGCAATTCATGAATCTTATTGTATAGTCCATGGTTTATAATCTGTGCAACAAGATCTTAAGAGGACATAAGTCACTTTCATTTAATGAGAACAATCCTGCAAGGTGGCTATTATTTAAAAGTTTAACTTATTGATTTGCTTGACTTTGTCATGTTGCTGCTCCTTTTCACAGTCAAGTGATCCAGAGGAAAGCAATTTTAAATATTAAAGGTCACAGCCATACCGTGCTGATTTTGCTAAATGTATTGGCACTATAAAAGTATAACTTCTTAAAGTGTTATTGAAATTGTAAAATTAATTTAGTGTTATTAAATTCGTCTATTTTTGTATTGATTAATGCAGCAGAGGGAACAAATCAGTTATTTTGTTCTAGTGTATGTGGACAGGATTTTATATGTGTCAAGCTAAAATAAAGGATAAATTCTGTTTGTGGAAACACCTACACACAACCCATATTTAAAAAACAAACAAATTACAGATACATATATACATACATACATATACACTTAAGTTGTTTTAGTACAAAATAATTTTAATCCACTATATAAATAATGTTTTAAATGTTAATATTTAATTTTTGTTGGAGAAGTCAGTAGCATGAAATATGTTGCTTTCATGCTGGTTTGTATTCAGGTAAGTTCATGATAAACTAAGTGCTGTAACACAATGAAATTTACCAAATTAAATTTATATTTGGCATTATTTACCCTTATTTTACTCTTCACTCTTATTTTACTATTTTAATTAAATAATATTGGGATTTGATGATCTTACCACTTTAGTTTTCAACCAAAACAGATCATTGAATCTTCCCATCATCTCTTTTCTCATTTTTTTTTCTCATCGAGTTTATTGGTACATTTTAGGTTTACAGTACAGTTGCATTCATCATTGGGATCTTGTACCTCTACATGACAGGCCTTGGTTCTCATTTTTTTACCCCTTAACCCTGCACTCCCTTCACACCCTCCTCCCTTCCCTATTTACAAATACTTTATTTCCATTTATTCACATGGTTTAAAGGTGATAGATAAATTCTCATTATTCACAAATTCTGTACCTGAAAGTTCACCTGCTCACTGTAATTTATTTTATACCCTAGAATCGATATTCCTAATGCTTTGTGGTTTATTCTGGATTTGCAGAGAGGTGAAATGTTTCAGTTGCCCAAAGCATATGTCCCCAACTGAGGTTGAGCAGACAATGTGGGGCCTTCTTTCAGCTCTGGTGCTGTAAACATTGGCCCTCTTCGAGACCTGTTTACTACCTTAATTTTCTACTTTTGTGATCTTCTTGTTTTGATTTTGCTATTTAAAATGTCCCCTAGTGTAGTGCTAAAGCACCTCCTACTCTTCCTAAGGGCAACAAGATATTATATGTCTTATGGGGAAGAATGACATGTTCAGTCAGTTTCATTCAGATGTGGTTATAATTCTTTTGGTCAGGGGGCTGGGCATTTAGCTCAGTGGTTCCACTTCCTGCCTCACAAGCGCAAGGTCCCGAGTTCGATTCTCGGTACAAACAAATCAATAAAAATAAAGTACAATTCTGTTGGCCAGTAGCATACTAAAGAACTGAACAAATAAAAAAAATAGAATAACAAAAATAAAAAGTAAAAAGGTACTTAGGAAGATGAATAACAGATAAATGGAATATGTACAATAGAATATGTAATTTATTTTAAAGCCTCTGACTCGTTAATTTCATTTGTACTTCATTTCTATTCACTCACATGAATTTTAATCAACATATTTTATTTCATTGCTTGTGTTTACTTTTTAACCTTAGAAAAAAGTAAATACAATAAAATGTCACTTTAAAATGTTTCTGTAGTTGTAATATATACATTTATATCTTATTTAAATCAAATGAAAACTTTTTGTAGTTTAATTCTCCATTGGTTTTCTTTCCTTAAGAAAAGTCAACTGAAGGTCAAAAAATCATTTGAAATTTCCTGATGGCCTGTTTCCTCTCTCTTTATATTTAATAAACCAAATAGTATTCTTATTTGGGTCAAGATTCCCAACAAAATGACAATCTTCAATTGTATGGTGGTGCAAGCATGTAATCCCATTACTTGGGAGCGAAACCAAAAGGATCACCGTAAGTTTGGAGGAGAGCCAGGACTACATAGTGAGTTCAAGGCCAACCTAAACTACTTAGTGAGAACCTGTCTCAAAAACAACACAAACAAAAGCAAAGCAAAAACAAAACCTAATACTGAAATACCAAGTCCTAAAATTTGTAGAATGTTTACATGCAATGAATGTATTCTTTTTTAAAAATTAAGAAGTTGAAGACCAAATAAGACTATGTATTTAGTATAAATTAAGACAACTTAAATAAGCATTGTGTCATCTTAATAAGAAATGTCAATAAAGTTTTAGCAGGTTTGATTATAACATCGTTTGTTCCCTAGAATTTCTAGACTCATTATATTGAATGCACATTGAACAATGTAACTTCTATAAAAACAAATTTTTTTTTGAGACAAGAGCTATGTAGCCCAACCTAGTCTAGAATTTATAGATTTCTGGCCTCAGTCACCTGAGTTTTCAGATTTCAGGTGTGTGCTGCCATATCTGGCTCTTTCATTCCCTTGAGTGTCCCATTATTTCTATAAAAGTCCAGGTATTATAATAGCACATTTTGCCTCTTGATCTCATTCCTGCCTACTTCTTTATCTTCATTGCTTATACTCTTCAAAATTCATGATTCAATAACTTTATTTTTTCTGTACATACTTTATGATTTGTACATTAATGCTTTTCTTCATTTTATTTATCTTCTTTCATATTTTTCTTTGATAATTCTTCTTTGAAAAAGCAACAGGGCCGGGAATTTAGCTCAGTGGTGCCACTGCCTGCCTTGCAAGTGCAAGATCCTGAGTGTGATTCCCGGTACCAAAAAGAACAAATAGCATCAATTCTTCCAAGACACTTTCTTTTATTATCACCCAACAAAGCTATTTTCTTTCAACACCCCATTCATCTTTGTAGCTTCAAAGCCTACTCAGATGTAGGGCATGTGGACTCTCAATAAAATGTCTCTAGATCTTAGATGACCTGGAAACTCCATGAAGATCTCATTTGCTAAAGTTTTTAATAAAATTTCATCTTCACGGATTATATCTTTAAAGGTGCTAATTAATCATGCCAGTGTAGATCACAAATCAACCTACAAACCAGGAATTTCTGTTATAGTATTTTGTGGACTATACAGTAAAAGGCAAAATTCAGATGATCCTTTAGATTGCTTGTGTATCCACTAGGCCATTCTTCTAAGTAACTATAGAAGTAGAGAAAATTTCCTTGGATATTCAGTAATACCTCAGTTCACAAATGTTAGCAAACAATTTGGTTCACAAACAAAAGCTTAAAGATGCATTTTTTTTCATTCTCAAACTCCTCATTGGGTCACAAAAATAACAATGGAACAAACACAGACATCTTCCTCCAAATCATAAAACTAATTAAATTCAAAAACCAAGGTACCACTGTAATTATATTAAATCCTCTTCTGAATTCATACATTTGTTTGTATATAATCTCACAAATATAACAGTGATGAAATCATATACTTCTGCATGAAATTGAGAGGTTCGAGGTTTAGGATGCACTCAGGCACAAGCACTTAAATGTTTTGTGTTTGATGTTTTGCTGTTTCTATTCTAGATAGGTACTTTATGAAAAAAGGAGATTTGCACTGTCCTTTGTATGCCTGTATTTGCACCTCAGGGTTTGATAAAAATGTAAAGAACTTATAAAATGTATCTTTGTTATAGACATTAATTCAAGCTTTTTTTAAGGAAGAAAAGCAATAGGAAACATTTTACAGAATAGAGGAACATGTGCTTGAAATCACAGGCAGCAGAAATTTTAGCATAAAATATCCTCGAAGCCCATATTACAGTCTCCTGGGAAGCATATTATTTTCATAAATGTTTTCTGGAAATTTAACCTCATTTAAATCTAAACTGTCACACTGAAACTGATTACTTTTTTATTCCTTTGCTTTTATAACCAGAAACATACTCTTTAGACATGCTATATACTAAATACTTATTTCAAAAAAAAAAGATTTATATATTGTTATGCGGATATATCATCTTCAAAAGAAAAAAATTATGAATTCTGCAATCATATTCACTGTTATGTTTTCCCAGACCAAAATTATCTATGTGGCTTCTTGTTTTGCAAATATGGATGCTTTCTATTTCATAGTTTCTCTGTCTATATAATGGGAAAGATCATCATACCTTTTGGGGACTGGTAAATTTTGGATAGTTTTTGATAAGGCAGATTTAAAGCTATTATCATTTTCTGGAATAAATTTGTCTAAACAACAGCTGCAGTAATAAAGACTGTCTTTACTTCCAACTATGTATGATCATCATAGCAGTACCTGACTACTAGAAAGAGGAAAATAAACAAAGCATGTATCAAAACAAGATATTTTTCTGGGTACTATTATCTCACTTTACCATGGCAAACAAGCTCTTAGATGGACAAGTTTTTTCCAGATTTGAAACAGAACACTCACGCGGCTGAAGAAAAGATAACATCAGATTAGTGAAGTTCTTTTTAGTTCTTGTATTTTTGCTAACAAATTTTCCCTACTGACATGTGCACTTCTCAGCTCATAAGTAGAAGCCATTGTTGTGGTTCAGTAAGTCAATAGAAAACAAGGGATTTCGAGCAAATTTCATGGGAATTGGGAAAGAACTGCTTATATGCAAAAATAAGATAATTATTCTTTTCTACAGCTGATAGCGATTACATTTTCTTAACAATGTTTAGTAAATCATTTTGTTTTACATAAAATGTGAAATGATGGCCACTGAAGTGAATTAGGAATATATGCAAAAATTGTGATGCTTTTACAGTAGAAAATAATTCAAATAAGACTAATTTCAGGATGTTTGAAGAGACAAGTTATGGGACAAAGATTTTCAGTGTGTAAAGAAAAATCCAAACCCTAAAACACAATCTAGGAAATTACCCTTTTATCTGAATAATTAATTCACTTTGAAAAATGTTAAATGTTTACTATTAATTTACAGTGGACAATCTCCTGTGTGTGTGTGTGTGTATGTGTTTGTGTGTGTGTGTGTGTGTGTGTTTGTGTGTGTGTGTGTTCTGTGAATTTAAGCAGTTTCAGGAGAAAGAAATTCATTTTTTTAATACCTAATCTGTTTTTGTTGAGTGACTGAAAAAACTTTTAGATAATCAGGGTGGGAAGGTCCCAATGTAGGTTACGATGTCTGCATCCCAAGATGTTCCGGGGCAGCACAGACAGTGAGCATCCTAGATAGTTTAGACATGTGGAGCCTCGGGGCTGGGCGCTGCAGAGCTGATTTCCTAAACTTCCGTCAAGCTCCATTAATCAGTCCTTCTGGAAGTGTATGACTGGGAATGGTAGTCTGCATAATTTAAAACCTAGAGAAAGAAAAAGAAAATGCATTTTATGTTTCCATTATTCTTTCAGTTATGTATATTTCACAATTCCTTTAGTATCTTTATGTTTATCTTTTTAAACATTTCTCATCGTATGTTATTCCTATGTTTTTTGAAAAGTTTCCATTCATAGTATGTGTTTTCAAGAATTTTCTGATGCTAAAATTATGGTTGTTATATTAAAAAACTAACAATGTCTCTTTTTGGAGGTGACTTAGTATTGAATGATGTATCAGAATAGCTAGAAATTTGTTTTCAAACTGCACGTCTGCATTTTCCCCTTACTCCCCTCTTTTATGAAGAAGAACCAGGAATTTTCTTTTTCATTTGGAATCAGAGTGCAGTGAGGGGTGTTTCTGGTGGAGGTAGTGTGTGGACAAAGTGTATATAGACAGCCCAGCACTGAGAACCCCTGTGTGGACCGCGGTGGCCTGAACACTGCCCTTTGGGATACTTCTGATATTTGTTTTTCATCAAATAAAAAGCTGCCATGGATTAGTCCACAAGTAATATTTGCAGTAATATCTGTGATAACATTAATCTGCCAAGTTCATGAAAAATAATAAAATAATACTATGCATATAACAGTGTAGTAGGGTCTTTATGTTCTGTATTCCATTGAATGATTAAAAATATTTAAAAATAGGCACAAAGAAATTTCATCCATATAAAAATAATTTTGAGTTATTAAGGGACTTTTGTAGAGTTATAAGGGAGAAGATAGATGGATAATTAAACATTCATATCTGTACATAGAATTCATATGTCTTAATTGTTATTACTGATATTTGCATGGTAAACTTTTTTGCTTGCAACATTGTACATTTCTTATTGACTTAAATAATATTTTGACTTTTAAAAAGTATGAACTGCATTGAGTAATTCTGAATTCATCATTTATTTCAGCACGATGCATTGCTTTCACGTCTTTAGACACAGTCTCAGCAACCCTTCAGGCAGAATTTAATGAACTGTGTTTCCTGCCTGCAGTGCCTGCAATAGTGAGTTCTGCAAGTGAATCTAGGAGGATCCTCAACTTGAGCATGATTTTTCTCTTTGGGAGTTACAGGTTGGTCAGGGTTATATTTAGGTACGTCTGAAAAAAAATGCTATTTTCTGACACAATGTCAAGAAACCACCCAGAGTTTCTGGAATGAAATTTGAATTTTTTTATCGTACCACAGAAGGGCCTTTACTGCTGAACTGTAGCCCAATTCTCTAGCCTGTAACACACCTGTGCCATCATATTCTTTTTTAAATGTCAGTGTGTCAGTTGCTATTGCTAAATATTTAATTGTCAGTTTTATATGTCCATGTTGTCCTTAGTTTGAAATATTTTACAACTGCACTTATGTACATGAGGGTATTATGTAATGATACTTTGAAGAATATTTATTGAAACATTCATCAGAATTTACTTTACTTTCGTCTTGGTTTTTATTACACATTATACAGAGAAAGAGTGTGGCATTATTTCATTGTGGTTTATGCATTTATTTTGCTGTTGCTCTACATATGTTTCTCTCGAGATTATTATTGGCCTTCTTAAATACAAAATCTACATTTATCTGACAATCAATAAGGTTTGCATAACTGGATTATATGTAAATCAAAATTTTTTAGTGCATTCTAACATATTACACATTTTAATATCTATGTGAAAAAGCTTTTGCCAATCTTTTGTAAACACTATCTTTAAACACTCTCATCTGTCTTATTTAGAAACGGATTATATTTATAATGCTTGCATTAGATATTCATACTTCCATGATTAAAAATGGTAAATAAGAAGAGAATTTGTCACTAGTGTCCATCTGCCTGTCTGTTTAATCTCTAAAAAAGGATAATAATTATTAATAATTGTACTTTTATTCCTAGGCTTGTTTGGAGAGCTAAATAATATGTTTAAAGAAGTTAGCAGAATGCGATATATCTTAAGCATTAAAAAAAAAAATTATGAAATTACTAGTTGAGAAGCCCTGGGAGCTCAAGGACTTTTCAATTACATCATCAAATCACTTTCAGAATTTTTGGAAAAAAATGTGGCCTGGGCAATTCACACTGTTGGACAAATGAATTATTTTTAAATATATTAATATTATTTGGTGTTGTTAAAAAGGATTCAAATTTAAATTGATTTTGACTGTTAAGTATAAGTGACCCAGTCAAAGAATGGGAAAGGAAGCAAAGTAAATTTCAGTGGAAAGAACTTAATTTCAAACTGAGAAACGGATGTGAAGAGGAGATAGAATATTGAGAAGAAGTCAGATTTTCAGTTTCTGAGACATTGTTTTTGGGAAAAGTGATAGAAACTTAGGGCTATGAGGTTGTTCTCAGAGTTTCTAAGATACGTTAGAGTTTGATATATGTTTAACTGTAGATTGCTTCAAATGCAAAATAGTTTTCAAGGTAGACCTGCTTTTTCATATGGAAATAATCTGTACAAAATAGCCTTCGTTCGGATAAATTGGTAACTGATGGTGGTTAGCAGTCATAAATAGGAAGCCAAGAGCAGTGGCACAGGCCTGTGACCCCTGCCGTGTGGGAGGCTGTGCAGACAGGATGATAATTTCACAAATTCAGTCTGAACCTGGAAAATTAGCAATGTAGAGAGGCTCTGATAAAAATCAAAAATGAAAAACAAAAAAGAAGAAGAAAAACCTGGTAATGTATTATGAAGTCCCTGAGTTCAATCTCCAGTATTACCAAATACACATATATCATAAATACTAGAGGCTATTCTAAGATGATGGCCAAGTGGTTTAAATGTCTGAATCATTGTGTGCATACCTGCAAGATGAGCAGGTAAATAGCATGTCCTCAGGTAAGTGTGATACAAGAATTGAAAATAGTCACAATAATTAAGACATCATCATCGTTATCAACATCATATCTTCAGTTACCACAATTAGTAGCCCTAGCTACTACAGTCAGTAACATTAGTTACTGTTACCGTAATGATTAGTAATCAGTAATATTAATTTAAAGTTAGTAAGAAGAAAAAACTGCAGAGCTATTTTGAATCATATATAGTATTTGGTTGCATTGGATATGGTTTTCTAACAGTGGGGAGATTTAAGAATGAGCTCTATAGATGTATTTACCAAAGTAAAGGAGAACCAATGTTCATAGTAAGTAGTGATCGAGGGCTTAGAGATGTTTGAGAAGCCTGCGTGGGAGAATCAGGTAAATGTCCAAAAAGCAATTACATATATCATTTTGGGGACTGAGAAAAGGACTCCACAAATATAGGTAAAAATCAGAAAAGGGCTAAAGGTGTAGGGAAAATGGGAAGGGTAGGGGAAAGGTAATAAGGGTAAAGAAAAAAATGGCAAAATGAAAAAATGGAGATAAAGTGTTTGTAAATGGGGAGGGGAGGAGGGGGTGAAGGGGGGGCACATACAAAGGGAAAAAATGAGAACCAAGACCTGTCGTGTAAAGGTAAAAGACCCCAATGATGAATGTAACTGTACCGTATACCTAAAATGTACCAATAAACTCAATAAAAGGAAAAAAAAATATATATGGAGAAAAACCCATTACTGATAGATTAAAAATTAAATCATTAAAACTCACTGAGAAAAAAGAACAGAATGAAAAAGGAAATAATAACAAAAATGTAAAAAAATTATAATGTTAAATGTTTTTGTTTAGAAACAATAGGAGGAAAGGGATTATAGTAAAAAGTGACAGAGGGATAAGGAAGAGTTTCTGGATTTGAGAATTTTTTATGATAAATTTGTTAAGTACTTTTGATATAGGGATGATGTAAGGACCTCCAACTGATATAAGGGAAATATTATAACTCCCAACCTAAAAGATGTCTGCTACGCAGAGTTCGTGTCCTCTAAAATCAAAGAATGAATTTTAGGAACAATGGGGGTCAAATTTAGGAAATAGTTATTAAGGGAAAGATAGCTTTTGTCTAAGCGGAACAGGAGAGTCCCAGAAAGTGGGTTACACAGAAGCCCACTTTTGAAAGAAGTTTTATAGAGCAAAATGATGAAGTGGCAATAAAATCAGGAGACTGACATAAGGTGGATGAAACTATAGTTAACCAATAAGATTATAAGTATAGTCACTTAGGTAATCTTGATCCAATGGCGAAGCAAGTCATGTAGCAAGTGTACATGGGAAGATCAAGGACCCTTCCTAAAAGGGATGATGGGTCAGGGGCCTTTCCTGGAAGGGATAGGTCAAGGTCTTCGTCCCCCACCCAGGTGATCATGCCTATTAGAATATCAATCGTTATTGTTTATCCCTGCGGAACTAGGTGTAGTCATTTCATTTATGTCTTGAGGCCCGGCCTTGAAAGAATGCATCTCTACTCACAGTTGTAATGTGTTCTCATCTTCTGCACTGACTTGCCTGTAATGTTTCCACCGTGTATCTATAATACTTTCACTAGCACCAAAGATATAAGTGCTGAGTTATAGCAGAATGAGGAAGGAATGGAGGTCATAAAGCTGAAATAATTAGTGTCACTTAGGGAGGTCCCTTCACAAGTCTTCTGCTATCTGTGCTGCAATAACACACATGGTCCTCTGCTAATTCTCCATGACATCAAAGTTAAATAAAATACATTAACTAAGACGAGTCAGGTAATTCAAGGTGTCTCCACAATATTTTTGGCAGCAGGAGGCAGATTTTTATTTTCATAAATTACTTACTTAGCTACATGAGTTTTACCTGTATATTTGTGGGTACTACTTTCATTCCTAACATACTACCTTTGGTTTGAACCACTCAGATAGTAAATATAATTTCCTACTTTAAAAAACATCCTGGTATTTAGAAGCCTGTCATTACTTTTTACAAGCAGAACTGTAAATTAGAAAAAAAAATATATATAAATATACTCTATTCAAGGCCTCTTTTTACTTAGTTTTCTTTGTCGTTTAAAATATTTATTATTCAGCAACAACTATAATAATCATAGATCCCTTGCTTCTCTAGAATGAATAAAAGATTTTTGAAACCCCATTTAATGTGAAAATATCTCCTTTCCAAATTCTAGCACTGGCCTAAATTAATGGACTTAGGAATATCCCATTATGAATTAACATCACATCAGACAACTTTGGCAATTTATTTTTGAAAAATAATTGTTTGTTATGTAGATTTCCTGACCTTCCATCCTGAAACTGATGACACACCAGATGCATGTCTGAAGATTCTCTAATGTCCTTTTTTCCCCACTGAGTTTATTGGTACTTATTAGGTATATGGTACAGTTGCATTCATCATTGGGATCCTGTACCTTTACATGACAGGTCTTGGTTCTCATTTTTTTCATCATACTCCTGCCCTTCCTTCTCCCCTTCCATCCTTTGCTATTTACAAAAACTTTATTTCCAATTTTTTCATTTTCTCATATTTTTTATTTTCCCTTATTTCCTTTCCCCCACCCTTCCCACTTTCCCTACACCTTTAGCCCTTTTCTTCCTATTTCACATTGTCAATTATACCATTTGGATCTTATTTACACTTTTATTTTTTCACACCAGAGAAACTATTCAGTATAAGATAACTCAGTTATTTAAGATGCATTTTTGCACATTCTGAGGCTACCTGTAAGGTCTGACTTGCACCTTAATTAGAAGAATGACAGGTGTATTTTGCCATTAAGTCTCATACTGACAGCCTAAATCTCAATATTTTTTTCTCAAAGTTTTAGAATTATTTCCTTTCTTTGTGCCATTCCTTGGCTTCTACTTATTTATCACCTTTTTAAGAGGCAGCCTATTATCACTAGGGCTTGTGTGAATTTCTGGCAGTTCTACCTGATATGACCATTGTTGCTTAGAAGAATACCTTCAGACAACTTGACTTTGCAATGTTATGCAATTATTCAGGTGTCACATTGAAAGAAGCACTTAATTAACTACAGAGTTTGGGGTAGAGAATGACATCTTCTCCTTCCTCAAAACTAAGCATAGCATCAATATTTCTTGTTTGTGTACCGGACTACAGAGATTTAAAAAGCAACATTAAATGAAAATTATAATTTCACAAAATTTATCTTCAAAACAAAAATCTATCAATTTATGCTAAAGAAAAAGATAAATCTTTTCTTATAAATGACTATAGTAAAAAAATGTATCAAAAGGCAGTTAGTATTTGAAAAGTCATTAATTTCTGGAGTAGGTATATGTGTTATTTACTTTCTCATTGCTGGGACACAATACCAAATATCCACAGAGGAGGGGATATTTATTTTTAAAGGAAGAGATATTTATTTTGGTTCACAGTTTGAAGAGGTTTCAGTCCATGGTCAGCTGGCTCCAAGGCAGGGCAACATGACAGAGTGGCACTGCAGAAAAGAAATGGTACATGGTATGGTCAACAGGAAGGAGAGAGAGAGAGAGAGAGAGATCAACATGACAGAGTGGCACTGCAGAAAAGAAATGGTACATGGTATGGTCAACAGGAGGGAGAGAGAGAGAGAGAGAGAGAGACAGAGAGAGAGAGAGAGAGAGAGAGAGAGAGAGAGATCAAGGGATGGAGACGGATATACACAATATACCTTTCCAGGACATACCCACAGTGATCCACGTCTTCCCAAAAGGCTTCATTTCCCAATGCCTTACCCAGCTATAAACGCATCAATGAACTAACCCAGTGAAGAGTGTCATATATCCACGATGCAGTCATCTTACAAAAGCTCCACCTATGCTTGAATGAGGCTTCAGTATGACTTCTAGATATAAATCATAACAGTGAATTTAACAGGAATTTATTTTGATAAAGAAATATTAGTAGAAAAGGAAACACTTTTTTGGCAAGACACAGGAAAAAAAGAGTGTGAAAAATGAAAGAAAACCGACTAGATGAATGGTAGTGATGGCAAAAGTATGTGGAATATGTACAAGTAGAAGAAAAAAATGGTTATGGACATTCTTCGTCATTTTTCATTGTCCTTTATACTTAGGAGTTTGATCATTTATCTATGTGAAGTTATTAATAGGTCAAGGTCATTGAGTAGGGCTGGGAATTATCAACCTTTTCTGATTGTGTTTGGTTTCTATGAATATGAGAACTATAGAGGTAACAAAAGTTTTTCCTTTTATTTGGTTTTCAAGTCCTAGTTGGTAATCTGATTTTAGAGCATCATCTGTTTCATAAAAGCTGGTTATAAAACTCATTGTGAGTACATATGTAAGTAGAACTTTGCTTTGGTTACTTATTGAGTTCTGTTATAAACATTTCCACTGCTCGGTTTTGTCTACTGCTTTCAAACATCGATATTATTCTCGTTTGATGATAATTTACTTTTCCATTTGTAAAGATGTTATTGATAATATATTGTTGCAGTCACTTGAAGGGAGGAATCTCTAGAGAGTTACTCAGGCTGCTATAACAGAATCCAAAAATGTAGTGGGATGAACAACAAAAATGTATTTCGCACTCTTCTGGAGCTACAAGTTCCAGGCCAGGTGATTAGCTGGTCAAAGTCTGGCCATGGGCTATCTCTGGATTGCAAATCTCCTGACTATGTCTTAACACAGTGGATAGAAAGGAGAAGTCAAGGCCTCTTTTTTGTCTTCTTGTAAAGACATTACTCACTGTGGAAGACTACTTGCATGAATTAATTGCTGCTCAATGCTCCTGAATACAATTGCTCTCACAGTGGGAGTTTGGATTTCAAAATAAAATTCTGTGGGCACACAAATATTTAGTCCACAGCAGATGCTTATCATTTTAGAGCATAGGTAACCACATGATCTGCTGACATAATTAGTTATCCGACCTGTTTTACTATTATTAATTCAGGGAAATTAATACCTGAGTATAATTCCTACACTTTAATATACCTCTCATGTGATTATATATATATATATATATATATATATATATCCATATATATGCATGTTATATAAAATTTGCCTTTATAAATTAATTCCCCAAACACACATATTATATTTATTTAAAAATTTGTTGTCCATTACAATTGCAAGGCAATGCAAGGTATAATTGGAGCTAGAAGTTTATAAAGTAGAGTCCCAACTTGAAGGTATAAAGGAAAATAAAACTGGGCATTAGGATTAAGCATCTTGTTCAGAATTTTTAGTAAAATACTAGAATACAGATCATTAAAGAATGGCTGAACTTTATTAGAAATTTTAGCAGTGAATCATATTTTGCTTTTTAAAATCAGAGACGATCATTACAATTTTATCAACAGCAATGTACCATTTTATGCTAATTGTTTTCTTTAATTTTGTACTTTCTTCCTTTCATTGTTCCTGTTCCACGTTAGCTAAATCACTTAAATTGTCAGAGAATGAACTAACAGGGAAGTGATTTTAGCACAAATTTCATTAAGCATAAAAAGTGCAATTAAATTTATGCATATTGAAAGATTGTGCTCTTCAATTTTTGAAGGCATTGCTTAATTCAGCTAACTAATGCTCTTTAGTTAACTGCAAATACAAAAATAGAAAAGCAGTGAAATATAAAAAGCATGAAATACAAAAGCAGTGAGATATAAAAGCTGTTTTTAAATTTACTAGAACATTGCCCAGTGTCTTATTCTTAGTATTACCCTAGGTGTGAAACAAAATCTCGAGCACACTTAAGAAAGTGTGTGTATATACACAAAGCTAATGTAACCACATGAAGAGTATAAAATATTTATGGATATGTAACAGTGAAAGTATTATCAAAATACTGTGGTACCTTGGTTCATGAATATCATTGTATTTATGATTCTGGGGAAGACAGCTGTGTTTGTTTACGCATAGAAAATGGCAGTGGTTGTCTTTCTCAACCAATGTGGCATTGATGAATGGAAGTAAAATTTTGTGGAATGTTTTTGTTTGAAAATAGAAACATTCATAAAGCAAGGCATTACTGTATTTATAATGTAAATGTGTCAATAAAGCACTTAGGCTTGCCATAAAAAGCAGAAAAAAGGCATACAAAACAGAGAATGAACTTGCGTGTAAAACATCAGTCATCTCCTTAGCTCCTGCTGTCCTTTCCCTGAGTTGATATGGCCTCATTCAGTGAAATATGTTTTAGAATCAGGAAGAGTGGCTTGATCACCTGTTCATCTCCCCTCAACACAGTGATGAACTTAGGTAGGTATTTTTTTAAATATAGTTTTATTGTAAAATGCATGTTATATGAAGCAAAATATATTTCAAACATATGTAAATAGTTTTTAAGTTATGAAATAATGATATGACCTTTCCCAGTTGAAAAAGCAGGGGAATCAAAAAACTTATTATCTATAACACCTCTTTAGAGAATATCTTTTGTTTTTGCAATGTAATGTGCATAACCATTATTTGTACTTCTGTGTTCAGTATTCACTGATATTCATTTGAATTATATACATAGATAATATGAATATGTAAAGGATGTTTTGGTAGTACTTTTACAGTTAGAATTTTAGCCCCACATAAATAGCATCTTATGGTTAAAATTACCTCTTTTTCATTTAATTTTATGCTTTAAAGTGAACTATATTAGTTTCTCATTCTTTATGGCTGAGTAGTATTCTGTATTATATTTTTTAAAAAACACTGTATTTTATTTATCCAGCCTCCCATTGATGAGCAAATGGGCTGCTTCCAAGTATTAACTATCATGAATTGTGCTGCTATGAACATGGGTGTGCATATATCATTGTGGTATGATTCTTTTAATTCTTTCAGAAAGATATGCAGTAGGGAGATAGCTGGATCAAATGGGACACACAATCCTAGCTCTTTGAGGTATCTCCATACTGATTTCCAGAGTGGTCGCACCAGTCTACACTCTCACCAGCAGTGGAGCAGGGTTCCTCTTTCCCCACAGCCCTGCCAGCATTTGTTACTGGTTGATTTCATGATAGCAGCATTCTTTCTGGAGTGAGGTACAGTCTCAGTGTTGCTTTCATTTGCATATCTTGAATAACCAGTGATGTACATTTTTTTATGTGTTTATTTGCTATTTCTACTTCTTTGTCTGAGAAATGTCTGTTCATTTCAGATGTCCATTTTTGGATCAGGTCTTTAAATTTGGGAGGTCTGATTTTTTTAAAGTTCATTATGTATTCTTGATAGTAGACCTTTTTCCGGGAAAGAGCTCGTGAAAAGATTTTCCCACACTGTGGGTTGTCTCTTCACACTGTTGGTGGGTTTTCTTGCTGTGCAGAAGCTTTTTAATAAGAAGAGATCCACTTGTTGATTGTTTGTGCTTGTTCACAGGCAACTGGGGTTTTGTTCATAAAATCTTTTCCTACTCTAATGTCCTCAAAAGTTCTATCAAACCTCTCTTCTAGCTGGTTTAGTGTTTCTGCTTTAATATTTAGATCTCTAAACCATCTATTTTGGTTTTAGTGTAGTGCATGGTGAGAGCTAAATGGATGCACATGGAGGTGATGCTTTTATGTGAAATAAATAGGACACATATGTGTAAGAACTGAATAGTTTCCTTAGTGTGAGAAACTGAAAGTGTAAACAAGGACTAAAAGGTGTAATAGATTATGTGAAACAGGAAGAAGAGGTGAAAAGGGGAAGGGGAAGTGGAAGGGGTTGGAGAAAAGAAAGAAGGGAATGGAATTAACATGAGAAAAAGAAAAAATGGAAATAAAGTCACTGTAGATAGGGAGGGGTGGAGGGGTTCAAGGGAGGGCAAGGGAGTTGTGAAAAAATAAGAACCAAGTTGGATTACGTAAAGGCGCTAATTTGCATGATGAATATCATTATACTGCATGCCTTAAATGTACCAATAGAATTAACTTTTTAAAGTGAACTATATTTATTTCTATAGGCATACAAATACTTAACTATTTTATAGTTATTTATTTATCAGCATAATATAAAATACTTGTCCATTCTTTTCTTAATGAACATTTTGGTTTTTGATGTTCACTTTTGTGTATGCAGATATTATAATTATACTGATATATTTATACTACAGTGAATGAAAAAGAATATTTACGGAATATATGCACTCTTTAAAAAGTGGAATTTTTAGACAAGCAGAATGAAAATCTTGTCTTTTGTCAAACAGCATTAAATTATTGCACAACTCTCTGAACCAGTTAACAACTGGGAACAATTTACCATATTAGCTATAAGCCAATTGATATTAAAATCCCCATCAACCTTTTTTCTGTTTGTTTTTGAGAATGTGCCAAATATTTTATTTCAATTTAATTTGTGTATCTGTAGCTACTGATAAAGTTGAATTACCATCCACAGGTTTATTTACACTTGTTACATATTTTGAAATGTTTTTGTTTCTTCAGCTATTATTGTAGGGTGGTTTTGCTTTCATATCAATCATGTGAGTTATCTATACATTATGGAAAGACCTGGTTGCTGAAATGGGTACATAGGCATTCCTCATTTAATGACCAGGATATACCCTTGCAATGAGGATGTTAAATAATTTTGTGGCTAAATGATGAATTGTATAGAGTATACACATAACAATATTCAAAACAAAGGAATGGCTCAAAGAAACTCCAATCTCATGACTTTGCCTTTATTTGCATAATTCTTACATGCAGTACTATAATGTATAACAAAACATAAAAGTACAGTTCTGTACTGTATGGTACAATCAGCAAAATTTAAAGTACTGTTTAGACAAGATATACTGTACAGCAAAAAAGACATCTAGGAGCTATAAACAAGATGTACAGAACTATACAAAAATAGAAAGACCAGAGGTCTGAACAGTGCACCTGGATTAACTCTAAGTCCAACAGTCATTAAACAGGTAGGTCCTTAAACAAGTAATGTCTATTTCCTCCTGTGACGTTAGGTGGCATTTTTCAAATCAATTTGTTTTAATATGCTTTTGATTTATGGTCAACTGCCAATGAGTAGAAGTTATGTGTGTAGCTCCAAGGACACCCCTAGGATTTTCAAAAATGAGGGAGGTCCAGTGCTTCTCTGCTCTGAAGATAGTGTTGGGAAACCAACCACAAACTTAGAAAATAGAGTTGACAATCCTTTCCCAGATGATTGTATGAAACAAAGTATTGGCATCCCTCCACCCCCACCCACCAGCCAATACTGATCATTGAAGTCAGGGCCTCTATCCTGGGATAAACCAGACTACTTTTTTTTCATATGTTATTTTGGGATAGGGTCTTGCTAACTTTTCCAGTCTGGGCTCAAATTTTCTCCTGCTTGAGGCTTCCAGAGTACTAGGATTACAGGTGCATGCCACCATGCCCTAATTTCCCCAGTTTATTTATCCTTCTATACATTTATATAGACACACACACACACACACACTCAATTACTACCATGGATCAAGACCACTCTGCTAAGACTGCAACAAATAAGAAATACAACTGTTAGTATAAATGCTTGTCTGTTGCTATTACCTAGTTTTTGTTTATTTTGATTCATATGTGATGGAATAGAATAATTTGCTCATTATATTTATGCCATATAAATATGCACTTACAGATAATTTAACTATTTAATTTTACAAGTCTTTTTTTTTTGTTTTTGGTACCGAGGATTGACTCGGGTCCTTGCGCTTGAGGCCACCAAACCGCTGAGCTAAATCCCCGGCCCCTATTTAATTTTGATATAGTTTAATTTACTACAGCTTTCTTTTGAGGGATAAGTTATTTTATATCTTATTGAATATTATTTTTACTTAAGTATTACATCTATTTTTATTTTTTTCTAAAAATCATGCATTGTTCCTTTTCTATTTGAGCCCTTTAATATGATATAAAGATGAGAAATAACACTATATATAATATATAGATATAGATATACATATCTATATCTATATATATATTGTTAAAACATAGCTGTCAACTATGTGACCTGTTCTTTTGTGATATTTTAATATAAATGTGTCTGGCTTATTACACTGTAATTTATCAAACATTAAATGTATATGTGGGCCATTTTCTAATTTTCTGCAATGATATAACACTTTCTTAAGTCTTTTGTTTCATTCATTGTGTTCATGTATTAAGTAGAACATTTTATTCTTATGATTTCTCCACTTTAAAAGTGCCCCGCTTGTTTTAATCCTTACTTATGAATTTTAAAATCAGCTACAGTCTGCAAATTGACTTTTTGAGTCTGGCTTAGAATTTCATTGCATCTGAAGATTAATTTGTATAGAATGAGCATATCTATTATTTTAGGTATTTTATTAATACTAATATATTTATTTAAATGGGTTATGATGCATGTAACCAATGTTGGATATTATTCCATATAAATTTAATAAAATGTAAATTTTAATCACAATTCATAGCAATTTATTTCATGAATTTCATATCCTGTTAAGTGTATTTCTAACTACCTTATTTATTCGATGGTGTAGATATGGATAAAATATTTTACTGAAGTTTGATATAAATATGCCTGTCAGAATTACATAAAATCAAAGAGAATTTTGCTCCCCCAAAAGCACATTTAGTCAGCAGTTCTGAAAAATCTATTACTCAATGCATTAAATTTTTTGACATTCTGAACTTTCAACAAGTCAATAAGCATACTCTTTAGTTCACTGCCCATACTTTCAATTAGATGATGCAGTTTTATCCACAGTCTGTGCAAATTTCAGCTTCTACTTCCTTTATGAGTACTAACAGAATCATGATGCTCTAGCACTGGTTTTTAGAAACGTTGTACACTATTATGTGTTCTTTAAGGTAAATAATAGAAATGGAACTGCATGTTGTAGTACTTAAATGAGTTCAGTTCAATAATTCATGGAATACCAATTACTAAAGTGTCTAAATTTTTTTTCATCAAAAAAGAGGAAAAATGAATAAGATGCAAAAAGATGACAACAAGATGGAATACAACAATATTTTTTTCAAAAACAACATAGTTATCTTTATGGAGGATTTAAATATCCATAATTACCTAACTCCAGAACATGAAAATGAATAAGTATATATTGTTATTATACTGTAAGCAAAGTAACTGAACAAAAAAATAAATTTCATTTTTAAAAGGTTAAAGAAAAATCAAAGTATCGTTTCTTAAAAATATTGTAAAGATTATGCAATGACTGCCAAAATATTACTGAAAACAATGTAAATGAAGTTAGGCTGAAATCATTGCATTTTTGTTATACTGTTTTTATGAAATACCATGGAAACCCAATTTCATAGACACAGAAAGGAGATTATAAGTTGATTTTTACAACTAGGAATATAGCATTTAGCTATTTTCCAATATCATCTTGCAATATCATTTATATGCTTTAAATATCATGATAAATACAGCTTCATATGCACAGTCAATTCTTCAAAAGAGTCGGGAAAAATCAAGTACTCTACAGTGATAAACAAGAAATTGAAGCCACTGTAGACAGTACGCAATGGTAGAAATTGGAGCTTCCCAGTACATTGAGCTTGAGAACCTAGACAGAAGTTTTATTAGGTATTATTTAAGTGTGTATTTTAACTTTTCAGTGATTTCGTCTTATTATTAATTGTGTTCCATTGTTAATTTGCTGAAACATATTAAATCTTTCATATTGTTTCCATAATTCCATTATACAAAAATCCACGAAGGCTATTATAATTATTATAATTTCTACAATGGCTAATCTATCTTAATTATATTTTTATAGGTAGTTAATAATTGACTGTATATTAGGTGTTGAAATGCTTAACAGCTTGGGTAGCACATGGATTCTGTAAGGAAATTTTGTGTTTGATTCTGGACTTCAGAAACATTTTATAAGATTTAAATGATATCTTGATTTGTAGATTCTCTGATCATCCAAGTAATAGAAATTGAAACCTCAAAACAACACAGAGTCAGGCATATTTTTGTTGATACTAAGAAGCACTCTGGTGTCATAGGAATGCTCAAAAACTAATTCACTGTGATACTGAGCATCCTGATACATTAAATAAAATAGAACTATACATTTAAAATATGTAAATGATGTGACATTATATTAATCAATACAAGATTCTTATATGATTATCATGTATAAATTATTTGATAACAGCATATCTATCCAAAATAATAAACTCACTTACTGTGCAACTAAAATAAGAAATTTTATATTATTTAGTATTATCACTAAAATTCGAAGAACAAATACACAATCTATGCTTACATGTGTTTTTAAAATGTGGGTGTCATAATATGCCACTGATCAATGTATAAAGTCACATAAATGAAAATGTATATCTAATAGTATCCCATCTTGACAAAAGGTGTTTGTTGAAGTTTCCACAACATGATTCTTGACAGTATTGCTTTGCAAAGTTGCTAAACCATTGAAGATATATATATATATATATTTTTTTTTGGAATGGCGATTGATCTCTGGACCTTGTGCTTATGTGGCAGCTGGCAGTACTACTGACCTAAATTTCCAGGCTATATTGCATATTTTTGTGTCTTTTTGATGATCTGGTTCAGTTGATTTTTGCTTCTTGTTCATGTGAATTCCAAAAAAGTTAAGAAAAATTGCAAGTAATATCTCATCTTTAGTTTTTAAATGAGTCTAAAGTCTGAATGTTATTAAAATTATTAGCTAAATAATATATTTTTCAATCTATAAAGCACATATGTGTGATAAAATATAGATGAAATATTTCACAAGCTGAATTCCAAAAACTTTCTGTCAGAAATAATTTTAATAAAAATTGATAAATATAATATTTTTGAGTAGGGAGGGCATAAATATTCTAGATGCAATCATGCTTCTACTGTGTATACAAAACCTTGTCATCTTTTTAAAAAATCACACATTAATTCATAGCGTGTTTCCTGAGGAATTTTTGTTACAGAGTGATATACTACAGGGAAATTCGTCTACTAGATACATCAATATTTATCAATTAATATTACTGAATGTGCTTGTCCCAAACACATTTTGTGGTTTCTGCTGGAGACCTAGAGCATGTAGTTAGATGTTTAATTTCATTTGGGCCAAAATAGACAGAGATAACTACATCAGGACTCCAGTTACAGGGATGGGTTAACTCAGAAACGAACAAACAAACAAACAAAAAAACAAAAGAAAACAAAATCAATGACTACCTATGTTGAAACAGTTTAAGAATACATATTATTCACATTAGAATCTTTCCTTCATTATCAAGTTTTGCCTCAAAGTAGTTTATATTAAAAACTAGAGTGAATAATTTTGACAGTATGTAGAATTTTACATTATTAATTGAAAAATAATAACAATATTAGAAATAGGATGACTGCTTCTACTAAGATCTAAGTGAGTTTTCCCAAATAGAGGATTAACTTGCAACTCCTCAGAAATTTGCAGTACCTTCTGGGCAAGTTCATCATATCTCAGAGAAACTAGCTTGGCACATTTTAAATTCTGTTTGCTGGCAATTGACTGATGTCCCAGGGTCCTCTGTCATACAGTAGAAAAGTAACTAGACTTCATGAGCTAAAGGTCTTAACTCTAAAACAGATTTATTGTGACTACTAAGAAATATCTTATTTTAATGGCCACTCTGTGGATCCAGCAGGATGATTTTATAGCAACGTAAGTAATTTAATGAATATATTTTCCAGATGTATTAACATTTCTGTCTACTGGAATGTTAGTAAATTATATTGCTAAATAATTATTTCACTTTTGTTGGATTAAGCTTTCTAATATTAATTAATGTTTAAAAATCAGTCATCTGTAGTTATTCTTAATTGGATTGCCACTGATATGTGATCTACAGATTGATTTTCTCACACTTATGTATGAAAATCCCCTGTAAATTTCAGTGCCCTTGTAAATTTTCTTCTAATTTTTCCTGACCTCACCTATTACAGTGCTGCACAAGTAACTCTGATCTGTCAGGTTATAAAATCGTAAGAAATAATCTTTCCTCTGCAACTAATTGCATTGCCTCCCAGAAATTTACTCTGGAAACAGACTGTCCTTGTGTAAGACTTAGAACTACCTTGAGTTACCATGTTTTGAAAAAGCCTCGTAAACTGACTATGAGTATAAGGAAATGCATCTTCAACCCACAGTTGGTCTTTCTTTTTTTTTTTTTTCTTTTTATTGAGTTTATTGGTACATTCTAGGTATACAGTACAGTTACATTCATTACTGGGATCTTGTACCTTTACATGACAGGGCTTGGTTCTCATTTTTCCCCTTGTCCTTGCCCACCCTTCACCCCCTCTCCCCTCCCCATTTACAAACACTTTATTTCCATTTTTTCATTTTCTCATATTTTTTTCTTTTTCCTTATTCCCTTTTCCTTACCCTGCCCACTTTTCCTACACCTTTAGCCCCTTTCTTCCTATTTCACATTGTTAATTATCTCATTAGGATCTTGTTTACTAGTATAGTTTTTCACACAAGAGAAACTATTCAGTATTTATACAAGTGTGACTTATTTGTTTCACTTAGGAGTATATCCTCAAAACACAGCTGTTCTTTCAATATCGACTCAGGCAACTGGCACTATAAATGAAGAAGCCTTGAGATGTCTTCAGCTCTGAGTATCATTTGACTGGAAACACACAGTCAAGAAGCCAACTGAGTTCGTTTAACCTAGATTTCAGAGAAATGTTTTTTTGTTTGATTTTTTTTGGCCCCAAAACATTTTGTAATATTTCTGTAAGCAACAAGAGGTACAATGATAAAAAATACACATGACTATCCTTGGATGATAGTTGAGAGAAACACAATCATTTGTGTACCAGTTAGCTACATATCAGTGATCTATGAATAGTGTTAGAATATAATCTTTTTAAAGCTCTTGATAGACACCATGATTTGTAAAGAATAATTTAGATGACTTTAGAGAATAAGAGAATACTAATGAACTGAAAATCAGTTAAGAACATTAAGTAATACGATTGATATGAAAGTAATAAAAATAGACAAAGTAACTCAGAAAGAAAGATATATCCCCAAGTGTTTTAGGTTTGAAGTAAGCTAGCATTTCACACTGATTCTTAGATGGTGTATAGAATATTGTGCTGTCTTATTGCCTGCAAGTGATATTTCAATTTCTCATAGCAAATTGTGCCATAATTTAACAAAACTTTGCAAGCTTCATTCATTTTTTAGATCTTTGCATGAAACAAAGTACAGAATAGAGGGCTTAAATGAAAATTTTAAAAAATAGATTTAAAATTACATGTGATAATTTTTTTCAAATGTGTCATGAAAGTTAAGCTTTGTGTCCTAAAAAACAGTATAAACAGGGCTGGGAATTTAGCTCAGTGGTGCCACTGCCTGCCTCGCAAGTGCAAGGTCCTGAGTTCAATCCCCAGTACTAAAAAACAAAACAAAACAAACAACAACAAAAAAAACAGTATAAACACCCACCACTTGAAAGACAAATAGGACCATATATTAATAAACAAGGTATGAGGGGGGAGAGAGTGAAAGAATTTAATTAAATTATTTGGTTGATTTGTGCCAGTATCAGAAATATGATCCTTAATTTGATTTAACTAGCATAATATAATTCAAATGCAAATGTTGTCATGATATAAGTATATACAAAACATCAGCACATATGCTTATAAATTTCTTCTGTTTATGTAACATAGGCTACTAGAAGTCTAAATAGATTACTTATAATTAAATAAAAATGATAAATTTATCAGGTGGAAATGTAAACATTTCTGTTGAATGTAACAGGCATTTCAAAGAGTGACATTTACAAGTAAAAGTATATATTATACATTTTTAGAAAATATATTGAAGTAGTCATAAAATTTTGTAATTTTGTGCAGAAAAAGGAAATTTTGAAAATAAAATTTAGCTTTCTGGGCATACTTTTTATGAATTGTGTGGCACGCAACAGAAAGAACATCAGGAAATCAGTTAAAGATTAGGTCATTCCTAGCCACCATGTTCTGAAATTTTTGTTTATTGCAGTGGCATTATTGGCTGCTCTTTTTGATTTCTTATCCTGTACAAAATTGCTTCAGTATTTTTGTTCAGTGGATTTTCATACCTATTTTCTCAATTTAATAGAGAAAATTATAAAAATTGTGTAAAAATTATTTCAGATATTTTTCAGATAAATTTTCATTAAACTATTTCTAAAACCTAAATATCTGATAAATACAAGTAGACATCTGATAAAATTGAATATTATGTTGTCTCATATTCATGTCAGCAACAGTAGTATTTTAGAACAAAAATACTAAAAATTATATTAAGATGATGAGAGACATAAAAATTGCTTTATCCATGTTAAAAACTGACCATTATATAATTTTCCTGAACTAAAACTGATAGATAATTTTAAGGGCAAAGTTAAAAATTTTACAGGTGTATCACCATTATTGGGTATATAGTTTTCATTTAAAATTGCACTACTTTTTTTTTTGAGACAGGGTCTTACTCTGTAGTTGAGACTGACCACTATGCAGTCCAGGCTGCTGAACTCACAGTGACCCTCCTGCCTCAGCCTCTCGAGTTCTGGAATTACAGACATATCTCACCACACCTGGCCAACATTGCATTAATGTTAAAGAAAGCTTGATTCTTATCCTAAATTACAAGAAAATATACAAAAATAATATACACTTTGGCATGGAATGAAAGTGATACTATGTAAAGTCTCATATCAATTTGAAATGAGAAATTTATTCTAATTTTTTGTTAGATATATAAAAGTATTTAAATATTGGATATGGATTTTGAGAAGTCTTATTTAGCCAAAAAGATAGGAAAATAGCAAAATTATCCAGTAATATTTTCATCAAAATTCAATTTCATTAACTATGTTGATTTTCATTGCTATTTTGTTAAAAGTGGTTTATAACAAGGTTTTTACAAAGCTGTCACTTTTTTTTTTTCAAATTGGAAACATGTGGTCTCATTTAGACTCTTTTTATTTCGGTCTCTCTTAGATTATCTGGAAAAAACTCAAGTATTTGATTACTTTTAATCAAGCAAATGAGAAACATTTGCTAAATCTTTTCATTAATCAGGTTTTGACAAATACCCTGAGATTCTTAATTCTGAAGCCTAGGTCAACTGAACTTTGGACACAAAACAAAGACTTATATAACCAGTTTATTTTGTGGAAAAAAATCAGGGTGTCATAAAAACATCAGCAAAATAGAATCAGAATATCTATAGGAAATAATATAACAATTCTCTACAAGTTATTATTCAAAATTCTGCATTATGGTGAAACTAACATTCTTAAAATTACTTAATAAATGTTTGATACATACATATGTTTATATACACTTTGTAAGAGAGCACAATTTTGATAAAATTGTAATTCATAAAATTTATGGGATAAATTAACCCCCTTTTAAAGAAGTATAATGTAAAATATTTGGAATAAAAGGATTAGCTTTATAAATAGTAAAAATAATCACCTTATGCATTTTGTTTCAAATTATTGCAAGTAATTTTAATATATTAAAGTATATATGGTTATATATGGTATATATACGATATATCCTGAGTAATGTATGAGATATATAGATTATTTATTATATTCACATACCATATATGGAATCATCTTGATTAAGGGAGAATATAAACAGCACCATAATAATAAAATACAGGGCTATACATTTGAATATTCAACTTGGTCTGGAATATTTCCACCTAAACTTGGCAAAAAATTATTAATATATTCCTCACCATTCATTTTAGAAATGTGTACCAAGCACAATTCTATGTAAATTGTGCTGAAAATAAAAATGTTATTTATTCTCATCAAGGATTTTACTTTAATAACTTCCAAAGAATTTAAAGTCTAACAGAAGGATACACTTACCTAAAATACTGAGAAAAAAAAGACATAATTGTGACCTCACAAGTTTGCAAGATTTTAATATTATAATGTGATTTTCAAAAGTATTTTCATGGCTCCGTTCTGTGATGCTTCAGCTTAGACTGAGAAGGTGATGTGTAGGAGACAAGGGAATCTGTGTAGGAAAAGAGTGTGGTGCAATTACAACTCTGATTCCTTATTCTACACAGTTTATATTGCCTTCTTTTTTAAATGTTACAATGAAAAGCATTAAAATATTGTTGCTTATGTACATTAACTATATTACATATTTTAAATTAACTTATCCAGACAAATGTATCTTTCTATTGTGTATTCTATTAGTAATAGGAAAACCTGGGTATTAAATATGGAAACTCCCTACTGTTTGCTCAGTTTTTAAGTAGAACTCAAATTGTTCTAAAGTAAAATATTTATTTTAAAAGATAATAGATGCAATATCTCTATACAAAATCTACCAAAATTCATCTGAACAACAATTTTGCTGATGTTTACTATATCCATTATTAGAGTCCAATAAAAAACAGGCAATTCCAAGAAGACACAAAGATAGCAAATAAAAAAATTAGAAGTCACTTAGGGAAGTGCAAATGAAAACCATCACGAGACACTACTGTACCCCAATAAAGTGCATAAGCTCATACGGTATATGTTACAACAGCTAAGTAGAAGCAATACAAATAAACAGTGATAGATAAATGGCTAAATAAGTTGCATTATATACATGCAGTAGAGTCCTATTCAGCAATAAAAATGTCTACAATATCCGTATATGGAACAATATGGCTGAATCTCAAAATAGTTATACTGTGTAGCACTAGCCAGACACAACAATAAGATATCACATAGTATACATACACTATATGATTCCACTGACATTATTGTTAGTTTAGTATCAGGAATCAGACTTAAGACCTTGTGCTTGCCAGGCAGGTGTGGCGTCACTGAGGTAAATCCCCAGCCCATCCATTTATTTTAAATTTTAGATAAAATATCAATTAATATCTAGTAATAGACCATCTGGGTTTGCGTTAAAGTAAGTGCTGTGTTTAGGAATGACAGTTTTCAATTACAAAAACATAGAGTCATCTTCTGAGAATGGTGAACATGTTCCCTAGTATGATCATGCTGATGGTTTTATATTTAATATATACCCACATAAATCAAATTAATTATTTTGTATCTTTGAAATATGTATAAATATTATATATCAATTTACCTTAATAAGACTGTATTTAAAAACTAGAGTTTTTTAGGACTTGTCATACTAAAAATAACATAAATGTAAATGTAAAGGGATAGCTAGTCTTAATTTTTTACTCAAATTTGGTGGCTTCAACGATATTATATACTTGCATTTGTGTATTTTCTCTTAAAGTTCTAAATTAAGGATCTGTTTTTCAACTGCAATCTCTCCCTCAGGCCACATAGATAAAAGTGTTAGATACCCTACTAAATTCTACATACAATGAGCACCCCAAATTTTGCTCACGTGAAACCCTACAAGCCAAGTTTGGGTTGTTTTCATATTTATTGCTTCCAGCAACATTTTCAGACATAGCATAACATAACAAAGGGTTAGATAAAAAACTGGATCACAAATAGGCTGAAACAATTTATCATCATGATCTATACAATCTTGGATTTTCATGTGTACAGCTTTATTTGTACGTTCTATTTTATATTTTTCAAGAAAAATCTCAATTTGAATATGTTTAGAGAATGTGATATATTTAAAATGTCAGCTTATTAATTTTCTTTTGAGCTTTTCAAAGTGCCTTTTATAGCCACATATTCACTTTCTATCTAATAAGTTCACACACACACACACACACACACAAAGGGATAGAAAATGAAAACAAAATCAAGAAGAATTTTGTGTACTATTTTCATCTGTAAATTCTCATCTTCTATTGCCCTCGGGTGTCATCACAATGTGACACACTGTGTATTTTCACCAAATAAAATCATCTGAGAACATTACTCTATCTTTATGATGCATGGCTTCCTTCAAAATTGATAGTAGTCTAAAGGGAAATATAATTCAAATCCCTGTTTTATTATTCTTAGACATTTAATCACACTAACACATATCCCGGAAGCATTGAACATAAAGTTTTCTTGCACTGTATAAACTTTGACTCTGTAAATCATATAATTATTTTAGAAAATATAAGGATGTTCTTTTTTTGTTGTTGGTAACAGGATCGAACTCTGCTCCAAAGATGTTCTTAAAGAAGTTCTTGCTGACACTCATAGTCCTTTTTGTCTACTTGACTTATGCAACTGATATGCTGGTGTTGATGTTAATTTAATCCATTTTTCTCAGAGGCATAGCAATTTTAAAGTTTGACATTAAGTTTTTACCTTTTCTTAGTTAACAATTTCAGGAAAAAAATTTCATTACTCTGCAAATCACAGACTTCATTTAGATAAGAGAGAGATTAAATTTACCTCAGACAATTAAGCTGCATAAACTTTAAAATAAATATTTTATATTTTGCTACACTGCTATGAGGCTGTAAACATTTTATTTTCCTCAATAAATACATACTTAAATAAAAAAGAGTTCTCAAATGTAAGCTGAGTAAACAGGAAGTTTAAACTGATTATTTTTAAATCCAAGTCTTCACTCTATGTAATTTAAATTGTAACTTGCATTGGTAATTGAAAAATATTACTTTAATTAAAAACTCATCTTTTAGCTTTTACTTTTTTTTTTTTTTCTGTACTGGGGATCAGACTCACGACGTTGAGTTTGTGCGGCAGGTGCGGTGCCACTGACTTAAATCCCTGGCCCATAGCTTTTATTTTTCGATTGGCAAAAAATTACATATATTTATAAGGTACAATTTGATCATTTTAATACAAATAAATTTATTAAATGATATATAAAATAAGAAATATACTTATTTGTGGGATTCCCTATAATGATTTAATGTTAAGCTATGTATAAATTTAACTTTTTAAATGTAAAATCACATTAAAGATATCTACTTCCTCAAATACTTGTCACTTTTATGGTAAAAATAATCTAAATCCTTTAATTATTGTTTAATGCACAGGTCATTTTCATTATCTCTAGTCAATCTATCATACAGCAATACACCAGAACGTTTCACCTTTAACTGTAATTGCTTGTCCGTTGATCAAACTCCTTATTGCTCACTCTTATCTTCTTTCTCTAGATTTGGTGATCACCATTCTACTTTAATCTATGAGATCAACTTTTGGATATGTTCTACATAACTGAGATCATGTGGTACTTGTCATTCTGTGCCTGGCTTATCTTAATGTACTCTAGGTTAATTCATGTTGTAGCAATTGACAAAATTTCCTGATTATTTTTTTGTTTGTTTTTAAGACTGAATTGTAATATATATATATATGGTTTCAAATTAGTATTGATAACAGGATTTTTGAGTTTAATACATCTGATGTGAAATGTTATTTTCATCATTGTATCATGTGAATACATTTCCATATTCTAATATCAGCACTTGTCAACCAGATGAGCTAATTATAATGCTACCTTTTTACAGGATAATTGTGCAAATTCAATTAGATAATGTTAGTAGAATAATTTGCATAAAATATATAACAAACGAAAGATTTAAGAAGTCACAATTCAAAAGCAGTGGGACTTATTGTCAGAAACAGTAATTTCTATTCTCTTCCTGTCTAGACATAATCATTTATTTGACAAATAATTATTGAATATTGCCATGTTCAATAACATGCTAAACAGTGGCAATATTGAGGACACATTAGACTGCTATCTCTACTTATGAAAGTTCATGGGAATGTGTATACTGATTTTGTATTTTGTTACAAGTGATTACAGTTTAAATGATGTAAAATAACAGTTTATTACCTCAGTTTTGCAAGTGAGAATTCCCAACAAGTATGGTTGAATTTTTTGCATAGTTATTATATAACTACAAGCAAGCTGTTAGCCAGGATGAGTTCTATCCAGAGACTCAGGAAAAATTAACTTCCAACTTCTTTCAGGTTCTTGTATAGGCATAATCTTTATGGGTATTCCTTATTGGGCTGAGTCTTGTATTTTCTTACAGGAAGCAGATTATTCCTAGTTTTGAAGCTGAAAATCATGTGCCTGCACATGTTCCTTCAAATTTAGCAGGAAAGAACCACTTTTATACTCTGGTTTGCTTTGATTTTTCTTGCTTGCATGAATTTTATTTATTTATTTATTTATTTATTTAATTTATTTTTTTGGTACCGGGGATTGAACCCAGGTCCTTGCGCTTGCAAGGCAGGCCACCAAACTGCTGAGCTAAATCCCCTGCCCTCTTGCATGAATTTTAATAGATTTTCTTCATTTAAGAATATAGTGTAGTCACTTTAGATCCTATACAATCTATGTAGTTTAGGTCAATTGTGTTTTATCAAACAGCTGTATTTTATGGTTAGGGTAAGAAACCTTGGGTCCCTTCTGAGTTCTGCCTCCTAATGTGTGAAAATTTGACAATAGAAAAATATATACTCATTAGCCATTTAAGTATTTTTGCTTTATACAGATAAAAATATAGATATTTTATTAGCATATATAACTGGTAGCATTGATCGTATCCATCAAAAGAGGGTAGGTGGAATCTTTAAGTGTTATTTGATGAAGAGCTCTAAATTAACAACAAAGTTGAAGAGAATTTGCTTAAATTGGCAGGGATGGTGGTTGAACAAAATAAACTGGACATATATGCAACTGGAGGGGCCAAGGGTAAAAAGAGCTACAAATAAGAAACATTATATATTACATACAGTGAAGTCTAGAAAATAGAATTATACAGAGCTAGGAGAGTGAAATTGTTGCATGTGGAACATCCTAGCCTTTGTATTTATCCTAAAGTGGGAAAAGGGCACTGAATGTGTTGCTTATCATGGTATCTTTCCAGTTCAAGCCAAAATTTTGCTGTGACAATTTTTTTCAAATTCACCTGATTTCCCATTCAAAATTTAGGAAGAAATAGAAAAGTTTTTTTAAATAAATTCTATAGATTATAACAGATAACAGAAGAATTGAAATGAATTGACTAATAATTTTCTACTCACCAGTGTGGTAATTTGGTAGTTTTAATATTTTCTCAAATATTATTTTAGTAATATATGAAACACTCCAATTGGGAAGTATTACTGTCTTTTCATGTAGAAAGAAAATCAAAGAATTGAAATCTTAGAATCAAATTTAATATAGAGTGTTCCAGCTATCTTAGAAAAAAAAACAAAACAATGCTGAAGACGAAGCTTTTAGACAATATTTATAGCTTTAAATAAATACTGTTCTCAAAACAAAGACATCTAAATCACCAGACAGGCGAATAAGACCATTTATACTCTTCCATCACTTATTATTATGATCTGAGCTTTAGTTCAAGGTAGTTTGATACTAAGTAGCAGATTTATGTCACAGTTGAATACTGTTCCATCCCGCACCTAAAAAAAAGCATAACAAACAGATACTGTTTTCTAAGTTTGCAATTGCTGTGAACATGATTCATGTTATCAAGCACAAAAATCACAAACTGTGTGACTTATACCTTGACAAAACATGAATCAAGAGCTAAAGCTATGTTAAGGAAAAGTTCCAGTTGGGTAGAAATGTAATTCTATAAGCTATTTTCCATCACATCCCTATTTTATGGCCCACTTTTTGATCAAAGCAATGTAACATGAGAGATGTACTGTTCTGAAATCACAAGGCAAAAAAATTTCCCATAAACCAAATTAATTATAAAATATGATGATTAACTTTAGCCTTTTCTTAGAATCACATTGTAATACTAAGCCTAAGGATAGTTATCATTATATCCAAATCATTTCATGTAGAACAAAGAATGAGGATGACTTTCTCCTTTAATATAAGTAAATAATATTTTAATTCAAGCCTTAGTGGTAAGTTATTCAGAAATTAATGTTTTATTATCATTAGTATTAAAACCCACTATGTTTTAACAGTTCCGACTTATTTTCATGCGGTGTCTTGATATCTCTCTTAAAAGAATACTCATGAATTAAAAGAAGATCATAAATGACATGATTTCATGTGGAAAATTAGAGTATGTAACTATAAATATTTTGAATATCAAACAATTTGTTGGCCTAAGGTTCATGGTTTATATTAAACCTGTGTATTGAAGAAGGCAATAGGAGCAGAGTAGGGCCTGAAAGTTCACATTTTGTAAACTCTAATGGACATCATCTCAGCGCATAGCTATTTTTGTGATTTTGTTGTGGAGGATGTCAATGCTACAGTACTACTAGCATCTGTTCTTTCTGGCAGGTGTGCGCTCCTTTCCCTCCGGCCATATATCTACATATATAGTTGATACTAATAGGGGTGGATGTTTGCTACGACCCTTCTTTTCTGGCTTATAGTTATGGTATATGGATAACATGCAGATTTCTTTATACTCGCTTCGATAAGTCTTAGAGAGGTTATTAAACAGTAACAGAGGAAGAAAATGGAAAAAGAATAAAACTAACATGCCGAAACAGAAGTGGGAACAGCAACAACAAATCCCAGGAAGGACGCAGTGGGGGAAGGGAGACTGACCTTATTCAAGTCTTTACGTATCTTGACCCCAAAGATCCACACATTTTTGTTGCTCTTAAACTTGTTGCTCCATAGTTCCTGCACCATCACAGGATTCTTCTAAATTCCTCCTTTGCCCACTTAGCATTAATTGCAACCACAACGTTCACAATTTAGTCTAGAATTCTCTCACATTAATGATTTTATATTATTATATACTTAAAAATTGACTGTAAAGCATAATTAAGAAGATAATTTTAGATAATGTTAATTGGTGAGGAAATTCACAAAGGAGCATTAAAGAAGAACAGTGATTTACAACAGGGGAATCTTATATAGAAAAAGTTATTAAGCATCCAGAAGAAGGCGCTACTTGAGCTGGGAGACCAGGTAAGCGAATGATCTATACACAGACTAGAACAGGCTGAGGCCTCTGAGACAGGAGCACCACAGTGAGTTACCCAGTACACAAAGCCTACTGTTGCTACTGAGTATGGCGTGCCTGGCAAGCAAGAGTAGTAGATGAGGTTGTCAAAAGGATTTTCGTAATAGAAAGTCACAGGAGGAGTTTTAACAACATCGGTAAATATTGTCATCAACACATTCCAAATATTACAGTGATTGTACATCCTGTTCAGATTAGAGAAAAGTTGCAGTAAGTTGAAGGAAATTTACGAGTAAGGTACTGGTGAGAAATAAGTGATGACAGAAAGGGAGAGGAGACATGAATGAAGTTGGAATACATTAGAGTAAACATGGACTTGCTATAAATTGGATATTGGGGGTATAAAGAAATAGACAATAGTACAATTAAAAATGTGAATAGAAAATATTTTGGGGGGGCAAATGTTAGGATGTTTTATATAGATGATTTTAGTCAAAAAGTCAGGAAGGGATTAGTATGATTTTTAATTGCTTGGAATAGGGAAGAACGGGTGATAAGATATTATGACAGAGGAAATAAATGTATCAGTTTTAAGTTTGTTATATTTCATGCATCTTCTAGCATCTGAGAGGATACTTTAGTCCCATAGGGCTGAAATAATAAAATATGACAGACTCGATAGCTTGAACAACAGGCAATGATTCTTATGTAAGAAAACACTTCAAATTTCATGGGATTAGACAACTGAATTATTTACTCACATAACCAGAGCCTAGATATCTAAAATCAAGCAGTCAACAAACAAATATCTGCTGTGGATTTTTTATTTAACTTGCATATGTTTGCTATTTCATTATATCTTCATAGGATCTTTTTCTATGTGTTCAGGTACCTGGTGTCTCTTTTAAAAGAACACCAATCACATTGGCTTAGGTTCATGTCAACATTTCATTTAACCTCTTTGTATCTTTAAAGATGTAAACTTCAAATATAATTACTTCAAATGTAGAAGCATTCAATTGTTACACACACACACACACACATGAGTGCAAGGAATAGCCTAGAATGAAGATAATAATATATGAAAGTGCTTTCAGGATCAGAAAAATAAAGCAACCTGCAGCAGACCCCTCTGCCCAGCACTAACAGGCTATAGTGGCACAAGCTTCTTGCCCCTCCATAATTGGGCTGTGCTACACTAGAAGTAGCAGAGCTTGGCTGAGTTCCCTCCCAGCCAAGGTCAACTGAATGCAACTAAATTCTTCACCTCTGAATTAACCGTTTGTTCTCTTCAGCAAAGATATGCTGAGCCCTCATTCTACCGTCCTGCCTGCTTGACACTTGTAATCAGCAGGTGTTTGAGGCCTGCTCAGCTCCCCTCTTCCCACACTTACAATGAATAAACACTGGATGTCCTGGGAGTCCTTCGTCTGCACTGCCCAGAGCAGCTTGGATCAGCCCAAGCCTCAGTTTCTCTCAAGTCCCTATCTCTGTGTCTTTATTTCTCACATTCTTACCTCACAGATATGGTACTGGCACACACAACAGGACACACTGCAGGGGTCCCTGGTAATGTCCCCTTTCCCATTCCCTACAGAAACCCAAGGAGCCTCTAGACTGGAGGTGCCTGCATTTTGTTTCTGTTTTGATTCACACAAAATGATTCAAAAATGATTAAGCTAGAGAATTTCTTGTTATTAACATTCAATGAAATTTGTTCTGTAAAACTTATTCTGAGAGCCTGAAAATAAGAAACATGCCATGAAAACATTATTTGGTTTAATAAATATTCTATGAATATAGTAAATTATATTATATACAAGTATATTGCTTCTTTACCTTGATATGTCAAAAGTTTCACCTCTGTAGTTTCAGTTGTAAATTATGTTTACAAAAGAGATTTTGGGTTTTATTGATGCAATAAAAATATATATATCTAATTTTATTATCTCATCAGTCAGCTATGGTTGCACTAATCTTGCATCAAAAGTCAACCCCAAATATTAGTGTCTTATATTAAACAATTACTATGTTTTAAATCACACATAAGAAGCTGGCTGATGGGCATTTTTTTTCCAAGTCTGTTGATATTCTCCAATACCCTTCAATAATAATGGAATCTGAGTTTCATCAAGAATCAGCTGAACACAACATTACCTCTGACCACGACCGTCAACTCAGAAGCAGTTTGCATACGAGAGCCATTGTGTTCTACCCACTGGTGATACCTGATATACATATATCGTATCTATTGAGGTGTAGGATTCATTTGAATCTCTTCAACTTTGGGTTTGTTTTGTTTTTCTATGAGTAAGTCCTTTTGAGGATTTTGTATTCACATAGCCTAATTTGTATTATATTTTGGTAAAAGTAGTTTCTAGTTTCTAACGTTTGCACCTAATGTCTCATTGGGTTTATAGTATCTGAAATATTATTTTTATATAATAAAAATGTTAGTTGAAAATCAGGCATTCATCCAGACCAAGAAAGAGACAAATTTGAGAAATCTCTTTCCAGAAGGACATCCGAAGGCAATTTTGATCAAAATTTGCTTTAAAGATTCTCAGAACTTTATCCTACATATTATTTTTGTCCACAGCAACTGTTTTAATTTTATTGTTTTTTTTATTTTTGTTATTCTTCCAGAATTTAAAAGTAGCAAATTTGAAAAATAGATATTATTCACTAAAACAAAA
Source organism: Fukomys damarensis (assembly GCF_012274545.1). Taxonomy (NCBI): domain Eukaryota; kingdom Metazoa; phylum Chordata; class Mammalia; order Rodentia; family Bathyergidae; genus Fukomys; species Fukomys damarensis. The sequence goes on along the minus strand of NW_022900918.1, from coordinate 21,182,112 downwards.
TTCACAACATCCTGGGATACTGCATATTCTCCCAATATGATGCCACATCTCCCATCAGATGTCTGTGCTTCTGTAAATGTTCTCTTGGTGTGTCCTCATCTCTCCATCCTAGGCAGATTTTAAAGAAACCTAGGACCTCTGGGAAGCACAGTCAGTACATGCTGGACAGCAGCTTTCAAAACAGGACCCCTAGGCTCTGTTTATTCCCAGTTTTGTGCAAAATGCTAAGAATATCACTTGTTTTGGCAGAACATATGAATGTAGATTTGGGTACTTAACACGTTATCTAACAAGACTATAATAAAAATCATTTACCTATTCTCTCTTAGAGGAATTATATTATTTCCACATGCTATTTTTGTTAATCACAACTAGAAATGTAAGTTATGTAGTTCTAAATTATCATCACTGCTGTCATCCCTAAATACTTTTTAAATATTCAAATATATTTCTTGCAAAACTCCTATACCGCTTTGCCTTTCAACTGTAGCTCAGAAACACTTGTTCTTTCTGGCAAACTTCTCTATAATATTCAACTCTTAATGTTTCTCTGCTGTGTTAATTGGAAGGAAATACCTGCAGTCATTATTATTATACAAATATCCCACATACTAAGGCATCTGGAGGTAAAGATTTCTGTGTTTCTCTTTGACAGCTCTCGATTTCAACTTCACTTCTTTGCAAGGACATCTGGTAATAACAACTCAGCTTTAAATGCAAAAATGTCCTCATTTCTTAGAAACTGACTGTACCCCTATCACAAATGTATTATCATTATTAGTGAGGCTAATGATTTTCTTCTGTATCATCCACATAACTTTCTGGTCTTTTATGCATATATGTGTAAGACTTCTTTGATCATTTTTCAAAAAAATTTTCCCTCCATTTTATACCCTCCCTCTCGGAGTTAAACACTAACACTTCTCAAAATGAAATAACTTTATCACATAGAAAATAAGGTCATATCATCTAATAAAAAAACTATTACTTCAGAATGCTATAAATCATGTAATGTTCAAAATTCATCCACACTCCAAGGAATTGCTATCAAAGATCTTCTAAAGTTTGGAATTTTTAATTAGTTCCCTAGTAGTCACATTCCCCTCACTATTTAATATAATTTTCATGTGATAGAACTACATCCATTAATTCATTTATTGAACTCCTCTCTTCCTCTCTAACTTCTTTATATTATGATGCAGCATTTCAACCTTTTTAGAATCAGTTTCTCTTGGTTGCATTTAAAACAGGAGTACAACTGAAGTAAAAAGTAAATGATAATGGAGAATATTTTAAAAAATCTTAAGGCACAAAAGTACAGTAGATTTTCTATAGTTCCTTAAACTTTTTTGCTTTCCCTAGGTAAATCAGTCTCCCACTCTTTGAACTAATTATTTCACAACGTGGCTCAATCTCGAAGCCTCTACTGCACTCTCTCCTTATCTCACCTTGTGTTGATGAGCTCATTCATATTTCATGGAAAATAGAGACAACAATAACCATTTTATAAAAAACATCAAACTACTCTACCTTATGCCCATGCATTTTGACTTCTTTATCATGAACAAATTGCACTGTTCCTCTGGAATTAACTTTTCAATGTTACAAATTACCTCAATTTTTGCAGGTCCAACTTTCATTATTCATATTAATTTACATCTCAGTAGTGCCTGGCACTCTTAATATGTCTTTCTTGAAATATTTTCCTCACTTTGCCTCTTGGAACCCACGATCTCTGCTTTATGCTTACCTCAATGACTATCTCATTTTTAATTATTCTTTCTTTTCAAAAATTGAAAAAAAAAGCCTTTTATTATTTTATTACTTATATTTTTAACAATAAAACTTTCTTTGAAAATATATTAAGATAATAGCAAAAATTGTGTTATGAGGTTAAAAGAAAGCTATGAATTTTTAAATATAAGATGAGCTGAAAAATAATATGTGACAAATCAGTATGGCTGTAAAAAGGAGGCAAAAACACACAAAGTACACATGCAAGACATCTGACTAATCAAGGATTGGAATTCAGATTTCTACTTTGAGAAAGATGAGGCCTTGGGCGAGGATTAGGTATCAATGGAACTGAGACTTCAGAGAATAGTGCATTTTTTATTATTACTGTAGTGAGTAGAACATATTAATTGCATAAATTAATAGGTTTCACTGATGTTTCATGTATTCTCATATCATGTGTTGATCATGTTCATCCACTCTTTTCAATTCTCTTCCACCTCCTTTTCTGTTCATTTCCCTAGTCCCCTTCATATTCTGAAATAGTCCTTTGATAACTTTCAGGTTATCCTTTTTGTTTGTTTGCTTACACATGGAAGAATATAGTATATATTTGATATTTGTTTTTCCATGGATTTCACAGATTAAATTTTAAAACTGCAGCAAATTTTGTGATCAGGACACAGGAACAAAATCTCATTCCACTAGGTAATGCATTTCATACTTACACATAGTAGAGTGAAGATCTAATTCATTGTGTTAGATTAAGATTCACTTCAGGGAAGTTTTCAAAAAGAGTTTTGCAATAATCAATGAAACAGATAAACTTTAGCCATTGTGTTTTAAGTTCTTTCATTACAGGATTGCATTCATAAATAAAGTAGCTTAGGAGCTCTTGTTATTAGCAACCTGGGTGGAGAAAGTACAAATGAATGTTTTAGTCCTAGTGCACTCTGGTCACTACCTAATTAAAGTAAGAATATAATTCTAGGTCTCTTCTGGTTCCAAATGAATTTTTGGATTAGTTTTTCTAGTTCTGTGAAATATAGTGTTGAAATTTCAATTGGCATTGCACTGAATCTGTATAGCAGTTTTGGTAGTATGGCCATTTTCACTATGTTGATTCTTCCTACCTAGGAGCAGGGGATATATTTCCATTTTCTTATATCTTCTTTGATCTTTTTCTTCAGAATGCTGTAGTTTTCAGCGTAGAGGTCTTTTGCTTCTTTTGTTAGAATGATTCTAGGATACTTCATTGTTTGAATGCTATTGTGAAAGGAATTATTTCCCTAATTTCTCTCTTAGTGAGTCTGTTATTTGTGTACAAGAAGGCTATGGATTTTTGACTGTTGATCTTGTATACAGCTACTCTGCCAAAAATGTCAATTAAGTCTAGAAGTCTTTTGGTGAAATTTTTTTGGGTCTTCAATGTAGAGTATTGGGCTAGGAATTTAGCTCAGTGTTGTTTCCACTGCCGCCTTGCAAGCGCAAGGTCCTGAGTTTGATCCCCGGTACCAAAAAACAAAACAAAACAAAACAACGTAGAATCTCATATCGTCAGCAAATAATGATATTTTAACTTCTTCCTTTCCTATCTTAATTGCTTTAATGTCTTTCTCTTGTCTAATTGCTGTGGCTAATGTTTACAGAACTATATTGGAAGAAAGGGGCTAAAGGTGTAGGGAGAGTTGGAAGGGTAGGAAAAAGCTAATAACAGAAAATAAAAGAAAATTGTGAGAAAATGAAAAAATGGATATAAAGTGTTTGTAAAGGGGGAGGGGAGGAGGGGTGAAGGAGGGCAGGGACAAGGAGAAAAAATGAGAAGCAAGACCTGTTATGTAAATGTGCAAGATCCCAATGATGAATGTAACTGTATTGTGTACCTAAAATGTACCAATAAACTCAATGAGAGAAAGTAAAAAGAAGAGAACTTCGTCATGCTTTGATCATAAATAAATAAATAAATAAAATAAAAATATTACATCTAAAATGTTATTCCTATAATCCTAGGCCATAAAACTTTATAAAATTCCTTATAATAATAATTCACAATAACAAGTATCAGCACATACCAGTGCTATACCAAGTATATTCAGATGATATAATAAGTAGAAAAAATACACTCTATATATTATTAACAGAAAAACTATGTGATGGAAAAGTAAACATCATTAAACATCCTAGAAGTACACAAATTAATTATTTTTAATTTAAATAAATTTCAAAAATTCTGGAAGAATCCGATAAGTACATCGATTCCCTTGAGATTATCTGTACCTACATATTTTATGGAAAGTCCTTGGACATATGAGTAGAGAAAAATACAGAGCAAGTGATTTTTAAGACTGATGGTTTGAATATATCATCCTCAGTTTCCTCAAATGTGAAAAACAAGATAATAACAACCCCTCATAGAATAGATTTCTGACTTGCCAACAAGCATACTGTTGTGGATTTAACAGGAACTCGAAAGACAATTTAAGATGATTCTTTTTCTTGTTTTTTTTTCAAAATTTAACTAGTAATACACAAATTTACTTGGACCAGAGACTAAGAAGGAGATATATTTAGGCACTACTGACAGGTGGGGAAAATTTGAATAAAACATTTTGCAAATTATTATTATTGCTGTGGTTATTATTAATTACCATTAATACTACTATTACTATTGATTTTATGATTCAGGGTCTTACTTTATAGGTCAAGCTGGCATTGCACTCACTAGGTTGCCCAGGCTGATCTCAGACACATCCTGATCTTTCTAGCAGTCTCTTGGTTTCTGGGATTACTGGATGCTCCACCATGCCTGGCTTGTTAATGATTTTTCAAATAAAAATTCAAAAGTTGATTTACCCAAATGATTAGCCACATGTGACATTAGACTTGCTAAATTGACAGACAAATCTGAAGAAGTTACACATAATTAATAAGAATGGCACAGAAAGATGGGTGTGAGGAAAATAGCTTAAATTCATATTAAGTGAATCCAGTCAGACAGAAAAGCATGAATATCACATGGTTTCTCTTAAATGAGAAACATAAAATTATAAAAAGCCAAATAAAATATAGACAATAGAAAAGAGGGAGAAAAAATACTTTGAAAAAGAGGAAAAAATACTTTGACCCAGACACAAAACAAGTGGGGGGGGGCTGAGGAAAGCATTAAAATGTGTTGCGCACATGTATGGACACCCTGTGGGGAATGCAATCATTTTGTGCTACAAACATGTACTAATAAAAAAAATTGTTTTTTTGAAAAAGAGCTTAAGTAGCAATGTTAAAAGGCTTAATTTAGGTGTGTCAGGAGAACCCATATTAAAATAAATAGAAGATATTGCACACAAGCAATATTTGATGAGTTAATGCTTCATGATTTTCAGAAGTTGATTAAAAATAAAACCTGTTTGCTACACTTAATAAATCCTACAGAATCAAGAATAAAAGCAATTTTTAAAAATCTATAGCTAGATGAATCTCAAAATGGAAAATAAGAGCAAAGACAAAACAATTACAAAACAAGATTATATAAAAATAAAAGATCAGTAGTTGGTTGAGGGTAAACTTTATTATGAAAGGACTCTAGGCAATGATAGAAGACAGAGATAATACTGTCTTAGGTTCCTTCATGCAATTAACCATTATTCCATCCAATTTCAAAAAGGACTTCCACAACTGAAAACTCTGACCTTAAAATTCACATATAAGGAATACAAAAAATATACATTAGCATTTCAGAGAAATAATTGGCACTGGACTTAACTGAAAATAAATATGAGTGAAAAAGAAACATAGTTGAACATCTTTTAACCTTTGAGAAATCATCACAAAAGCTACTAGCAAATAAAACATAATTTGAGGATCTCCTTTCTTCTCTGGGGTTGGAGAGCGGGATCAAAATTAGATTTATAGATCCACTGTTTCTATAACAAATTTATGTTTCATTTGTACTGATTGCTGAAATTCTTTAAATATTAAGAAAATATGTTAGCTATAATTTTTAAATAAAGACTTTTCTCTTTTAACTTTACATTTTAATTTCACCTACAATTATTGCACTTAGGATTTCTGGAAACAAAATTATATTTCAGCATTAACTAACAAATATAAGAGAATAAATTGACTGTAGTAGAGTTAATGATACAATATTCCGATCTTTATTGAAATTGTATTTTGTATAAAATTCTTATTAGGTTCCTACATACAATTCTGATTCTCTTCTAAGAATTGCAATGTTTGAGGAGAGTTGCCAATAGACAATTTTGAATACTTGGCAACATGGTTTTTGGAAATCTACAAGGTATTTTACAAAGTACTTTATCTCATAAACTACATCGCAACTCAATTAGTTATCACATATATACTTCAGTAGCAAGTTTGTTTGATTTTACTTCCCCTACTAAACTTTAATCACTTAATACACACTTCTTACTGTTTCTTAAACAAGTCAATCAGAATAAATGTCATTTCCTTCAAATTTACCCATATTTCAAAACTGAGTTTTCACTATATATGATTATGGATAAATATATGTATAATTCAAATATTGTCTTTGCCTTCAAGAATGTAATGAAAAATAATACAGAAAGATGTTAGGGTATAATGATGCACTGATAGTCATAAAGATACAATTTTCAAGAATAGTTTCATAAGCTTTATTGCTGAATTTAACTTGGGAGATCCTAAAAAATGATTCTTCAAAGAGTTTTCATGTCTCAGTAGATCAAAGCTTGTGTTGTTTAAGCATTTCTACTAGTAGGAAATATAAACAGCATTCATGATAATTTTATGCTTTTTAATAAAAATATAGTAGACATTTTTATTTTCAGTGCATGATGGAGCATGACAAATTGGAAAAAAAAACTTGAACTCCTATTTTTGAAGGGACAATTTGCGCTATGACACAAAACTACACAAGTTCTGCTTTTACTCCTTTTTATAAATTTTAATTTTAAATTTCTGAATATATACCATATAGTTAACAAAACAAGATTTATTGAAGTGAAATTTAAATTATATTTAAAATATTCAATACTCAAATCTACTTAGACAAAAGGATAAGTTTTATAGTAGATTTTTAAATTTGAGAAATTTAATATTAGATCAATGTGATTACTGAAAATTATGATATGAAATTTCTTATGTATATTTTAAAGTTCTTTTTATATATAACAAATATTTCCTGTGTACTCACTATTTCTTGCAAACTATTGTAGATACTTGCTCTTCAGAGCTTGCTTTTTAGGAAACAGAATTTTCCAAAATAAAATAGCTCATATAATGCTTTTACTGAAATACAAGTAATGGCAGAAAATGCCTTGTTATTCTCAAAATTGGAGAGAATAATAAATACATGTGAAAATGGTAATAGGCATATATTTCTTGAATGTTTACCTACTCTGTTTTTATTATTGTAACAAGATGTTAAGGATATTGTTCTGTAAACCTGTGGAAGGAAACAGTGCACACAGAGAACTATACACTAAAATATTTCTCTCTATTTAATCCGTATCACACTATGAGAGTTCTGCAACCCAAGCCTACTCACTTCTCTCCAATTCCTTCATGATTTCCTCATCCATATCCCCAATCTCCTGCTGGACCTCATACAATCATCACCTCAAAGAAAGGAGAATCTATTTCAAACACTTCAAACAAAATGGCTTCCTAAGGGGTATTTTTGCTTCTTTCTTTGATAAAGTCAAGACCTAGAAACACAGGCAAAGTTATAACGTCAGAAAATACAACAAAAGAGTTTTCAAATTAATGCTTTTTATTCATTCTCTTCATCTCTTATACCACATAACCTGCTACGGTTTGAATTTTATCTTGTCACCCAGACGCCCCTGTGTTGAAGGTTTTGTCCTCAACTTATAACTTGCCTGGAAAGTGGTGAGACCTGCTGGAGGTGGGGCCCGGTGAGTAAGTTGATCATTCGGGATGTGTTCCGTAAAGTATACTGGGATCTGCCTCCTTCTTGTCTTTCTCTCTCGGCTTCCCAGCTGCTAGGAGAGGAGCAGCTCTGTTTCATCCAGCGCTTCTGCGACAGTCTTCTGCCTTACATGGCCCAAAAGCAACGGAGCTATCAAAAAATGGGTGGAATCCTCTGAAACGGAGCCAGAATATGCCTTTCTTCATTTAAATTGATTAATCTCAGGTATTTTGTTGGAGTGACAAAAGGCAGAGAAACATTCCTCCCTTTAGTCGGTTGTGTGAAGTGCGTTCCCTTGTTGGAATACGGTTCCATAATGCTTGGCGGATGATCAGTTGGGAAAGGATGTTTTTCTCTCCCTTCAACTCTAATTCCTTCAGATGTCTAGATCTAGTATAGAACTCAGGGTACAGGTGGTTATTACTCAATACTATATATAAAAAATTTTCATATATACTCCTAAGTGAAATAAATAAGTCCCACATGTGTAAATACCAAATAGTTTCCCTGGTGTGAATATTCTGCAACAATGCATAAGATTCTAATAAGATTACTGACATTTAGAAATGGGAGGAAAGGAGCTAAAGGTGTAGGGAAGGTGTGATACGTAGGGGAAGAACAAAAAGGGAAAAGAAAAAAATGTGAGAGAATGAAAAGATGAAAATAAAGTGTTTGTAGATGGGGAGGGGAGGAGGGGGGGAAGGGAGGGCAGAGGTAAGGGGAAAAAAATGAGAATCAAGACTTGCCATGTAAAGGTACATGATCCCAACAATGAATGTAACTGTACTGTATCCCTAAATGTACCAATAAACTCAATTAAAAAAAAAAAATTTTCAGACTGGCTTTATTTATAATAAAAGGAGCTATTAATCTGCTTCTGCTGCTTTACTACTCAATTGGTTGAAAAACAAAGCTGAGAACCGTATTTAAATAACTTCTGTAAAGTCATATTAGGTGTGTGCACCAAGAACAAATGATAAGGTTTTCCGCAAGATGGGAATAGGACTTTTTGAGTTAGAGGATGTCCTTTGATTTTGATAGTATTTCTTTAAAATATGTTTATGTAAAAATGGGTATGCTTTATAAGGATTGGATAGATCTATTAATTTACCATGTTATTAGCTGTTATTGAGCCTGATCTCTAAAGTATTAGAGAAGACCTTGGTTTTCTGCTTCATGAAAATAAGTCATAAGCAGTCCAAAGCAGGTCTTACGAGGAAATCAGGATGGTTTAATCTCTTTCCATTCCTCTTGAAAGCATACTTTGTATGTATGTCTTGGACATGTTTTTTGCTAGATACCTCTGCAGTAGGTTCCAGTATCCTGCTGTTGTGAGACACAAGGCTGAAGAAACAAACAAACAAGCAAACAAACAACAACAAAACACCCTAAAAGACACAACTAAGAGAGAAAGAAAGAAAGGATCCAGGAAGGCCAATGCTACTTTAGGAAAAGGTGCTGGTCCCTCCAAGCCACTGATTTTTATTAGTAATCAATTGGGGTAAAGGTGAACTAATGCAAGGGCAGGACTACATGACAAGATGCACAGTCAGGTCAATTCTATGCAAATTAATGTTAGCAAAGCTTATAAAGGACAAGACTTTCTTGAATTAGGAATAGAATAGATAAAATATATGGTTGTAATTAGAACACTGTCCTTCTAAAAAGAAGGTTTAAGTTGTGGCAATAGAATTTGGGTGCAAGTTACTCTAATCTTGGCTTCAGCCTGATTCGCTTCTCAAAACAAGTCAATGGTGGGGTTAACTTTTCACTGTCTGCACTTAGAGCCTGCTTTGAGCATAATCATTGCTGTGGGCTCCTGCAACTTATGATCCTTAGACAAGCCAAGAACTTTTATTCTCACAGATTTTTGATAAAAATTTAATAAATATTAAATATTTTAAAAATAGAATCTTCTATTATATTATTAATAAAGAGAAATAATATGAAAACTGTATGATGCATGTGTATTGTGATATATAGCCTAAATTATTATTACAATTTGGAAACAAGAAGCTTTGAGGACAGCTTATACTTCAAATAAATAAGCCACCTAGTACTACCAGATAGCATTATCCTACTGATGATAGGGTGGTAGATTAAGCAATAGTCTTAGCTCTCTTTATGGCAGATTAATTTAGGAGGAACTCAAAGATGAAAGAAGAATGGATTGTCATGGGAAAATATGATGATAGAGAAAAAGAAAGATGGAGCAGAGAGGAGTGGGGGATGGAAGGAGGAATGGAGGGGGAGGAGAAGAAGGAGTGGGAGAGGGAGAAAGGGCAGAACGAAGAAGACATGCTACAAATAAATGGAGTTTAAAAAAGTGATCATAAATAGAACTTAAGAATCACTTCAAGAAAAGCACCAGAAGCAAATAGAAATGTTGGAAATAGAAGTGAAAAAATATGAGGAAGAAGAACTTACCAATTCTCTCAGAGAAAACTTAAATTCCAGAAAGCATGGAGGCTTCATCCTTCACGGAGCAAGTTCCTTCCAAAGTTTAGATGAATTCCACAGTGAGCATCTTTGGGAAAAGCATTTTGCAGACTAGCACACATACACATCGATTTACCTGAGATGCTGACAGATATGACAGGGAGAGCTGCATGAACAACCTTGAACAAACTCTGTCCTGGGTGTGTGTGCTTCAAGGCAGCTTTGTTATTTTGAACAGAGATCCAAGAGTCGAGGAAATGTCTTCATGAAATTAATGTAATTAGATAATGAGGAAAAGGAAGCATTTTTATGACTCAAATTACAGTAGAAATAGGCACCACAGTATGTATAAGGCAAGGTTATAGGCAATATATTTTATGGGAGTAATTATTTGGTCTTTCCAAACAATGGATAAGTGAACAGCCCAGAATGCAAGCAGTTTTATTTGTTGTACTGTGAAACCTCATATTTATGCCTGAAAATTTAATAGGCAATGTATGCATTCATAAACAAAGGAGGACTTCTAATTACCATGATGATAAAAACATGAATATATAGAAGAGAGTGATAATGGAGAAGACTCTAGAGGCAAAATTTCAAGTGCAATCTGTGACAAAGTTAAGTTAATAAAAATTTGGGGGCATTGGGAAATTAAAGCTAACTCCCATGCCAAATATGACGTCAAGGACTTACACTGAGACCGAGGACCCTTCCAACTTGTAGTTATGTATTTTTGCAAGTGACTGGTTGTTATCAACACACATATATCCTCATTAGCATCCAGAATCTGTAAACTGCTTTAAGGAAGTAAGAATAATGGGAAAAGGCAATAGTGAATGCCTTCATATGGCAATATCATTCGACAGAGTGGAGATCTAATCTAATATGTTTGATTAGGAATTAATTCAGGAGCATTCTCAGCAAGAACTTCGCACTAGTAGATCAAGGAGTTGATTTTTGGCCAGTGTGGTTTAAAGAATGTTTCACTATGTGCTGTCTTCTTTAGTGATGACTCTTCACTAAATCATTTGCTTTCTTCCTGCTATAACACAGGTGGAAGCAGGATGATCTATCTCCTGCACTATGATTTCACTTACTTTATCCTTCATGCCTTCCTAAGCAGATGACTATTAAAACAGCTGAAGTGGAAGTTATGGTCACTATAAAAAGGAGTTCTGGGTCACCAATACCCCGGGATCCGGGAGAATTGAAGGTGAGTCCTAGAAGGTTTAGAGAAATGAGCAGCAAGTTGGATCACACAAGTTGGAAACTTTATTTCCACAAATAGGTACGAAGGTAGTTACAGAATAATTCACCATCCCTCAAATTCATTGATCAGTTTTACTGATTGATTATTTTGACCCATTTCAGAGATTTGGGTAAAACTCTAAACTAAATTTTTTTTTGTTTTTTTTTTGTTTGTTTGTTTGTTTTGTTTTTGTACAGGGTATTGAACTCGGTTTCTTGCTCTTGCAAGGCAGGCCCCCAAACCACTGAGCTAAATCCCCGGCCCCTTCACTAAAAAATTTTAATTGGCTATACATGCCAGTTTTCAAAGAAGGGGTTCTTGATTAGTATGGGAGGAGGAATACTGATATTCCACTCTAAACGCATAGTTGATGCTATATTTAAAGGCTTAGCACAAGGATATGAAAAAAGAATCTCATATACACAGTTTTCCTAAAAACAAGAGAGATTGTCTTTAAACTTCTTGCATCTTTCTACTTCTTACTCTTCTTTATGACTGTGAGACAAATTATCACATTAACCTTCATTCTTCCTCATGAGAATCAAAAAATACATATGGCTGGGTTACAAACTCGTAGAATATGTAAAGCAATTCACTCTGCAATGCTGAAATTTTGTGTGTTCTGTTCTACATGAAGACAGAACAAAGATAGAAATTAGCAAGTCAATTTGGTTGAAAACTTAACTAAATGCTATCATCTACTCAGGCCTATATTTATTAATAATTTTAATGATATCATATGTATCATCTACTGCTTCTCTTCTTTCATTTCTCAAGTGACCAAAACACAAGGATGTAGCATTTACTGGACTCTTAAAACCCGAATAAGAGAATTGTTGTTTCATTCATTCCATTGGGCAAGATAATTACTTATATAAGAAAGACATAAAAGCCATCTACAGGCAGAGGATTTAGCTCAATGGTGCCACCCCCTACTTAGCAAGTGCAAGGTCCTGAGTTCGATCCCTGTACCTACCCAAAATAAAATAAAATAAAAGCAATCTAAAAGAAAGATTATTATTTGGCACTGACAATTGAGCCCAGGAACTTCTAATTGAGTTATATTGACAGACTTCTTTTTAAATTTTAAGATAAGAACTGGCTAAGTTCATAAATTGCTCAAGCTGTCTTTGAGCTCACTGTCCTCCTGCCTTAGCATTTCAGAGTGTGGACATTATAGGTACATACCACCAAACCTAGCTGAAAATAATTACATCTAAGACTAAAGCTTAGTAACAGTCCTTCCACATAGATCTTCCACATCAGCATGAATGTTAAGAAGGAATAAAGCAACAGATGAGAGAAGAGGAGAGGGGAGGGGAGCGGAGGGGAGAAGTACAAGGGAGAGGGGGAGAAGAGAGAGTAGGGGGCAGAGGAGAGTAAAAAAATCTTTAAAAATGCCAAAAACAACAATTTCAGGCACTTCAGAATCATGAGGCCATATCAAGTCATGGTTTGGAGTTTGAAGAGTGGACTTTAAACATAAGTCAGAAAAGAATACATAGAAAAGAGGCTAAAATGGATTGACTCTGAAGAAATATAAAGACAATCAGAAAGTGAGACAGAAATGTGGAAGTGGGAAACAACGCAACAGTAGTCTAGAATGATGCTAGCCTAGCATTTAGATTCTTGGAATCAGGAAAATGGCCAAAATTTTTCCAAGGAATTTTTTTGTTTTAAAGGAGCAGAAGAATAGTCGACATCAACTTTCCTTCCACTCAACATTTGTTGCCATATTCCTGTGATAAGCATACAAATTAATGTACCTTAACTCTTCTATTCCAAGCACTATTTATATATTATGTAGGTGTCATTGTTTGAAAATCAGTTTTACACTTGTGTGTATCCTAAACCTTTTCAAAGAAGACACGTAAGAGACAATTGTGATGTCAGCTTGAAGGAAGTAAGAAACTACCTAATGGGTGAGGGGAGCACAGGACTGTGTGTGTTGGGGTGACACTGGGGTGCATGTGGGTGGCACCAACCAGTGGGCTTGTACCTTCACATAAATGAGAGGGGAGAGAGGAAAAGCATCTTTTCTTATTTTTCCTTGGAACCACTCTTGCCTTCACCATTCACTTTGGACGTTGGTCTCCAGGTTCTTCACGTTTCCTGCTCAGACCACTGAGCTTTCTAAAGCAGAACCTTTGGCTTTCACCAACACAATCTCAGTTTTCACTTTCCCCGGGTTTCACCAGCTCTCAGTGCCCTGGGGCCCACTTTGCATTCTTTCAACTCTGACTCTGCAGGTGCCCATTGTGACCTCCTTTTAAATCCTTGATACATCATAAATAAATCATATATAATATATAATATATATAATATGATGATATAATATATAACATATAATATATAATATATAATGCATATATAAAATATAATATACATATATTATATATATTCCTCTAGTGAACGCTAACTGCTAGGGACATCTAAATACAATTTTAGGAAATTATAGAATTTACAATGATATATAACTTGCTATTTTATTAATCCTTATTTGAACAACTTGAACTTTAAATGATCATAGATACAACATGCTTTATTATTTGTTATGTTAGTATTTTAAAAAACTGAATGCATATTTACAATGATTAACATCTGAATTTGCTAGCAAACACAAACTACATTAGATTTTTATTAGGAAAGTTAGTTAATTTTGAATTTTTTAAATTCTATTTTTCTAATTTAACACACTCACATATATATCACAAACTTTAAATATTAAAAATTTTATACATTTTTATAAAATTCTATGTATTCGGTTAAAAAGAGAATCTATTTGAAAGTACACCGGTTTTCAAAAGCATTTAAATAATATACCATCTCTCCTGGTAAGGTTTTACTGATTGTGAGTTGTTGTAAATGTTTGTTTTACCTTAGGGAAACACATGTTAAGTATACTTTTACCAGTAAGACACTGGAATCTCTAATGTGTATCTAGGTAATTGGGGAAAATATTCAGGGAATCAAGAGTAGCAGATGGAATGAGATTGGGCCAACCTACTGGCCATAAAAAACAGTTACCAAAACCCTTGAAAGCAATCATCCATTTTGGCACTGATTTCTGGGAGAACACATGCTTGCTATGAAACAAACATTTGGACTAGAAGAAAATACCAAAAACTAAACATTTTCTTAGAAGAAATAAATATTTAACTAGAGAAATATTTGCTACAATAAATATGTCATTTCAAAGTAAAAGTAAAACAACTACTACAAGAACTAGTAAACCAGATAAATGTGAAAGAATGATGATTTAATATAAAACACGCATTTATTTACTTTTTGTTATAATTCCTCTTATGATTGAAAAACAGCAGAGTATTTAAATTTGGTAAAATTTCACCTAAATAATGAAAGAATATATTTATAGTACCCTGTGTTTTTGTTGTTGTTGTTGTTTTTTGTCTTTGTTTTGGTACCAGGGATGGAACTTGGGAACTTGTGCTTGTGAGACAGGTGGCAACACTGAATAATACACTGTTTTAATTGTTTCATCTTTACATTAGATATAAAGTTGAAAAATGTACATGTAGAAAAATTAAGGCAAATTAATATTCAAGCATATTTATAAAGATCTACATGTTGATTTTGTATGCTGAAAATGTGTAATAGCTCTATAATTTATTAATTTTTTGTATTGATTTAACCTAATTTTTATTATAAATTTTGTTGAATGTGTGTTTAAATTTGCATAGGACGTATCACAGAAAAAATTTAATAAAAGTACTTTCAACATAATTATATACAAATAGAAAAGACTAAAATATCGATATTTATCTGATTTTGCTTAATATTTGAACAACACTCCTCTTGTGATTTGATTTTATCATGGTTTAAATATTATATACATAGTCTTTTATTTTTTGTGACTATTAAAATATTCAGAGTTTTAGGGTAATAACAGGATTTAAAACTAATCTAGTCTAATCTACTCTAATTGGAGATGAACAAATTGAGTTCTAAAAAATTAAGACATGCCCAAATTTTATAAAAATTTAGTGGAAAGCCAAGCTAAGTCTCTCAGTCTCCCATTTCTTATCACACATTCTTTAAATATTGTATTTTCCTATTTTCTCCTGCTTTCTTACATTATTTCTACATTATTTCTCTATCCAAGGGAAACAGACTAACATTTCATGTGACAATAACATTAAATTTTTGTTGTATAATACAATATTTATTTGTTGTATCTATTATTTTATTTATAAACCAGTAAAAAGAGTAATTAACTCTATAATAGTAAATTAATAAAAATCTTTAAATTTATTTTAATAATTTTGCAGACAAATAAAGATGTTTATAGTTTTAATAAAGATATTCACAGAGCTAGAGAAAACAATCCAAACATTCATCTGGAACCAGAAGTGATCTAAAATAGCAAAAGCAATTCTGCACAATAGACACATGGCAGCGGGTATCAGCATTCCTAATTTGAAACTACATTGAAAAGCCACTGTGATAAAAACAGCATGGTACTGACAAAGAAAGAGACCTAAGTATCAGTAGAATAGATCAGAAGATACAGAAAGAGCTCTAGACATACTTATCTAGCTCATCTTTGACAAAGGAGCCAACCATCCTCACTGGAGGAAAGATAATCTCTTTAATAAATGGTGTTGGGAAAAACTGGACTTCAGGTTGCTAATGATTAAAACTATACCTCTATCTTTCACCATGCACTAAACTAAAATCGAAATGGATTAAAGATCTAAGTATTGAAACAGAAACACTAAACTTGCTGGAAGACAAAGTAGGTAGAACTCTTGAAAATATTGCCATAGGAAAAGACTTTATGAACAAATCCTCAGTAGCATAAGAATTAGAACAAAATATCAAGAACTTGCATGTTATCTTCCTAAAAAGTTTCTGCACTGCAAGAGAAACAACAAACTGAACTAAGAGACAACCTACAATGTGGTCAAAATATTTTAACAGCTGATCCTCAGACAAAGGTCTACGATCTAAAAAATATAAAGAACTAAAAAAAATCAGGCCCCCCAAATATGAAGACCTGATTCAAACATGGGCATCTGAGCCATGAGTGGTGTCTCACGTCTGTAATCCCCTGATTCGGTAGGCTGAGGCAGAGGAGTGCTGTGAGTTCAAGACCAGCCTGGGCTACATAGTGAATTCCAGTAGTCAGTCTCAACTACATAGTGAGACCCTGTCTCAAGAAACAACAACAACAACAAAACAAAAACAAAGAAACAGACATGGGCATCTGAAAGGAACAGACATTTCTTAGAAAAAGAAATAAAAGTAGCAAATAAACAGGAAAAAAATGTTCAACATCACTGGCCATTTGAGAGATGCAAATGAAAACAATACTGAAATTCCAAGAAAGAATGGCTGCTATCTAGAAATCAACCAATAACAAAACCTTCATGGTTGTAGGGAGAAAGGAACCCTTCTTCACTGTTGGTGGGAGTGTAGACTGATGCACCCACTGTGGAAATCAATATGGAGATACCTCAAAGAGCTGGGACTAGAGGTTCCATTTGACCCAGCTATTCTTCTGCTGGGTATCTTCTTAAAAGAATTAAAAGAATGATGCTATGGTGATATATGATCACCCATGTTTATATCATCACAGTTTATAATAGTTAAAACTTGGACACAGCTCAATTGCTGATCAACTGGAAACTGGATAAAGAAGATATACGTGTGTTTGTGTGTGTGTGTGTGTGTGTGTGTGTGTGTGTGTGTGTGTGTGTGTATAAAATGGAGTACCACTTAGCCATAAAGAATGAGAAACTGGAGACATTTATAGCTAAGTCGATGCACATTGAGGCCATAGTCTTAAGTGAAATTAATAGGACACATGTGTAAACACCAAAATGTTTCTCTGGTATGAAAAACTAAAAATGTAAATAAGGATCAAATTACGTAATTGATATATACAGTAGGAAGAAAAGATGTAAAAGAGTAGAGGAAGTGGGAGAGGTAGAGGAAAGGTAAGAAGGGAAAAGAAAAAATATGAGAAAAGAAAATATTGGAAACAAAATCTTTGCAAGTATGGAAGAGTGGAGGGGGAAAGGAGATGGTGAATTGGGGAAAAATAAGAACCAAGATGCATTATGTAACTGTATTGTATACCTAAAATGAACCAATAAACTTAATGTGAAAAATATTCATAATTTTATTGTTGTTTTTCAAGTTATACAGATTTATACTTCAATAGGTAAATTTCTTGTTACTGTGCAATAAAAGATTAATCTTACATGAATGTTCTATGAGTTTTCCTCACATTCTTAAAAGTGAACTCTAAGCATGTGCAAAGTACTACCTGGTGAGTTTCTCTGCTTACTTTTGAAAATTAGTCCATTCTAAAACTTTATGCTAACTTGTGAATTATGATGGGAGCTTTGGGTGATGTGATGTATAACACTTTTACCTCTGCAGCAGCTGTAAAATAAGTTCACTAAGAAATCCTGGTATACCAAGGCCAAGGGTATCTTTTCTAGTTGGTAATTTTGTAGCCCGTGGATATCGCCAAACATTACGGAAGGAAAGATAAAGGCCATGTTCCTGACATGACTTTAATGGGAGAAACAACAACTTTTCATCCACTGAGTAGAACCCCACTTCATATTTGGAGCATTCTTGGGTCCCAATCTGTGCACCTCCACCAGGTTGTCATTATTTCTTCACTGTAATAAAACATTGCCATATATATAATAACTTTGGAGGCTCTTACATTTCCCTACTGCAAATTTTGATACCTGAGGGTTATTTTGGAAGTGTAATGCTTGTCTGTGTCATAAGGGAAGGAGGCCTTATGGATTTTTAAATTGAAATGGTACCAACTATGAATTTAGCTACTTTTTTTACAGGAACAACTGTTTAATTTACTATGGAATTAAAACATTTGTTTATGAAACTAAAGCTGGATTAGTACAAAATTGAAATTTTCCAGGATATATTTATCCGGTATTCTCTGATGATTAAATTTAAGCATGGTGTTGAGTTTGACATATCAATGTCCTTTCAGTGTGCATAAGTAAAAAAATAGATTACATGGATGTATGGATGCATTCGTAGAAATAGAGAGTTAAACAAAACGTCAAAGCCTTTTTAGCATTTTAACATATTCCCATGAAGAAGCAACATATATATATATATGTATAGATGTATGTATATATATTTTTTCCACTTTTCCAGTATTTTTATGAGTAGCTCAAACCAGTTTTCATTTTGATCAGCTCTAAGCATATTTACATTTTGCCCAGTATTGAATGATTTCATTACACAACTTAAAGTCATTTGAATAGTCTCATAGCAAATAACAAGAAAAACATGAATAATATGTAAACTTAAGGCACACAGTAATTATAAAATGTATTTTTATAAGAACATCAGCACACAAAATTATTGACTATTGTCACAAATCCTTATTGAAGACATAAATTGTCCTCAATAAGATGTGGGTAGACTTTATTTTTATGATTTTTTATTGTTCAGAAATGCCGCATAAAGTCATGTTTAAATTTTGTCTATAAAATCCATTGCTAAACCTTACCATAAATATTTCTTGGATTAGTTCTTTGAGTTATTAGCCCTGTTAATTTTGAACTGATAAATTTCAAACCACTTAGTTTTTCAAAGTATTGTATAAATATTATTAAAGAGAAAGGATTTGTCATAAAATCTGGTATGTTATGAAAATATAAATATATTTTAGGACTGTATTAAATTTATATATATAAAACAACATGTGGTACATACTATATCACAATATATAGTGCATTGTATTAAAAGTTTAATGTATATACATGATGCATGTCAATTCTATTGATGTGTATCTATAGCTTTCTACCTACACACATGTAGAAAGATAGGTAGACAGTTGACTATAACTACTGTTACAAGAAAATAGACAGAGAAAAAAACATTGCCCCTTTTTGTGGCTAACACCCAGCCCAATGGTTTCTTTGTCCTCATTCTCATAACCTTCTTTCTGAGGTTTTCTACTTACTATAGTAAACATTATGATGTTGTCACAGCTGAAGAAATAAGACATAACTAGGCTTGAGATGAACTTGTGCACAAAATGAAAGAAGAGATGTAAGTAAAATATGCAAAGCATTTTGACTCTTTCTTCTGTTCTAGTTCATAAAATAATATGGAAAAAGTAAGATAAAAACTGGAAATAAAGTTATAAGTAAATTACAAAATATAACAAGTTTAGCAAGGATGTGGAGAAAAGAGAATCTTTTCACAATTCTAATAGGAATATATGTTAGTTCAGTCACTATGGGTAACGCTAGGAATGTTCCTCATAAAACTAAAAAGAGAACTACCATCCGGTCCAGCAATGCCCTACCAAGGATATTTTCAGAGCAACTAAATCACTATCTGTTACAACACTAATCACAAAACCAAGATATGGAATTAAACTAAATGTACATCAATCTAGGGATGAATAGATAGAATGACATATTCATACAATGCAATATAATTTATCCTTAATTTTAAAAATTCTGTCAATTATAAAAATATTGGTGAACTAAGACAACATTATATTAGGTGATGTTACAGGAAAATACACATTGCTACAGGACACTTACAAAGAACTTGAAAAAGTTAAATTTATAGAAGCAGAGAGTGGAATGGTAGTTACCATGGTTGGGGTGTAGAATTGTGGAGATTTTAAAATTATTCCACACTAAAGTTATTTAAAATAGATCACTTTTCAAGACATTTATGTACAACATGTTGGCTTAATGACACATATTCTTTAATAACAATGAGACTAGATTTTAAGTATTCTTCTATGCTTAGGTTTGTTATCACATTTAGCCATTCTACAATGCAGGCATACTTCAAAAGATCATGTTGCACATGAGAAATATATACAATATTCTCTCTATTAAAATTAATTTATGACAGTGCTTCATATAATAAATTAATGTTATATTGAAATCACATCACATGTAAATGAATTATAAGTCAAAATATGCCTCTCCTGTAATACAGAGAGATAAACAAAATATAATATCTTTGAAACACAATATAGATATATATATATATATATCTATATATATCACAGTGATGTTATGTATAGAGATAGATAATGCAATTTTCTTGAGTTAATCTGATTCATCATAAATGACTGATGCATTTTTATCTTAAATGAGATACAAATTTATCTATGAGAAGATACCTAATAAGTAACAATGGAAATGATTTTAAATTTCCCTGCAGTCATGTACAAATTGTAATTAGATTCTGAAGCAGTTAACGTTCTGAACCTGAAAATAAAGATAAGGCTGACTTTCTTTGTAATGCTTTGAGTGGGTTTTCTGATCAAATGTACTTATATCAGTTACTTCACCATTTATAAAGCTGTACTTGTCTTTAAGCTCTCAGTCTCTTTGATAGTTTCTTGAAGTTAAATTTTGAGGTCAGGATTTTCCATGTAAACCAAAGAAGTTAGTACAAATTCAGCTTAATGCTTTTTTTTTTTTTTACAATCCAGACTATATTTCATAAAATATATTTTGCATTATCTCAAATAATGTTTTTATTCTTAAATTTGCCATCATATATGTGTGCAGACATTTCTTAATCTGATAACTTAATGGCTTAGTTTCTACCTCACATATTTTGAAGACACTGTATAGAGTAAATTAAAATAGGGTATTTAAAATAGTTCTGGTTGTATCATATTTAGAATATATATAGTGGAGTATTTTTCTCCAAAATCCCTACTATGAGTGAAGTGGAATCCCAGTCCACATCTACCCAATCAGAATTAGTGCTATTATGTTGAGAATTTTGCAGTTTAAAGAAATTATCTGGATTTTTTTTTTTTTTTTGGTTATTCACAAGCTACTATGAGAATCAGTGCTGGCTATTAAATAAGTATGAAAAAGGGTCATGCTATTTAACACCCTGTGATAGAAAGCTGGAGTACTTTTTGAAATATAGACAATATTTTTTTTTCATGTCATCAGGCCAGTAAATACTGTCTTCAGGTATGATCCTAGGGGTGTAAGAACATTGCCCTCTCTCAGCGTTGGCAAAGATGTGATGCTTGGAGGCACAGGTAGCCCCTCTTCCTACTGGATTATAAGAAGGTTTGTACTGAGTGCTTGGAAAGGAGGATGCAAGTGCAAGGACACTTAACACAGCTTCTCTGTACCTGTGCTATCGGCAAGTTCTTAAGGGGGATGACTTACGTACAAAGGGTTCCTATGTATCTTGGAAGAACAGATGACGAGGCATTAACAGCTTTCATCATGCTGTAACATTCAACTTCAGCAAAAAGACAATTATTTGATTGCTAAATCAACTCTTAAATAATTCTAAAACAACAAATGAGTTATTGTAATGCCATCCTTCACATTCGTTTTTGAAGCCAATCTCTGGTACCAGAATTGAACTCAGGACCTTGTGCTTGCCATGCAGTCACGGTGGCACTGAGCTACATTCCGTGCTCCTTTGCTTTCATTTTTAACTTTAACTTTTCTATATGGAGATTCTCCAACTGCATAATTTTGATAGGGCTAGAACACAGGTGAAGATATCTATGGCAGAATTTTGTCTGCTGCAAGATTACTTGCTTCTTCTTTTCCCAGTGTTTCAGGGTACAGAAGGGCACAGTGAAAAACTGTTACTAGGAGACAGTGACATTCTGTGGCTTAATAGATTTTGTTGTTCTTGTTAAAAAATTCTCTTCTAAACAAATTCAAAATTTTACCATTTACGCCATTCTTTTACATTTCATTTCTTTCCTTTTTATACCTTTATCTAACAGACTTGTTTCGTCCATTCCTCTATAATGTAATGAGTAAAAACAAGAGCTCAGTGGAAGATCATTAAAATCATTTAATTTAGCTGTACTAAATCATGTAAATTTAAATGTTATTTTTTTGTGTTTTCCCCCAAAATCTTCATTGTGAATATTACTTTTATTTGCAAGATCAAATATATTCTTTTGAAATTTGAATGGATTTTCTCAAAAATTGTCTTGGTTACATTTTTTTCCCCTTGGGGATGAGTATTTAAAGTTTTATTTATTAGGTGTCCAACAATAACTATACCAAAATCATAAAATATAGATTGTATACTTAATACTTCTCAGAAACTTGATTTAAAGCTTACTCTAGTTAAAAAGCAAAATTTTTAAAAACCAAAATACACAAAATGGGTAGATATGCAACTACAGTATAACACCCCAAATACAAATTTACAACTTATTTATTTCTTTTTTCAACCCTACAGATAAATAATATTTGTTTAAAGACAATGTTTACAGTTTATTTCATGCTGAAGAAAAGAGAGTGATAATATGTTCCAATGACAAAATATTATTTGTGATTTTAAACTCTGCATTTAAACATGATTTTAATAAGCAAATGAGTGTTATAAAATCAGAACGCAATTTATCACAATTAACAGTGAATTGCATATTACTCAATGTATGTTCTCATCATGAGAAAAATAGATAATTGATTCTGAACTCAAGTGAACTTTCAGATTCAGTATTTTAGGGAAAATTCAATTATCCCAAAAGAATTGCATGATCTCATTTTATATGCAGTGCAAGTTGTGGAATGATGTAACATGTAATTTTTCTAATTTTAGCACAATAATGCTTGGAACTTAATGAAAAACATTCTTGGATACAGCTTGAAATAAAATTGGCTTCCGTGAACGTAGAAAACTAAATTTTGTTAGAAGGTGATGAGACCAAGTTGTAAAGCTGATTATTTTAGTACCTTTATAAACTTGCTCAAAATATTAATGCATAGAAATTTAAAATATAGACTGTTAAATCTGATTAATATACACATATAAAATAAACTATTAGATTGTTTTTATTTATAATATTAAGGTAAAATATTTTATTGTTAATATTGTAAATTGAAAATATGTGGATATATTCTTGAAAATTTTAATCAAAGTAGAAAAGAAAATTAACAATTAATTATTTTTTAACCATACATTTTTTTAAGGAAAAAGTCAATTTTAAGTCCCATGAATTTTACCAAACTATTCCGTGTGTGCCCTTTAAGGTTACACCTCCAGTGACTGTTCTTCCTTCTACTTCCCTGCCTCCTACACATCCGACCTCTTCCCACTGCGCCACAGGCTGGCAAGGAACACATGGGCCTTTGGGGGACATTTCCATAGACCATGACAATGGATTAAAAATGACTAAGAAAATAGGTGAAAAATCTGAAATCTCATTTTCTATTTTTTTCCTCATTAAGTTTATTGGTACATTTTAGGTATACAGTACAGTTATATTCATCACTGGGATCTTGTACCTTTACATGACAGGTCTTGGTTCTCATTTTTTCCCCTTGTCCCTGCCCTCCCTTCACCCCCTCCTCCCTTCCCTATTTACAAAACCTTTATTTACATTTCTTCATTTTCTCATGTATTTTTCTTTTCCCTTATTTCCTTTCCCCTACCCTTCCCACTATCCCTACACCTTTAGCCCTTTTCTTCCTAGTACACATTGTCAATTATACCATTAGGATCTTATGTACAATTATAGTTTTTCACACCAGAGAAACTATTTGGTATTTACACATGTGACTTATTTATTTCACTTAAGAGAATATTCAATGTCCATTAAGAAACTGCAGCACTGCTATCTTAAATTATGACCTTGCACACACAAAACACATACCACATGCTCCACATACCTTAATTTTGAGATATTCTTTGAAAACATCTAATTCTTTAAAAATTCAACCAATGGGCAGGGGATTTAGCTCAGCGGTTAGGTGGCCTGCCTCGCAAGCGCAAGGACCTGAGTTCGATCCCAGGTACAATAAAAAAAAAAAAAAAAAAAAAAAAAAAATCAACCAGTATCTGTTTGATTAACACCCCATTTATGCAATTATGAAATATTTGTATTTGAAAAACTAAAATTCTTATGTTTCCCAGATTGTTTTGCGTGGATACTCAGTCTAAGATAGTGTTGCTAAAATCTGGTTATTTCAGATTTGCACATAATTTAGGGTTATATCTTGGTGTTACAGATGGAAAAGTAACTTCATTCACAGCATTATGAATACAATGAGTAATTTCAACTTGTAGTGATGATCAAAGTAGAACTATTTCTTTCACAATATTTTGACAGGTATTTCCTACTGATAAATTAAAATTCCTTCCACAATGAGTTCAACTAGAAATATAGCATGAACTAACAGTTTCTGGTACTTTAAAAGATAGGAATTGTAGCTTTAGCGCAAAATAAAAATAGTGTCCTGGCAAATTATATAAGTAGGTTATGTATTATTGTTACATAGCAGCAGATACTTCTGCTATACTTTTGCACAGGGGGATGTTATAGATAACAACATTATATAGTATGTTTCAAAAGGTTGAAGAAAATGTTTTGAAGGTTTTGTCATAAAGAAATTTTAAAACTTAAAAAGATATGTTGAAACTACAGAAAGCATATATACGTATGTGTATATATATAATATATATTTCACCACAAAGTGCATGTTTTTAAATTTACCAGTAAGTGAGTTTAATTCAAACACAAATACAAACCAGGCATGGTGGTACACATGGATAATTCCAGCACTTCAGAGTCTGAGGCAGGAGGACAGCTATGAGTTCGAGATCAGCCTGGGCTAATAGAGAGTTCAAGGGCAGTCTCAACTAACAACAAACAAACAACAAAAAAACACAAATACAGACTCTCACAATAGAAACTCAGAAAATATCTGCATGCATTTCAAAGAGGATCCTCAAACTGACATTAAATTCCACCTGGCCAAATACTTGAAATTCTCTTTTCCTTTCTCTAAGCTTTTAGAAAATTGTACAGTAGAAAATATTTATTAAAATCAGAAATTGATCAGTGATTTTTTTTGTTTGTTTGTTTATTTTGGTACTGGGAATCTAACAGGGGTGTTTGCACTTGCAAGGCAGGCGGCGGAACAGCTGAGCTAAATCCCCAGCCCAATATATATATATATATATATATATTTTTTTTTTAATCAGTGATTTTTAAAGTTCCTGTTCTTCAACATAGATAACTCTAGACTGAAAGACATCCAGCTCTAGTAACTACTTACGCCCTTGTGATTTCTTTATGATTATAGCCTGATTGTTGCTATACTTTAATTTTAAGCAAAACCAATTTTAAGTCTCAAGGGCAGTGGGAAGTCACTGCAATGCATATAAAATTATATGAAGAACTAGGAAAAGCATGTCCTCTTCTTCTCTACCGTACTTTCAACAAGCCCGCCACCTCAATGAAACATGAGACATAATTACGATGAAATCTATGAATGGATGAGCAGAAATAAAATCATTTCTATTACAGTTATGAAATCCTGCATGCAGTTGTCAATTTTCATTTCATTGTAGGATATGTTTATTTTCTATGCTTGAGAGTGGTTGGAAGATTAAATATAGTTAGAATCTATAAAATATCTGTCCATTTACATGTGCATTGTTTATAAACTAGTTTAAAAATATGTAACTCTGATTTAAGACCAACAAACCAATCTTTTAATTATTTATTCCTTTATAGATGTTTGATCCTTACAATAGGTGATATTTTACAGGCTTATGAATTTAAGGAAAAGTTTATAGCATAAGACTTTACACTGTAAAAATACAATGGAAAGAATTTTCTTCAAAAATGGAGCAGGGCAGGAAATATGAGATACCATCTCATTATCCTTCTGAAAAGGATTTCTCCTCCCTGATGACAGAGATAATTTGATACTATTATAGTCTCAGCATTTGATCAGCACTTTTTATGAAAAATAAGTCTGCATCTTATCAGAAGAAGAAAATTGGGAAAGCAGGCTTTGATATAGATATCAATAGCATGACAGCTTCCTGAAAATACTGTACTCTATTTCCATTGCATGGTATTAGGTAGAAGTGTGTTAAAAAGAATGCAAGTCAAAACTATCCATTCAAGTATGTGATATATACACTCTTCAGCGAGCAAATATGTAAAATCAGCTTTTTAAAGTATATGGAATTTAAAAATTTGTAAATATTTTCTTAGATGTTTTATATCTAAGCTATAAAATTTTACAGCAAAATTAATCTGGTATCATCTTAAAGCTATAGTGGATTTAAGATAAACAAGCTCGTTAAATAAAAACTAAATATTTTAAATACACAGTAACATTTTAAGAAGGATGTTTTGAGAGTATTTTTGAAAGTGAATGAATGTCTTTTTCTCACCTTAATTAAAAGTGGATCAATCACATTTAAAATTTTACGTATATATTTAAATATAAAAATAATTTTTGCAAATAATAAGAAAAATTAAAAAGGACCTGTGCTGAAAACTGTTTTTCAACGTATTAGTCTATTGCTCCCAGTTAGATTGTATTACTTCCTCTTTGCATAGAATCTCAGTATAAAGCTCCATTCGTTGTTACTCTGCAAAAGACTCTTTTCATTCTTGATCATGTGTCTTTTTGTTTTTAAAAAAATCCCTATTCTGCTCACCTGTGGTATCATCCTTTAAAAAGTTATAAAACTAGAAAATGCATTTCTTTTGCTTCATTCAATAAATGTTATTTGAACTTCTAAGGAAATGTCTGCATTTAATAATTTTAACAGCACATTGTCTCAAGAATTTGAAGACATTTCTCAATAATGTACAATACAGTGCTGCACTTGTAATTCTAATTATATTTAATTATCATTATTTTGAAAGTAATTTTCCCTCAATGTAAGCATCTGTTCAGCCATATTATAATGATATACCTTGGTGGTGTTTTTATAATGATCATTCTTTAGTGGGAACAAGTCTGCTCAAAATTGAATTGGTGATTCCATGTATTATTTTTTTAAAGTCCATACACTATTTTTGCGATTCATTCTGAATTTTCCAACTATTCTTGTATATTTTTGTTGTAATTGCTCTATTTTTTTTTTTTTTGTAATCTGGGCTATCTCTCCTTTTGTGCTTTTCATTTTCACAATGAAATTTATTTTCCCTCACAATTAAAACATGTAAGAACTGTGACTTTTATTATACCTGAGTTGCTAACATTATATTCATTCTTTAAAGAATCTATTTTATAAAGTTCAAGGGCTTACCCATATCCGGTTTCCCTTACTTCCCGTGTAAATGGAAACATTTCAATTCCTCTTTCCTTTTTGAAGATGCACCATACAATGTGAGCAGCTCTGTACAATTGCTTGTGGTGACATCTCTTGTTTTCCCTTTGTTTCCAAGTATTTCTCTGGTATCAGAAAGCTTTTCTAATGTTCTTCCCACCCAGTAGACAAAATATATGTGTGTACAGCTGATGCATGGCCATGAAAGCCTTCTGCAACAAGACTGAACGTTCTAAAGGCTATATTCCCACTATTACTACTCCTAGTAACAACTATAATATCCACCAATATTCACTCCTACCTTCATCAATCTTTTAAGAGACCACAGTTTTGTTTTTTTCTCACTGCAGTGTGACCCAGATTTTCCTGGATCATTCAAATTTTTAATTATTGATTATATCACTGAAGATATTTTATTTGTCTAAATTTAGTTGTGTTGTTTGCATTTACTGTTACTTTTACATTTTTGTTACTTTATTATGTCTTAATGTCCTTAATTTCCACCATTTCCTGAATACTCATTTATCTTTGGTTTTTTATAATGTTTTAAAAATTATTTAAGTGCTAATATTTGGCTACATTTTTAAGTTCTAGGTTGTGGAATAATGGGGTTACAGAAATGCGATAGTCCAATTATAACATCCCTAAGTGCACAGGTTACAGTTGACCCTTGAGGTATGACTGTCAGACATATGAACAACATTGGTTATGACCAGATATTACTTTAAACTTGCAAAGAAAGTCTTGAGTTGTGACCAGAATGCCATCCACTTGTGCTTTCAGATAGTCTCAGATACAGATTTAACCGTTGAAAAGTTCTGGAAGGAACATTAAAACATCCTTTTCTGTGTGGAATTGAGAAATCCTGGACCATTGTTTCTCTGAGGACACCAAGATCTGCCTGTATATAGGAGAGAGACTTCGAAGGCTGTGTAGAGGAGCCTGAGCCTTCAGTTGACCAACTTGAGTCACAAACAGCCCTCGTGAATGAATTGACTTTGTAAGTCAAGTGTCCACCGTATTTCTGCAGGAAACTTGAGTTAAAAAAAAAAAAGAATGCTTTTCTTTTTTTCTTCTTCTGCGACTTACTGTCAAGGTTACAGGATAAGAATTTGGGAAGACTGCTATTGTTCCCTTTTGTGGAACAAATTTTCTTTCGTACAATAGCACCAACATTTTTATTATTCATGCCTAAATCTAATGCTGACTTTATGTAGTCCAAAATACTGTGGATTCGTGAGGCATAGATAAGCTGTACTCACTAAGGAAGTCATTTGGAAAAAGAACTTCTCCACGTGCATCATTTTATCCCACCCTCTTCCTTCATCTCAGTCTTCACCACTTTTGGCCCAAGTTTTTCAAATCTTTATGGGATTCTGGAGAACCTGGTGCTAATTACAGTTTTTCTGTGTCAACACTTCCCTTTTCTTTGTAACTTCTTTCCTGATAAAGAAAAAAAAAACTTACATATTAGCAAGTTTCTGTGTGCTGCTTTTCCTACACTTGATCTTAGCTAAAAGGCCAAGAAGAGATATGTGCTGCTTTCCCTTTATCTTCCTTATGTTAATGTACTTTTTTTTTTAATTTTTTTTTTAATTTTTTTTTTTTATTGAGTTTATTGGTACATTTAGGGATACAGTACAGTTACATTCATTGTTGGGATCATGTACCTTTACATGGCAAGTCTTGATTCTCATTTTTTTCCCCTTACCTCTGCCCTCCCTTCACCCCCTCCTCCCCTCCCCATCTACAAACACTTTATTTTCATCTTTTCATTCTCTCACATTTTTTTCTTTTCCCTTTTTGTTCTTCCCCTACAATGTACTTTTATGATTATTTTCCTGTCATGTTAATATTGCTTAATGAGGAAACCTAGAAAATGCTTTAACTTTAAACTCCGAATTTATAGTTTAGATAGCTTCGTGTTTTCACTCTGTATTGTCTTTTTCAGTTTCAATTATTATATAAAAAGAAAAGTAATTGTGATTTATTGAATGTTTCATCTGTCTATGCATTTTTCAGTATTTCTATGCAATAAATCAAGTAATGTTTGTATTTTTACCATTATGTTAGCTACGATACTGCTTTATATATCACAATTGTATAACTGTGAAGTTCAGGAGCAAGTATAAACAACAGGGTATTAGGCCTAGATAGTCATAATTCTAGTAATATGAACTGCAGCAATAAAATTACTTAAAGCTACAATAGTAATAAGGTAGTAGCAGAAAAATAAATTTTACCACAGATATTTCATTAAATTCTCAGCATTTTCATTTAAGAACTGCATATGGACAGATTGCATAAATTGACTCTTCTGGACTTGAAAAAAACCTTTATTTTCTGGTCAAAACAGAAGTATCACATAAAATAGTCATTGAATACTGAAATTCCAAATAAAGAAGCAGTCGAGTATGAACTGAGAGTAATGAGTTAAAATTATTGAAGTTATTATAGGTTATTAGTTATAAATATTCTGAAAGTAGTAATTCTAATGTTTAGCTGAAGAACCAGAAATGATTTTAAATTATTATGCACAAATGGTACTTGATTTTACCCAGAAATGAAAATGTAGACAATTGTATTCTGTGTGCACATCCACACGTAGGCACAAAAATAAGTATAATTTCCATGGCATTCATATCCGACATAGCAATGTAATTCTTTCAGTTTTGTTCACTTTTAAATTTCAATGTGCTGTACAAAGTCACAAAGATATACACTTAATTTTGCTCTATAACTATTATAAATATTTATGCATTCCCTATAGAATAATGATTTTGATTTTTGCAATACTTTTGAATAGTAGTGCAACTTTATTTACCAATACAATTTTACTTAACTAATTATTAGTTTATTCTTTCAGTTTTAACTGTGATTAAAGTAGTGCTTACAATCAAAGCTTTCTTACATTTTGTTGAGAGTAAAGAGATAGTGTCATGAAATAGAAGACAAAAAGACAATTATATTGAAAGTAAATTAAACTAATCTATTTTGTTTGTTGAAATGGCATCCTAATCATTCAAGTATCTCTTCCTTTGACATCTAGAAGTCCTCATTGTGTGCCCCATGATGAATGCTTTGTTCAGACAGAACACTTCAAGCTGCTGAAAGTAAAAGCATCTGCCAGTTTCATGCTTATGTGGCCTTACACAAAACCCCTTCTGTTGTTTGCCTGACAGAGGAGCACACATCTCCTGTTTCAGCAGAAAGCCTCTGTTGAGAGTTTAAACTTCATTGCCAAACAATGACCTGTCCATGAACAATGTAAAGCAGAGATTTGACATTCAAATTCATGTTCAGCATCCTTAGCAGATATTAAACAGGAAAAAACAGCCTGAAGCTTTGCTTCTAAAGAAAGAATTTGATTAGTATCTGGAAGTTGGCATTTCTCCAAAAACTATAGGGCCCAACACTGTAAGGAGCAGGCTTTATTTTGATCCCACTTTAATTACTTTCTGTCATTCCTCTCCTTTTTTTAGTTTTACCAAACGCTTTGGCCTTACGGCCCTTTAATGCCTTTGAGTCCACTTTTCGGACTTTTACATGTAGGCCCTAAAAATTACTGTATAGATATCTCTAACTTTCTTCCATTCTTCATGTCAGTGGAAGCCAATATAATTGCCATATTCCACAGAAATTGCTCTTCTTGGTTAATATCTTCACAGTTGTTGCACCCAACAGTTCTTTTTCTCTTGCTCCTCATCACACTCACACCTGCAACACTGCCATAAAATATTTTATTATTTTCTAGTTTTTATTACATTATTTATTTATCTCTACTTCCCTTGAGCGAAACTCTATTGTCTTCGGTGTTTACCAAAAGTTTCTGGCAAAATTCTTAATACATACTCTAATGTCATCTGATTCACCTGGCTGTCTGGCCATATGAGATTGTTAAATTTTCTAGGACTTTGAAATTAGCTTGAGTCACTTGATCCACTGTAACCAGTGGATATTTGGTGAAAAAAAAAATGTGTCATTGCTGGGTCAAGGCTATTAACTGCCTCTGGCAGTCTTGTATCTTGCCCTAGAAATCTTGATAATATATGTTCAGGAGTGAGGCTCTTTGAAAATAAGTACTCAAAAATGGCTGCCAAATGAAGAATAACTTCTCTGGAGCTTAATTCAATCAAAGAGTAAATACAATTTCAGCTAGAAATCAACTTTAGTTCATTATGCAGATATGCTTTCATGGAAAGAAAAGTACACTTCAAGGTTAAAAGGTACTCACCATTCAAATGTTACAAGTCCGTGGAACAACAGACAGCCATATTCTATAGATTTGCTCTGTAAATGTGTTCTGCTCATCTCTGCTTGTCATCTGGTCACTTGGTGAATGAGAGGTCAAGATTATTTTCTTTGTAATACTAAAACAATATTTTTTGTTTTCACTATGTTGACATTTCCATTGATGGTGCAAAAGCAGAGGTGAGAATGGCTTGTAGATTAGCAGGTACACAGGCAATTAAAATATGGTGTCACACCAATAACTATATTCTTCATCCCTAAGAAGCCCAGAGAGTGTGACGATTTCCTTTGAAAGTAGTCCTGGTGAAAAAGTGACTGAGTACAAAGATTATTTATTATCCATTACTTAATTACATTAATTTCTGGACCTTGCATAAACATTGTTTTAATATTAATCATATAAAAATTAAATGTGTCCATGTGGCATTTCTATCTTGAGTAAGTAACTATTGTAATAGTTTAATCACGGGAGAGAAATCACGAAATGCAATTTTCAATTACCCCCCAAAATGGCCATTTAAATGTGGCAGATAACTTGAGTATTTTCAATTTTCTATAAAAAAATAAAATGAGCCTATTGATTTAAGAAAATTAAAGCTAATTCAAAGCATGTCTGATACACAGAATTTAATATATGGCGGGAAAAATATTATAGAACTGTGAAGACATAGACGTATATCCATCCAATTTAAATTTCATATTGACATTCATAATGTCAAGTATTTTAGAGTGCTTTTGCAGAGTATAGAGTACTATGGTAAGAAATCAGACCAGTTCACTACTTTAAGAACAACAGACAAAATAGACATTAAAGGAAGCCCTAGAAGATGATAAACTTTCATGTTTAGGTTTGCATCCTTCACATATAAACGATTGTAATGTTACAAATTTGAGAAAGAAAGCTGGAGAGAGAAACAATTTTGTTTATGTTCTGTATTCTTCCCAAAATATTTACTTCTAACATTTTATAATGTGTATTGAAATGTTGCAATAATGATAATAAAAATGTAATGAAGGCTATGTGCCAAACTTTAAGATGACATTTTAATAAAGTAATGAAGAATTGTAATTACTGAACATTAAATTGTAGAAGGATGTTTGACACAAGTAAGACATACTACATAGATTTCAATAGCCTTTTGGTAGATTAGATATTCAGTGTAGAGATCTTTACTTAAGCAAGCCAGTGACCACAAAACCATTTTAAAAGACTTTTATAAACTATGTCAACTGATCTCATTTCCACAAGCTAATTAACAACAAGCAGACAGCATCGAATTACATGTCTTTGAGACTGTTTCCTTAATTTTATAGGTCTGTACCAGCAAGGACATATTTCTGTTTACCTCTCCTTCATGATTACAGATACATAAAAAGAGCAAAAATTTCTTTCTTCTTATCTTGGGAAAGACCTCCTACCCCAACTTAATTTGTACTTTCTATGTAGATATTACACTACATAAATCTATAAGCTGAATAGTCACTTATCACTTAAACTGTTTCAAAAAGATTTTTAAACATGGGTTTCCTTTAAAAATAGTTTAGATTAATCTCATTGTCCCTACTTGGCGGTCTAGAAATGGAAATTTAGGAAAAATATTTTAATCCAAGGAGTAATAGTCCTGCACCATCGACAAAAAGGAGAAAGTGAGTCACTCAAAATCTACACCAATATTTTCTTCCTAGTGGTGAATCCTGATCCAAACTAAGGTGGTTTGCACAGACTAAAAAAACAAAAGCTTACAGGACACACACACACACACACACAAATGATTTCATGTTCTTACTCAAGTGGGTAAAATATTTTATATTTCTGAGCTAAGGATAAATTCAGCATGTTAAACTTTACTAAGTGACAACTTTAATCCTGAACTTCTAAACCAGAACAATTCAACAATCCAGTCAATTTCCTGTTCTTTTTTAAAGTGTTTCCTCTAGTCCAATGATGCAGCTTCAATAGGGGGATTCCAAACTCAATATTAGGCTGTGTAAGCCACAGGTATGAGAACGTGACACCAGTGTTTGCTGTGTCCAGCTTTGAAACATTGTCTATTTTGTGTCTGTTAGTTTGAGATGAATATTCTGTATCTTGTAATCTAAACATTGCTGAGACCAAACTTTAAACAAGTTCTTGTCTATTTCATTTTTAATAAATGAAGGGAATTGCAAGTTTAGGATTTAGATATAGGAATTTTTAGCATTTTAATTCTTAAATCAGAATTCAAAAAATATACTCTGCCATTCAGTGTTCATTCTACAATAATTGGCAGATATGGCTTTTCTTGAAAAGTAAGCACAGTTTCATGAAAATACGTGTAGTGGTGATTTCTACTAAAGGCTATAGGAAAGAATATAACATGTCACTTCGGTATTTTTGGTTAACCCCAAATGTTAAATTAAGAAAACTTAAGCATAAATAAATTATTAACCATTTGAAGATGCGTTCATTTTTGTCACTGTTTAAAATCAAAGAGCAGAAGAGAAATCTCTAAAAGGAGTAGAAACTACTCATCACTCATGCTTTAAGTTGGAGGAAAACACATTTAACTTGAGTGGAAGAAGAGATAGCATGCAGATATGTCCACTAATAGTCTTGTTGTCATATGTCTACTAAATTTAGACACTTATAAGGGAAAATATTTCACAGGCAAAAAGAAAAGCCATATGCCCTCTATTTCTTTTATGCAGAACGTAATATACATGAAGATTATTTTACTTATAGATAAAAACATGTCAAATCAAAGAAATAGAATAAAGAAATTATTTCCATCAGGGATGGGTTACCAGGACATGTTTCCAGGTTCGTTTGTGTTACAAACAAAGAATTGGATGTGGCAAGTGACAGAATGGAAAAGCAGCAAATTTAATGAAGTTAAAAGGGCTAACAAATGCTCAGAGTGAGCAGGCTTGCGCAAGCAGAAGCAAAATGGCATTCTGAGTTTAAGAATTTTACATGTTGTGCCGGGTCTCAGGCACATCCCCCTAGAGCTTTCAGAGCATGTCTTACAAAAGATTGACAAGGTGATCAGTCATGTCAGTTGTAGCTACTATGCTTTTCCTTTCCCGTAAGTCTTTCTGTTATAGTTGGATGTATACCATTTTATAATAGAACTTCATATGTTGATTATAATTTTATAAGATTCCGTTTCACTAGTTTAAGCTCTTCCACATCAAAGATCACATTTCTCTCATTGATGGTACGTTCCCATCTATGAAATCTTTTGATTCAAATGGAACAGACACAAAAAAGTTTGCTTCATAAGAAGATTTGCAAACATCTCCCCTGGGAGATGAAAATTTAAACAACACTGAGATTCCATCTCATTCCAGAAATGATGGCTATTTTCAAGAAATAAAACAATGACAAATGCTGGTGGGGTTGTGGGAAGAAAGCAACATTTTTCCACTGTTGGTAGGAAAGAGACTGGTGCAACTGTTGTGTGGTATTAGTGAGGCAGTTCCTCAACAAAATAAATCTAGAAGTAACATTTGACCCAACCATTCCCCTTCTTGGTATCTTCCTGAAAGAACTGAAAGCTCCAAACCACAGTGATATATGCACACCCATGTTTACAGCAACACAGTTCGGAATAGCTAAATCTTGGAAACAACCCAAATGCCCATCAACCTCTGAATGAAGAAGATGTGGTTTCTTTATACGATGGAATACTACTCAGATATAAATAAGGATAAATGAGACATTTCTAGCTAAATTAATGCACCTTGAGGCCATACTTTAAAATGAAATAAATTGAACAAAAATGTGTAAATATTGCATTGTTTTTCTGGTATGAGAAACCAAAAATATGAATAAAGACTGAAATGTACAATAGATACTGTGGAGTAGGAAGAAAATGTTCACATGGTAAGGGAATCTTGGAGTGGGGAGAGGAGAAAAGAAAACAGCAAAAGAAAGAAAAATATGGAAACAAAGCTTTTGCTTTGAGAGGGGGAGAGGGGTTAAAGACAGGAGAGGGGAATGGGGAAAAAAAGAAGCATCAAATTACATCATTTACAGGTACATATTCTTTACAGTGAATGTGATTACGGTGTATATCTCATATGCACCAATAAACTTAATTTAAAAAGGCTGAAATTGTGCAGGTTGTGAAATAACTGACAATTAAAAGCTAGTTTCAATGAAATACAGCTTATTTTCATACTCAATAGAATGAATGTGCATAGGTTTTGAAGTTTTGGTCCCACATACCTGTGTGTGACTGCACTGGAGACCAGTGTTCCACTTCCAGAATGCCAATTACAATAGAAGATAATGAAATTTTTTCCTTTCAAATTTTTATTTCTTAAATTTTTCTAGGTAACCTGTACTATTTCCTGAAAAAAATTAAAACAATTGCCATCTTCAGCATAAATGGGGTAATATATCATCTGTATCTAACATAGGCACGTTTTTGTCTATGCCAAAGTTTGATTTGTATAGGAATTTTATAATTTTGGCATAGAGATTGACATTGATAGATGAAGATGTGGAATTAGTTGAAATGTCAGCACAGGCATTGTTCCCAAAGTTTTCAGGAGAAATCATAGAAGAACTAACTTGGTTTTTGAAACTGGAATATAATCAATCCAACTCAGTGCTGAGTTACAGAGAAGCTGTCCAAAAATAGTGAAATTAGAGCATTCCTATATTGGGTCTTGTCCCATATTTTATTATTTTCTTCTTTACAACTTTTCAGTTGGTTTCCTACCCTTATTCAACTATCACATTCAAACACATACTCAAGAAAATTAAACAAACAGCAACATCAGAAGCAAAAGAAGAGTTTATCTCAGAGAATACAGGAAATGAATTTCTTATTTCATATGTTGCTTTGGTCAGTGAATCTGCTGACTCTCACTGAATGACTAAAATTTGCTTTCTCCCACTTAGTTACATAATTTCCATGATTTAGATATTGATCTCAGCTAAAAAAAGTACCAGCATGAATTTTTCTATGAAACATCCTAGGAATGTCTCTCCCACAACCAGAATACTAAAGTGTCACTTAAGCTCAAAGCTTAAACAAATAATTAGCTCCTTAAGGTTTCATTAATTTTAACTAGATTTTTAAAAATTATTTGATTTTTGGTTCTTTTACTACATTTTCATTATTAGGGAGAAATGGAATAAATTCAAATTAACAATAAATGATTATGTATTAATTTATGAATGGTACATTATCTTTCTTAGATAAAACAAGCTCATAAAATTAGCTAACATTTGTGAAGTAGAATTAGATGAAAGTGTACTTATAAATATATTACTGTACAAAAACAAATCATTGGTAGAACAGAACAAGTATGTGCTAATTTGCATATCCAGCTACTGTGGTCTTTTCCTTCAAACATCTAAAGTATGACTGATAATCTTCCAAACTTTACATTATCAGTATTTTCTAGTTTAAAATACATTCACGTAAGATTGTTAATTGACAGAAGAATCTATCAAGGAAATTTACTTATGTTATCAAGGTGGGGTTTATTAATATTATCTAGTCATGTGTTTATGTGTATATGTTGAAAGAGAGTAGTTATAGTAGTTTCACACTACTGCTCGAATGGCTCATTGTATGTGGATTTCTGGTATGTAGGATATAGATATAGATATAGTTATGAATTTATAACTGCATTAGAAGGGCAGGGTTTTAATATGAATAAGTTTGTAAAATAGAAATTGTCTCTGAAGGTTGATTTGAGTATTTGTGTAAGGAGCAGTGATTTATTTCTTCAATAAGAGGTTATCCCAGGCAAAATCGGTGTCTAATGAACTTCTAATCAGTTCTACCATATTATAAATTTGTTTGATATTTTAGAGATTATTAAATGGTCCAAAAGAATCATACATTATTGATATAGAACTTTTACAAGTAATAGATTAGTGGACCTGATAATTTGTAGGCTTTTATCACAGGATTTTATTTTGTAGTGCATTAAATTATTAGATGCAACAGTGACATCTTCCATTACTTTCACAAGTTCTCATTATAATTAATCAAACTTATTTCTGCTTCTTGGATTATAAAATATAGTATCCATAGCAGAAAAAAAATTGTAAATCCATACCAAATGTTCAGTAGAGAGTTATTTTTAATGACTAAATTTTTGGTAACATCTCTTCTTAAAATGTTTTGCAAGTTAAATTCTGCTCTTTTCTGCTTTGTGGTGTAGAAGGCTGCTGTTTAGACAAGGAAAAAGATGACCACTGCTAATCTAGTTTTTTTAAATGAATAGAACAAATTCTGTCAACTCACAAATTCCATATGGTTCTACTGTATTAGTTTTTATTTTAATAAGCAAATTTGTGAAGCTTGAACTGCGTATACAATATGAGTGGTCCTTTGAGATGTACATTTTTTTAACTTTTATTTTTGTTTTCATATAATCATCCTTATTTCATTTGGCAGGACGCAGCCTGTATGTCAAGTAATGAAAGGTAGAATAAAATATCTTGAATTTCACTCCAACTAAAGCTATATTTGTGACATAATAATTACTAAACCTGGAGGTGCTAATTAAATAATTCAGTGATTAGATTACAAAATGTTGAAGCTAGGAAGTTTGGTAACCACTGGAAAACATTGGAGAGCATCTCTCTGTAACATCAAAGAGCTTCCTATAAACTCAGAGGCGATACTGTATCTGAAGTTCACTTGCCTCTATCCGAAAAATACCTTGGAAGTATGTAAATCACACTGCATATTAATATGTTCATGGAAATATGCACACATTTTGACTCAATAAGGTAAAAATAATAAACATAAGCAACAAACAAATACACTGTTTTATAATTTCTATGTTTTCATGGATTCATGGAACAAAATATTCATAACACCATCATTTCTAAGAGTCAAAATTTAGGAATAATCCAAAGCTATGACATGGGAAGCTACATTATAATTTTTCATTTATAAATTACCATAGATCAAGAAAATTGAACAACATAGAAAATAGCAAATCTTGTAAACACAGTTTTGCCTGGTTTTGAATAAAATATTTTGTGTGCCTAATATACATTGTTTTTAGGATGCATTGAGACAAAAACTAGCAAAGGCCCTGCTCTTCTAGCACAGGAGAAAATTGTAGACAAATACAGAGTAGATTAACTAATGCACTGCCTAAAATAGTTTCAATTATTTTAGTACTCATTAAATTGCGTGAATTGTCCACATTTTGGCAAATGTATTCTATGAGAAATATGTATTGTGCAGCACTAAGACAAAAAATAATGGGATAAATATACAATTAATTAATTTTTTGCAGTATTAATGGAAGCACTGTGTTTACAAAAATGATGATTCTGTTTTTATCACAAAGAGTAATATGATTACACACTTCAAGTTTTGCAGCTCATCTTATACAGTGATTTAAAGATCTACTTTCTATTCAGGAGTTCAAAAATCTGTTTCTAAATAAAATTCATCTCACTTCTATTCAGAACTTACTTATCCTTTACTAAAATTTATGCATCAGAAAGTTGGGCTGATTTTTTAAAGTTTTTATTTTATATAAATTTACATGCTTTTGGTATAATTATATTGTTTTCTTCTAAACAGAAGAGTCAAATAGATTTATATGGATTATATAATTTTGTTTTATAAAAGTAGAGTCTATATTTTGTTACCCATTATATTAATATCTAAACTTGGAAATATGTTAATGAAGTATTAATTTGTGCAACTGATTACTGTTAATTTCATCTTGTTGGTTGTGATTTGGAAAAATGCTCACTTGATTTCTTCAGAAATCTTTACCTCAGATAGCATGATAATTGCTGTGGTATTCTATATTTCCAAATCTCTTGAATACAATCACATTTGTTTTATATATATATATATATATATATATATATATATATATATATCCTGATTACTATCAAAATGTAATGTTCAAAGTTGATATTAAAGTATATTAGAAATGTATTTTGCATATATAAATATACATATTTGTGAGTATATATGTAAAAATATGACATGGGAGAGACAGAAAGAGAGATAGAAATCCAGAATATTTAAATAAAATTTTTTTCAAAGTATGCATAATTTAAATTAATATGTTAGTTTTGTAAGAACTTACTTATAAGAAGTTATTTAAATTGTTAATTATATAGTAAAGAAACTTTACTTAAATTTCTTTCAATGCTGGTTTAAATTTTTAAAAATACTTTGTTTTCATAACCAATATTGGTTTTAGAAAGTTTTTTATTTTAGCATTTATGCTAAATAGAAATATCTAAGTGAATTAAATATGTCAGTAGATATTTTGTTCTACATTGACAGTACTATTTTAGCAGAAATAAAATAGTCATCTTTAAACTAAAGTCCATTAAAAAATTTCATTTCCAGAGGAGCTAAATTTATCTAGAAGCATTAAGTGAATTTTGATTAAAATCCAAATATCTTGATATGGTCTTATGTAATATTATAACTGTAATTGTTAGTTTTAAAGCCTTTAAATTAAATTTCCACTTAATTGAAAGCATCGGTAATTTGTAATTATAAAAATTTAATCATAAGTCTTATTTCAGAATTTGTGCTACAATCATCTCTAAAATTTCATTTTAAGAAAGAAAGAAACGTTTAATTTCTATATAATATAGAAACATACATTTTTTATTGGTCATAAATGTAGTTTATCTCAAGGCAAAGTAGCTACTCTATACTATGAAAAATTATTTAAAAATTTGACTTCTATTGTTTCATTTTAATGAGACCTTGGCAGTTATGTTGGAAAATAGAATAATTAGAATTTAAAATGATGCCTGAAACTTTAGTTTACTACATAGTACGTACTTTGGAAAGAAAAAGGTAAAGTCTCCCATTCTGCAGTCAGCCCATTAAACCGACTGTATGGAGGAATCTCCGGGACAGTGCCCCATGACCACGTAACCATGTAGTCTTTCAGAACAAAACCTGATTATGTTGAAAGGTCAGTGAAATGCAGATAATTAGGTGACCTTCCTAGGAGATGATATGAGAAAAAAATAAAATGAATTATGGACTATAGACCAAAAGGAGAATATTAACAATTTTTTCTACATTAAAAAAATATTTTCACAAAATAGTATAATTTCAAAATTGAAAAAAAAATTATTTAAGACCTTGTTACGGTTTGTGTTTAGATGCCCCACCCAGGGTCACATGGATGGGGTGGGACTTTCTTTCTGAGAGGTAGGTGAATCTGGAGTGTGTGATACTGGAGTTAAGGGTGTGTGATAACTAAACCACCACATATGAGTGAATAGTTTGGCACCGCCCTAATCCCAGTAGTCCTGATAAGGTACAAGGAGAATCAATGTGTTGTTAAAGTCTCCTTGTTGCCTTTTCTACCTTGCTTGTGTGTACCATGGTGTTTCTCCTCCGCAAGGCCTCTGTGTCATCCCTGCCTCAGAGCCAGTTGACTATGGATTGAAGCCTCTGAAAACTGTGAGCTAAATAAACTCCTTCCCCTTTAATTTGGGGTGTGGAGCATTTTGTTTCAGCAATCAGAGAAAAGTAACTAACATAGACCTGTCTCTTATAGCCAGATATAGCGGCTCAAATTTGTAATCTCATTTCAGAGGGAGGCAGAGGCAGGAGAATAGCAAATTCAAGGTCTCACCTGGGCAAATTTACCAAGATCTGATGTCAAAATAAAATATTAAAGCGGTAGGTATAAAATTGCAGCACTTACACTACCATACTGATCACTTTTCTTGTCACTGTGACACAGTTCTTGACACTTGTAACTTAATTGAGGGGAGATTTATTTTTGGCCTGTGCTTTTAGAGTTTTAGCCTACGGTGAGTGGGCTCCAAGTTAGAAACATAAAGTAGAAGAGCAAGATGGAGAAAAGCACCTGATGGAGAACTATAAGAAAGTAAGTCAGGAGAGACTAGAAATAGACCCCAAATTTACAGCCCTATCACTGACTTAATTAACAACTAAGCCCCTCCTCCTGATAGCCTACTCAGTGAACTGACCTATGGATTCAGTTAACAGCCTCCCAATCCAGTCCCATCGCCAGTAGTCTTTCAGTTGAGCTGAACTGACAATCACAGTCAATTGACACATTACCTAACAGCCAGATTAGCATAGAGCTATGGCCTTATTATATTATTATAATAAAGCCTATATACATAGATTAATAGAACAGAATGTAGAGTATAGATAGATAACACTGGTTGATGATTTGATTTTCTATTATAAAACAATTGACTTCTTTTCATTCAAAATACTCACCTGTCTGTTTTGTGATGTCTGATTTTTTTGAATGGTAATTGCATCTGGTGGTTCTACAGGACTATATATACTTCTTTAATTGAATCCAACATTCTCTAATGCCTATGCCTTTTTTATTGAATCCACAATTTCAATCTAGGAACATCTTTAGGACTCTAACTACAAATGAAAGCAATTTAAAAAGTCTAAAAAGTATCACTTTAAACTATTGAGATTATTATTTATTTTGATATATTTTTGAAATTTTAGAGTTGTACATTCTCTCATTTTTCTTCATTTTATTTAAACTATGTTGAGATAGGGCATAGTGTTCTTTTGAGACTATGTTAAATTGTATTCAAAGGCTTTATTTTAATTGCATCTAGATAACCCATGTTTATGTTTTGCAGAAATCTAAGTTCCCAGAGTGCTGCCTTTCTTCCAAAGGCACCATGATGTTTTGTGATATTCTTTAAATACCTTTGTTTCCAAAAACAAATATGAAAGAGTTTCAGATAAGACTTTTGAGTTGAATTGAAATTTAAGCCAATTCTTGGATGCACATAATTGCTCTCTTTTAAACAGAAACTTGAAAATTTCAACAACAAATTAGTACATAGAAAGCCTCCAAAAAATATGTCAGTCATATTTTAGAGTGCAAAAAGTGCTTTCATTTGCAATATTTCATATTTATTGTTGATTGCAAGACCATGCATTTATTTTTCTTAAAATAATAATATTTAATGTATTTGTAAAAAATTATCATTTTTATCACTTTTGTTTTATGAGGTGTGTCACAGTTTGTTGGAATGCAGAAAAACATCATTTATTCATGTGTTTACAGGTATGTAATGATGAAATTTTATATTTACTCTCATGCACTAAATTACAGGATTTCAAGCTTTTAAAAAGCAATTTAGTAGGTAGTTTCAAATGCTAACAAATCTCCAATGTATTTTTCAAAGACCAGTTAGTTCACAGAAAATAGTTATTTGTTCATACATAGTTTAATATACTAATATGAGATAATTTCACAGTAAAATATTTAGACATTCAGATAATGGGTACAAATTTTATGATGAACAGTATGATAATGAGGACAAATCTAAGTAAATTTTAAAAATTATATAACTTTAAATATCTGATATATATATTTCAGTCAATCTGATTTACTCCTTTGATAAGCTTTTCTCAAGTATTAAGATATTAAACATCCATGACTTTTATATGAAGTAAAAAAATCACAAATGTATCATCAGTCAAAACTTATTGAAAATTTTGATGTCATTTTCCAATAAGCACAGAGTGATTATAGTAGCCATTGTCCTTAGCATTCTAAGTAGTTGTGACAGTTCAAGAACAGAGGGAAATTGGTTCATTGAGAATATTTTTAAAGGCTTACTAATCTCTTTTTCTTTTTTCTGAAGTGGCTTTAGTTTCACAGTAATGTAATAAAATTAAGTATTTAATGTAAAAGTTTTAAAAAATGACTATGAATGTTATTATAAATTTTCTGTTAGATCAGTCACTTCACTTTCATATACTTATAAAAACCACATGCACATTTTGTTATATGGAGACTGGCCACAGGAAAATATGCAGAAACAATGGAGCAATATGTTTTACATGCATTTAAAAAATAAATTACTTGAATTTACTTTTAAATATTCAATAGTCTGATAGAAAACGTTACTTTTAAAATATCACTAAACGTTCAGTAAAAATTTCTCTGAACACTAACATCATCTCACAGGCTACTGCAACAAAACAGAAGAAACATTTAATTAAACATACAAATACATTAAGAAAGCATGTATAACTGTTCAGGAGATGATATTTTAGAAGGCTTCTTGTATTTATCTGGTTTAGTAACTCATGAACTATTTTAATAAAGACCTATTATGTCATGTTGTTCAAAGTTTTCCATTAAATAATGGAAATTGAACCTCACAGATACTATATGATATAATTTATTTTAATCCACATTATCCACAGAGAGTTAATAAAGCAAAATAAAGTAGCATACACTTACAATTTTTATTTAGTTAAAAAAATAAGCATTAATCAAATAAACACTTATTTTGAGGATAATATGTGGGAGAAAAGATTATTAGGTTAAATGATAAAAAATAATGTTTTTACTACAGTTGTAACCCAGT
The DNA here is from genome assembly GCF_012274545.1 of Fukomys damarensis. NCBI lineage: Eukaryota > Metazoa > Chordata > Mammalia > Rodentia > Bathyergidae > Fukomys > Fukomys damarensis. Next base: position 21,138,081 of record NW_022900918.1, on the reverse strand, counting down.
TCAAGGACTTTCTTTTACAATATTGGCTAAGATGGCTTTGTTTGTGTTTGTGTGGAGAAGATGACTGTGGTTGTGTTTGTCACTCAGTGTGGAGTTTGTGAATGAAAGCAAAATTGTGTTGAATACATTTATTTTTAAACCTAATTGTTTATGAATAGAAGTATTAGTGAACTGAGACATTACTGTATTTCCTGACTATTAAGCTGCCATAAACTTTGTATGAAAGAAGGTGCTTTATAAACACTATATTGTTACTTGAAATATACATCACCTAAATTTTAGTGAAGTTGGAAAGTTATATCTTTTGTTTTTGTTATATAAAATTTAATCATCAATGGGCTTATAAGGATGAAAAAAATCTCAATACAATATTAGACATTCTTCATATCAGATCTGCATGTACGCAGACAATTTTACTAGATCAATAAGGACATATTAAGCAATCTTTTCTGATTTGATGTTGGTTTTTTTCTTTATTTTCTTTTTACTTTTTTTTTTTTTTTTTT
>NW_022900918.1:21135221-21137428 GCF_012274545.1 Fukomys damarensis | reverse complement strand
TTTTTTTTTTTTTTTTTTTTTTTTTTTTTTTTTTTTTTTTTGTACCAGGGATCCATCATGCAGTTGCACTTGTGAGGCAGGTGCCAGAACCACTGAGCTAAATCCCCAGCCCATGATTTGATGTTATTTTTAATTCCAGGTTATAAATTTGAGCTTGAAAAGCAGACAGACTTGGCATAAATCTTTTTTTTTGTATTGCATTATTGTATACATAAGATCTCTTGGGCTATATAATTTCATCGAGGAAAACCGTTCTCAAGTAAAATATATTTCTAGTATGCTATTTCCTAACCATAGTTGTTCTGCCTTGAAACCAAAAATTTAAATAGGCAGGTAGGTGAGTAAGTTTGTAGTTATGTAAATAGATACACAGGCAGGTGGATGATACATAGATAAACTTTTTGCACAAAAACCACAAAAGAACAATCAACATTTTATTGCAATAAACCAATTGCAATAAACATTTGCTCATTCACCTGTGTGGGTCATCTATAATTCAGCTCAGGTTCTCTTGGACTTTTCAAAGTCTGTCCAAGCCGTGGGTTCATGTATTACATAAACAGTGGCCCAATAAAGCCAGATCTTACTATGGTTAAAAGCTTAAAGGCAAGAGGACAAATCTAGCCGTGTATGCAGTCATAGTTTCCTCATCTATTACTGTTTCCCCAGGTCAAAGTAATCCACATGACTAAGAAGGAAGCTATACAATAAACAAGAAAAAACACGCACCAAAAAATGTTGCCAAAATGATTTAGAGAGTTGTATAGGTAAAGATAGTTAGGTTTGTATATTGTTGTGAAAGGGGGCACAGAGAGCATATGTGAACATATTACAAATTTTAGGTGAAGAAATAAAGTTTGAGAAGAAAGAGCATGGAGTTAAAATTTATGATAAAGGCTTGACAACGTAGCAAATAAAAGAGGGTTAGTGCTGATGATAGCAAAAAATAGACTGAGGATTTTGATAAGATAATTTAGTGTCCTACAGGCACCTTTAAGGCTTTTAAAATTTAAAAATATAGTAGATCATAAGATTTTTTAAAGCAGAGAAGTGAGAGAATTAGAATTGGAATTTTAAAATAAACATTATACCTACAAAGTAGTAAGAGAAATGGCTATGTGATTTGAAAGAGTGAGAAGGATTTTAGAAGGCTTTTAAAATTCTTTGGTCTGAGGTGTTTGGTGATTTTATTAGGATATTAGTTACAGAGATGGAAAAATCTAAGTTTCAGTAATGGTTAATACAACATGACATAGATCACACGATATTTACAAAGAACATACTACTTGTCAAACATTGCACAGAGGATTTCATTCATTGCCTCTTTAAAATGTATGAAAATTTCTATTGAGTAGTTAATCATCTATCCCTATTTCATCACTGAGGATTTCAAGGTCAGAGCATATTTTTGAAGGTATGAAGAGAATTGTATAAACATCTTAACACCAAAATCCATCATCATTACCAATAATCTATATTGAATCTATTTTAGATGTAAGTTTACATAAGACATGGTCATAACTAGATATATTTTTTAAAAATCTAAAATAGAATTTATCCCAGGAAAGAGTATTTAATATGTTTGCACTTCATCACTGAGTCAAGGAGCATGTTTTTTTTGTTTTGTTTTGTTTTGTTTTGGTACTGGGGATTGAACTCAGGTCCTTGCATTTGCGAGGCAGGCAGTGGAACCACTGAGCTAAATCCCTGGCCCCAATGGATCATGCTGTTTTTAATCACTGTGTCCCTGCAGCTTACAGTGGACTCTAGAGTTATGACTGACCTGCCTGACTTATGAATAACTTGGGTTATGAACAGAATATTATTTTTAACTTAAGACTGAAGTCTTGAGTTACAACCTGAAAGCTGTCCATTTGTACTTCAAAATGGTCTCAGTTATAGATTTAACCTTTAAAGAGTTATGGAAGGAACATTACTAAATCCTTTCCTCTATGGGGTTAATTGAGAAATCCTGGGCCAATTTCTCTTTAAGAATAAAGAAGAAAGAAAATGTGGCCTGAAATTATATAGGAGAGAGAGACTTTGAAGGCTATGTAGAAGAGCATGACCAACTTGAGTTACAACCAACCCTTGTGAAGAACTTGAACTCATAAGTTGTGTCCACTGTAATTGAAAGTCAGATAGGTGTGTGATGTCACATCTTGTTGCCCAAGATACACACACACACACACACACACACACACACA
>NW_022900918.1:21090927-21134878 GCF_012274545.1 Fukomys damarensis | reverse complement strand
TATTTTTTTTTTTTTTTTTTTTTTTTTTTTTTTTTTTTTTTTTTTTTTTTTTTGCTATTCTTGGTCTTTTCTGGTTCAGATAAATTTTAGGGAGATTTTCTCTAGGAATGCTGTGGGCATTTTGATTGGTATTGTGTTTGATCTAAACATCAGTTTTGAAAGAATGGCCATTTTTACTTTTTTGATTCTGCTATCCATGACAGGGGATTATCTTTTTATTTTCTGATATCCTCTTCAATCATTTTTTCAGAGTACTATTGTTTTTTTGTAGAGACTTTTTGTTTCCTTATTAGGTTAAATCCTAAGCATTTCACTTTTCTTCATGATTTGGAGAATACTACTGCTTTCTTCATTTCTTTCTCAGTGGGTTTACTATTGCTTATAGGCACACAATTGATTGTTGCATGTTGATTTTGAATCTGGCTATATTGCTGGATTCTATTATTAAATCTGGAAGTCTTTTTTTTTTCTCTCATTATTGGTTATCAAACTCAGGACCTTGCACTTGTAAGGCAAGTGGTGGAACCACTGAATTAAATCCCCGGCCCAAATCTAGAAGTCTTTTAGTGGAAGTTTTTGAGTCTTCAGTGTACAATGTCACCCCATCTACAAAAAATGATAATTAGATTTCTTCTTTTCTGTATGTATTGTTTCATCTCTTTCTCTTGCCTGATTAGCTCTGGTTAACATCTTGAGTAATATGTTGAACCAGAATGGACAGTTCTATCTTATTCCTAATTTTGGAAGGAAAACTTTCAACTTCTCCCTATTTCATATGCTAGCCATTTGTTTATTTTAAATGGACTTTATCAGATTGAGGTAAGACCTTTCTATACCTATTTTCTTCAGGATTTTTATGTTGTATGAATATTGGATTTCATCAAGAGCTTTTTCTGCATCTATTGGCATGATCACGTGATTTTTGTGTTTGTTTATGTTTATGTGATATATTACACTTAATAATTTGCTTGTGCTGAACCATGCTTGTATCTCTGGAATGAAAACTGTTTTGTCATGATGTATGATCCTTTCAATGAGCTGTTTCATTGTATTTGCCAATACAGTATCAATGATTTTTGAATCTATGTTCATTAGGGAGATTGGTCTGTGGTTTTCTTTTTTAATTAGGCCTTATCTGCTTTTGGATCAAAGTGCTGCTGGTTTCTTGAAATAAATTTTGAAAACATTCTTCCCCTTCTCTTCTGATCTATTTAAGCTTGAAGTTTACTTTTTTGAGAGTAAAATTGCTACCCGTGCTTGCTTTCATGGTGCTGATGCATAAAATGTCCTTTTCTACTCTTTAAATTATTGGGCTTTGAATCAGGGTCTAGGTCATGAAGTTCCCATGGTTGGCCTTAAAATTGTTATTTTCCTCCCTCAGTTTCCCAGAATCCTAGGGTTATAGGTGCACACCACCACACCTGGCTAATAATACAGAACCTGTAAGTATTATAAATATAACAAAGCAAAGAGCAGATTATATGAAGAAGAATTAAAATGTAAAAGATGAGCACTAAAATTTAGCAGTACAATGTAAAAAGGCAGATATAAGAAATATAGGAAAGGCTCTTCTACTATAAAATTGCAGTTATTTCATCTTGACAGTTTGCAGTGACTATTGACAGAATTTTTGTTTTTCAGTGGTGGACGTGCTGAGGATTAAACTCAGGGTTGTCCACATGCTAAGCAAGTGCTCCACCACTAAGCTACATCCTCAATCCAAGAAAAACAGTCTTTAATATCAAAATAGCTTTTACATATTTTGAAATTATTTGCCAATACTATAGCTTTCTTGAATGGCCTAGAAATTCTAAACTTTGTCAACCATGACAGAAAAATATATGTGATTTTTACATCTAAGATAACTGAATTATTTAACTAAGAATTAATGGCAAACATAGTTTGAGTCAAAGTATGTTTTTCATTAACTCCATTAATTATTATTTTACATATATATATATAGATATAGATATAGATATAGATATATTTCTATGGAAATATTGATTCATGTTATGCTATTATGCATTTGCTCCTCGATGTTGAAGTAGCTCCAAGGTAAACTGTGTCTTATATAATTGCTCCCTCAATTTCAGTAGAAATTTATTCTATGTATACAGCATGATATAGCCCCTCTCTTCACTGATATGACTCATAAGTAAACAGTTGGTGCAACTTAGCTTTCAAATACATTCACAAGAGAGAGACTGCAGTTACTGTGAAAGGTCAGCTCAGTTGGCTCTGGGGTCCTGCTGTTTCATTGCTAGAACACAATCATGTTACATCTGAGTGGGTCATGAGGTGTAGTCTTTAGGTTTCTTTCTGGTTCCTTACCCCTTCCACTCTGGCTCTGTCCCCCTGGTTTGCTTACTACTTATGAAATGATAAATTCTACTCTACCACACCTTTTTGCCTTAATGTTGCTGCCATGGAGCCAGCTGACCATGAACTAAATCTCCTCAAAAAGTTAGTCATGTGAAAACTATCTTCCCTGAGGTTATGAATATATTATATTCAGGAAAAGAAACGTGCTTACCTCTACCACCTTGTAGATCTTAGCATTGTATCATCTCTTTACCAAAACGGGAAATGCAGCAGTGCCATTAGTGCAATAACTTTGAGAATGAGTACATGAGCTTGAATTGCCATCCAATTACATTTTCATGTGGAGTTTTAAAGATTCCTGACATTTTTGTTCCTATCTGTGTGAGGCAAAGAATAATTAAAACTGCTAACGAAATTTGTGAATAGATATTTTATAAAGCATCAGGTGAAAATTTATAAAGAAGACTATTTCCTTAGTGAGATGTTAGTCATTAAAGAAATCACGAATTAACCTCCTTTTATTTACAGTGAAAAATACACTTCCATTTCATTAAACTCACACTATGCTTTCATTGCTCTCCTAAAATTCTCTGTATTTGTGTTTTGTTTGTAAAATGTATGTACTTTTCATCAATGTCATTTTTGTTAACAAGTATCCAAGCTAAAAATTATATGAAATTACCATACAGTATCTAAAGACTACTGTATTCAAAAATACATTCCAAAACAGTAAGATTTTATGGAAATTCTTAACAAGTTAATATTAATGAAAATAGGAAATAAGGGGGAAAATATGAGAAAAGGAAAAAAATGGAAACAGAGTCTTCGTAAATAGGGAAGGGAGGAGGGGGTAAAGGGAGGGCAGGGATATGAGGAAAAAATGAGAACCAAGACCTGTCATGTAAAGGTACAAGATCCCAATGATGAATGTAACTGTACTGTATATCTAAAAAATACCAATAAACAATAAAAAACATAAAATAAATCTACTATATTATTGTTTTTAAAACTTTGCTGCCTGTCAGAAAATATTAAAATGGATCAACTACTTTTATTTAACACTAATGAGTTTGACTGGAGCAACTGCAAATGTGTTGGGCAAAAATAAAGAATCTTTATAATTTCTTCTCTTGTATGAGCTTTGGGTTTTTCTTGCTCTTCTTTTTCTAGGCATCTAAGATTCATTATTAGGCTGTTTACTTGAGCTCTCTCTGTTTTCCTAGTGTGGGCATTCACTGCTATGAATTTTCCATGAGAAAATGAACAACTGTAAATAAAGTATTGGTAAATAGGGAAGGGAGGAAGGGGTGAAGGGAGGGCAGGGACAAGGGGAAAAAATGAGAACCAAGCCCTGTCATGTGAAGGTACAAGATCCCAATGAGGAATGTAACTGTACTGTATACCTAAAATGTACCAAAAAACTCAATGAGGAAAAAAAAATAAGAAATAAGGAAGGAAGCTTTTCAAAATACTTAACACATCTATATATTGTATGCCCCATGTAAAGTAGTTTTCTATATTTATAAATGAAGCATAAAATCATGTGAGCATTTATCGAAAACTGCGGCTCTCTGGGGGGACCCCGTCCCGCGGGGAATAGGAGGTGAGAGCCGCCTCTTATTCGTGGGTCATCAGAGGCCGATCCGATCTTGAATGTCTGTGGAGGAAATCTTTAAGAAGTTAGAGTACACGGCCCAAGTCTGGTTTCTGATCAAAGGCGCTTTATTGGCTCAGCAAAACGATTATATACTGTTATCCCAGGGGGAAGGTTCAGCAAGCTTATTGGACAGTTCAAGCAAATCCTCTACCAATCACATGAGTCACTCAAGCATTTAACCATAAAGGGACAAAGCATTTATCAGCATACAGCAATCAGTATTTTACCAAATGTGGGGAGGGGTAAGTGGGAAGGCATACATCAATAGTTAACCCTATGCGATCTTTAACTTCACAATCTCTAGGGGCAAGCAGGACAAGGAAATACCACCGGCCTCCTGCTCCAGATCCCGTGACCCTGTGGTTAGCACAAAGGGCTATTCTTTCTGTAAGATTTCCTGTTTGCCCAGGGGCTAGACCTGCCATAAGTCACGTATGTAGTCTAGTGGGATTTTTCCACCGAGGCAAAGGCTAAGGTTGAGGGCAGCCATCTTATGCAGGCCCAAGCAGTCTCTCACAGAAAACAGAACCAGGGTGCTATTAATTGTGGGAATATAAGCCTGAAGATGTATGTGTCTGTGTTTGTTTTGAAGTTTCTATTGAAATAATGGGAAAAGAGCTTGTAAAAAAGGGAAGTATAGAAGAACACAGTTTTAGTAATATGTTGCATTTTGACATTTCCAATTTTGTAAATTTCTATATTGTGAAACAGTGACAATATAATCTGTCTATTTGCTCAGGAAATGAAATAATGTTTTAATAAGAAGTAATTGCAATTCTACCTTAAAATCACTAGTAGTACCAAATATGAATTATTTGAGAAGAGGGTTTATATGAAAAGTAAAAGTCATCCACATGAAAAAGAATATTATTTTCCCAGCTTACATATCTTTTAAATGAGAGATAAAATAGAGAAGGCAGTTGAATAGTCCCATTTAAAGCAATAATAGAGAAAGAAAAATCAAAGTTAAAATTTCTTACTATAGAAACTAATCACCAAGATTCAGTACCTAGTTTAAATTTTGTGAATTAATTGTACATAGATCTCAAAACATCTGTCAATAATCATGCTACTAATACGTGAAAAGTCTATTATTGAGTATTGGGTAAAAGTTACATAGTTCTGTATTGAGATGTAGTGTGATTATAGAGCTTGTGCTGTGATCAAACAGACAATAATGGTACTGGAAAACTGAATTTCAACTTTCAAAAGATTGAAAGTAGACTCCTATCTTTCACCATGCACTAAACTAAAATCAGAGTAGATTAAAGATCTGAATAGTAAAACAGAATCACTAAACTTGCTGAAAGATAAAATAGGTAGAACTCTTGAAGATATTGGCATAAGAAAAGACTTTATGAACAAATCCTGAGTAGCACAGGAACTAGCACAAAGAATCAGCAACTGGGATATATCTTTTCAAAACGCTTCTGCACTGCAAGAAAAATCATCAACAGAGCTAAGAGACAACCTTCAATGTGGGAAACATTTTTTCCAGCTGCTCCTCATACAATGGATTGTTTTCTAGAATACATAAAGAACTCAAAAAATCAGACCCCCCAAATATAAATACCCGATTGAAAAATGGGCACCTTCATTGACCAGACATTTCTCAAACAGAGAAGTAAAAGCAGCAAATAAACATATGAAAAAATGCTCAATACCAGTCATTTGAGAGACTTAGGAGAAAATAGCAGTAAGATTCCACTTCACCCAAGAAAAGAATGGCTGCCATCAAGAAATCAACCAATAACAAATCTTGCAGTGCTATGGGGAGAAAAGAATCCTTCTCCATTGTTGGTGGGAGTGCAGACTGGCGTATCCACTCTGGAAATCAATATGGAGATACCTCAAAGAGCTGGGACTAGAGATTCCATTTGACTCTGGCATCCCTCTGCTGAGTATCTTTCCAAAAGAATTAAGAATGATACCACATTGATATATGCACACCTATGTTTATAGCAGCACAGTTTGTAATAGCTAAAACTTGGAAACAGCCCATTTGCCCATCAGTTGGAGACTAGATAAAGAATATTATTATTTTTTTAATAAAATAGAGTACTACTAAGCCAATAAAGAATGAGAAACTAGAGATATTTATAGCTAAGTGGATGCACATTAAGGCCATTAAGTGAAATTAATAAGTCACACATTTGTAAATACTAAATAATTTCTCTAGTGTGAAAAACTAAAAGTATAAATAAGGATCAAAATGTATAAATGATATTGTACAATAGGAAGAAAGGGTCTAAAAGAGTAGGGGAATTGCGAGGAGTAAGACATAGGTTAAAAAGGGAAAAGAAAAAAATATGAGAAAAGGAAAAACATGGAAACAATGTCTTTTTAAACAGAGAAGGGTGGAGAGGGTGAAGGAAGGGCTGGGAATTGGGAAACAATAAGAACCAAGACCTGTCCTGTAAAGGTACAAGATCCCAATGATGAATGTAACTGTAGTGCACACCTAAAATGTACCAATAATCTTTTTTTTTTTTATTGAGTTTATTGGTACATTTAGGGATACAGTACAGTTACATTCATTGTTGGGATCATGTACCTTTACATGGCAAGTCTTGATTCTCATTTTTTCCCCTTACCTCTGCCCTCCCTTCACCCCCTCCTCCCCTCCCCATCTACAAACACTTTATTTTCATCTTTTCATTCTCTCACATTTTTTTCTTTTCCCTTTTTGTTCTTCCCCTACGTATCAATAATCTTAATATAAAAAAGATTCAGGATAGAACTTATAACTCAGGAGCAGCTGTGCTTTTAGATTAGGATGCTTAGAGTTAACAAAATTGTAACCCCATTTACTACACTTTTTTGGCGTTGTGCTGAAATAGACTGCACTTTCTGTTTCAATTCAGATTTGCATTTATTTTGTGAAGACTCATTTTCAGGACTGGCATTTTTTTATGACTAAATTGCTGAGGAAAAAGACGCCTAGGTCAAAGAATATAATATGCTTGGATAACATATGTTTTGCTTCAAGCCTTCAGGAAAACATAATAAATACCAGCATTTGAAATATTTGGCTCTTTAGGTATTGCAAGAGGAGATTTTTAGCTAGCATTGCAATGCCAAAGCAGTCACAGGTCAAAAAGAAATACCCGAATTTAAATACCATTAGGGCCAGGAAATTAGCTCAGTGATGCCGCCACCTGTCTCCTAAGCGCAAAGTCCAGGTACCAAAAAAGAAAAAAAAAAACCCCTTAGATAAATCCCTATCTCAAGGTGGGCGTGGTGGAACTGCCTGTAAAACCAGCACTCAGGAGGCTGAGGCAGGAAGATTGTCGTGAGTTTGAGACCAGCCTGGGCTAAATAGTGAGTTCCAGGACAGTCTCAGCTTCATAATGAGACCTTGTCTCAAAAAACTGAAAACAGACAAACAAACAAAATCCCTACCTCAATATTTATACAGCTTTGAAATCGTAATATTAATTATTCGGGTATAGAGTTAGTCATTTGCAATCAACTCCTTTTTTAAATTTGAAAACTAGAAATACCCAATTATCAAGGTTGAATGTTCTTCTTCTTCCATATTTCTATTTTGTAGTTATTTGAAATGATTTCGGATCTATCCATCTGCTTAAAAATGTCAGAAGGAATTTTTTGCACTCATATACTATATTCTACATATAAAGTATATTCACCATCTTTTTGAATATATGAATTAAATATTATTTCACAAATGAAGTTCTAATTATGTCTATTGTATTAACATAATCTATATTTGTGGGAAGGTGAATAGCATCTTTCCTAGTTATATGTTCTTGGTAGATTTTTCAGTTTTCAAAGAAGATTTTAATAGTTAATCTAGTATATTATTTCAACATGGCTTTCCTAATATAGCAACAACATTACTTAGCTTCCAGTTATTTATCAAGTACTATTAAACTTTAAGCTCAGTTTAGTCACTAATATAAAATGCTAAGCTAATATACATACATTTATGAATGATTACCTGAATAAGTCATAATTTACTCTGAAATCCAGTGTTTTCCAAGAAATCTTCCATGAAGGAAAGGCACTCGATGAAAGACTATCTACTGATTCAAGGTAAAATGAGAAAAATAAAGCAGTGCTTTTATTATTTTTCTAGGTAATGTATTTTATGTAAGGAAATATTTGATAGTAATTTGATTTTTTTGTTTGTGTCTTAGGCAATAGAAAAAATATAAAAACTTAAATATAGCATACAGAAACAAAGGTAAAATTTTAAACCACAAATAAGTGAAATTAAAATATATAGGAAAAATGAAAAAGTCCTATAAATAAAACACAAGTAAAGATATAAACTAAACACAAAGAAAAATGCAAGTGGCAAGATATAGCACTTAGAAGAATATAAAGCACCAGATAAAACAGATACAAATGGATTTAATACCAGGATTTCCATTGTCTTCAACATTGATGATGATTATAAAGACTCAATTTTGTTGTGATGTACTTATTTGTCCCCACTGAGCCACTCTGTTCAGTCCTTTAGTTGTTGTTAAATGTTATACATTTGAGAGATGCTCTGATTTTATATGACCTTAATGTACTTATTCTTTTTGTCTCAATATTGTTATAGTTTGATTTTTAAAAATTCATTTATCAGTGCTACCATGTACATTCATACAATTGTTATATTGTTACTGGAGTGAAATGTTGGTTTGATGCTATACTGAAGGATTTCTTTCTTGCAGTCACTGTGTTGCAGCTCTGATACACATTTGCATATCTACTCTATTCATTTAATTAATAAATATCTCTTGCTCTAAATTTATCATAGGGTGTGGTTCCAATAGACATGATTTTCAGATTTTCCTGTTGTCCTGCAGGACCCAATTCCATTCAAGGATAAATTAAACATCTATATAATTACAAATGCTAACCAAGAAAGCAGATGAGAGAAGCATACTTCTTTCATTTTGATATGTCAGTTCACTTCTTGTTGTTGTTGTTTTGTTTTTGGTACCGGAGATTGATCTCGGGTCCTTGGGCTTGCAAGGCAGGCCACCGAACTGCTGAGCTAAATCCCTGGCCCCCAGTTTACTTCTTAAACTATAATAGTTTTTAATTTAAATTCAAAATTCTAGTCATAAAAGATATAAAATTAAAAATACATATTACCAATAGTTTCACTGTGGTAGCATAATAGTATTAGGTCCTATAGTATCATTTTATAATTCATTTACTACCTTGTCTTCTTATTCTCTCAGTTGCTCAGATGTGGCACCTTCCATCCACTACCTCTGGAACTGTGCAAAACACACAATTTAAGTTTATCATTACCTGAATCGAACCTGTTTCGGGGAAGTTAGCCATCTAGCTTTATCGCCACAACTATCGACCAAGAAACTATAAACAATCAACTAGTTTTGTAGCCACAAATGTTGTACAAGAATTATTGAAATGCACAAATTTTCTCCTTTACATGATTTCCCTTTTTCCAATGATGGTTGCCAATGTGAAGTGGAGTATTCATAAAAGGAAGAGAATTAAAAGAAGTAAACAAACTGTAAACATATTTCCAACTCTCTCAAGGTACTTATTCTAAATCATCCCTAAGATGGTACAGATCAATAAATAAATAACAAATCAGATGTGAATTGAACAATGATAAGTTACCTTCACATTGGGTATAGATTCCAAAGATGTCATTTACTAATTCAAACAGCTTATTGGAGAGGTTGGGCAGAGTATAGACATTGTTTCTTCAATAATTTGTCCAAATTTCCATTTAAAAAGTGACTATCTCAAGTTATCTACCTAAAATAAATGAGTAGCTACATTAAAATATATATCTGCAAGTATGTAGACTCACATTCACACATGTGTAAAAACCATACACATATAATATACATGCTACTAGAATATATAAATATTTTATACACAATTTATTGAGACATTATGAGATTACTGCATGTTACTTTGGCCTGTGGCATTACAAGAGGTGCTCAAAGCAGTGGTCATGGGTTTCCAGACTTTATTAGTATGGTAGACTGTTGCTTAGGACCATGGTCAAAATGTCCCTTGAGAATGTTGCACTTGAATTTTCAATTTCTTCTCTAAGGACAAGCAGTGTAATTCATTATCTACAATGCACAGCATCATTTAGGGTCCCACATTGCTAAAAGTATGAAATAGTTACCCAAATTTCTCTTTTCCTGAAGTATGTATACTATTTGGTGGATTCTGCCTATATATAAAATATGTCATATACACACGATTTTGGAGCTGCATACTGAGAAATTTAAAGCACAACTAAAATTTTATTGTAATCTTACTACATGAAGAAAATTATTACTCATTCCTTCCTCTCACGTAATTGCTGAACCATAGACACATTTTCCCATTAACTAGCTGTGGCTGATCATTTATGGTTGACAATAGCTATCTACTCTGCTCTGACAAACTCTGGTGATATTTTAATTGCTTTTCTTTGTTTCTATACACATTTGAAACTATTGAGATAAATAGCAATTTAAACGTGAAAATATGTGCAGTGGTAATCACCAGCTTTTTCTCTGACAAGCCAAATAATGAGACTTTGACAGTAGTAAATGAGTTTATGTTGCATTAGGCTTAAATTAAAACAGAAACATTTTTCATGGGCTGGTTCATAGCAAGTTCAAAAACGTCATCAGCAGAAATTCATCCTAGTTGTCTATATAGCAAAAGTGCACCATGGAAACAAAGGATAGACTTTCAAAGGAGAGTGTGAAGCGGAAATTGGGGAGGATGGGATTCAAATACTTAATACATTGAAACATTCTTTTTTATTATTTGCCATTTTCAAGCAATTGTTCATGTCTTATTCCCAAGCTATAAATTTCTTTTAATTTAATAATGCTCATAGATAACTAAAGGCAGTGGAGCAAGTGCGGTGCCAGTTTCAAAGTGTGAGTGGAGTTTGTTGTTTTTGTCTGATAATTAAACTAGGTTATTTTTGACAAAACACTTTCTGTGATCAAATCCAGGACAATAATCATCCTAATCGTCCAATTATCATCTGAATCATAACCATTTCTTTTCTTGAATCAGGCCCCATCCCCTCTATGGGGCCAAACTAAGATTCATCTGCTCTGTCAAAACTATCTTGAACACACTTCAAGATATGAAGTGTTTTCTTCTTTCTTCACACTTCATTACACCTTTTTTTTTTTTACAAACTGTATACATTCTGGAGGTACTTCATTATTGTTAACCTCTTAATTAAGTGTGGTATGGTTATGTATTATGCATATAGTTTATTTTATCTTCCCTACAGGAATACACATCCTTGACAACGATGGAATGCAAAATTTACTGTCTTTTTCATCAAATGTTCAGTGTCTCACCCATGATGTTTATGGAAGAAATGTTTATTGGTTTGATATTTTTTGGACAGATGATTGATAAATTTTATAACATGAATCCGTTACCATCAGCAGAAGAATTTCAGAACATGAAGTGTACTTACTTTTTATCTAAGCTGATCCATAGTTATAGTACTCTAGCTCCAGGGAATTTAGTCGTGGTATTTTCAGGCAAGTAACAAAACAAATTAACAATTCCAATGCCTTCTTTTAAAAGAGCTGAGTTAACACTTTTATGGAAAAGAAAGAAAAAGATCTTTGTGAATATTTCTCCTTACTGTCATATATACTAAATAACTATAAACTCCTGCTCATTCACATATTACCAATAAAAAGTATATTGTTTTTATCTTTTTTAATTTTTTTTCCTCGTTGAGTTTATTGGTACATTTTAGGTGTACAGTACAGTTACATTCATCATTGGGATCTTGTAACTTTACATGACAGGTCTTGGTTCTCATTTTTCCCCTTATCCCTGCATTCCCTTCACCCCCTCCTCCCATTTGTATTCAACATATGATAAAAGTACTAGCCTGAGCAATTATGTGAGAAACAAAACAAAACAAAAAACAAAATACATCCAAGTCATACTAAAAATTACACTACTCCATTGAGAGATAACATGATATTATTTACAGTGACCCTTAAATACCAAAAATTATTAGCAGCATTAATAACTATAAAAATTTCAGGATACAAAATCAATATGAGAATAGCAATCATGTTTTTGTATATTAACAGCAAACTATGTGAAAAATAAATCAATTCCATTTACAATAGCACAAAAATAACATAAGGAATAAATTTACATAAGGATGTGAAAATACTGTACACTGAAAATATAAAACAATCATAAATCTAATTGTAAAAGATACAAATAAATGTAAAGTTATCATGTTAATGGGATAGAATAAGTAATATTATTAAAACATTTATATTACCTAAAGTGATGTACAGTTTTAAAGCAATTCCTATCAAAATTGTAATGACACATTTTAATAGAAATGCCAAATATCATCTTTACATTTATAAGGTACCACAAATGATTCCGAATAGTCAAAATACCACAGAATAAAAACAAAAAGCCAGGAGGCAAGACAGCATATTTGTTGCAGTCATTCACAGTATCCATTATGGATGGTCGAAGAAAATGAGGTTTAAAGGCACAAAGTGACCATAAAATGTGGAAACGTGTCACCATCACAATGTCATTGTGGTGATGATAAACTTTTCTTACCTTTTCCCCTATTCCTGGTTCTTCAGTGCTCTAAAACCTTACACTTGTGCTCCAGTCTAATATCTTAAAGCTCATATTAAATTTATTTAAGTTTAAATATAATGAGTCAGAATTCATTGACATAATGATACTAATTTTTATATCAGCATCATTCAGTCACATTGCAGAGACACTGTTTACTCTTGTTATGAGTTAAAACATCCAATTAAATATACCTCTGTAATGTAAATGACTGATATGAACAGAACTAACACTAATTCAGAAAGTCTTTATGGAAGGTATTAAGGGTGAAGTTTTTGTTCAATTGAAGTATTTAACATATATTTTTATTGACTTAAAAAGGCTAATCTCATTTAAATATTCCATTGGTGACCTAAAATTGCCATTCTAAGGTGAGGTTGGATTGATATGTATGCAGCTAATATTTTTGAAGCCATATTTACTCCAGTTATGAGGGCTACAGTGCATGTAGCTGGTCAGCTAAGAGGCTTGATGGGGACTATTCATGTTAAGTCATTAAAAGTATTAATTTACTATATACCAGCCTTACTTTAATACCATGTTCAATATGATTTTTTATAAATTAAAATTGCGTGTGTGTGTGTGTGTGTGTGTGTGTGTAAATGAATGAATCATGGTGAAAGTCTTTGCCACAAAAGTTCAGCTACCATGATTCCAAAGGCCACTCAAAGCAAGTCTTGGTATTCAAAAGACTCACTATTTTGTACCCTGTACCTCTAGTACCACTAACTCCCTCTTCACTTATTTTCCATCTTTACTCTTCTTGTTTCCATAGCCTGAAATCTGTCCTTGATTCTTGTTCTCTTTGGTTGATAAACTACTTTAATTACTTCCTGATTTATATTTTTTTTTTCACAGATGTTGTGTCTCTGCTGTTTCCCATTCATGGAGATAGGACCAGAATGAATGACTTATATAACTTCAAACAACTTCTTTGAGATTGTGCCAAAAAGGAAATTTTATAATATACTTTTAAATTTGTTTATGACATCATCTGTGCTGGCTGTCAAATTAAGAACAAGGCATTAAATATTAAATACTAATGAATTTGCAGTTCATAATGTCACAAATATCTGTGCATTTTAAATGCAGGTAAATTTTTTTCAGACCATGTTGTCAGCAAATTTAATAATAATAATAATATTTATCAATGATAAACTATGTATGTAATAGTAACAAGAGGAATGTGATATAGAAATGATAAGAACACTCAAAATATGAAAAATGAGAAAATTTGAACAGGTTTTAAATATTGAACTGTATCCATGTTTAAGGTCAATTATATCGTGTCAACAAGGAAAGCATATTCCTAATGATCTAACGCATTGGGCCACTTTCCATCGCTTGAATCAAAGGCCTGACAACTACAGTTTTAGAGAGGATTTGTGTCACAATTTCAGAAGATTTAATCCATGAATGACTGGTTCTAAGAAAGAAATTTCATGGAAGAAAGGAAGAGACAAACTGTTCATCACTAGGCATACAAGAAGCAAAAGTGCAGAAGTGTCAGAAAGCAAGAAGCCAAGGACTAGATATTCTATTCAGGGTCACACCCTCAATGACCAAATTTCTCCACCTTCGTCCACCATCTAAGAGCCCCTTTAGCTATGAACTTATGTATAATCTAAGCTATTGATGTAATAAATTCCTTCCAAATCCAATCACCTCTTCCAACAATATTAACTGGCACATATATTTTAAGTAAATTTGAATTGAACATTTTACAAATAAGTGTAAAATAAAGAAGTGTATATACTATGACAATATTTTGAGATCGCATTTAAAAGATGTCACATTTGTATGTTTATGGTAAAATCATTGAAATAATGTCCTTTTCAATTCTATTGAAGTAATAGGGTAAAAGATAAACACTGTAGTGACCATTAGAATGCTGGTTAACTTTGTCAACTTGGAAAGATCTAAGGATACCTAGAAAAATGTAAGAGCATATTTCTCCTGATATCTGTGAAGGTGTTCCCAGAAATGAGAAGCCTACGGGTCACCAAAATAAGTGAGAAAAATTTTCCTTGAGCTTGACAATATCATCCAGAAAGCAGAGTCAGGATGGAACAAAAAAATGGAAGAAGGAAAGTGCTAGTTACGCACACTCTACATTTCTTGAATGGGCATTTTCAAGGGACATTGTCACCAGGGACATTGTACTACAGATGTTTTAACCTCTGATTGCAGTTTCCACCATCAGCTCTCCAGGCCTTCAAATTCAGGTGGGCCTCTGGTCATGTGATCCAACCTGATAAATAATGTATTATATATAAATCTTTATTCCATAAAAACAAAATACTTAGTTGCTATCTTTCTTATACATTCTTTATCACCTTTGCATTGTCAAAGAAAATGTTTTATACATGTCACTTTTGAAGTATCTCTCTCAAATTAGTCTGGTGACATTCTCCCTGTCTTTTTTTCAAACTTGGCTTTATGACCATATCACCTGTCATGCAAAGTTCCATTTTGGAAAAGTGACACATGAGATGCAATATTCTCTTGTCACCATCATGAAATTAAAAAAAAAAATCAAAGCCTGAATTTTCATGTTTTTCTGGATCTCTCAAAGTGTATAGTCTGTCCTGTTCCCTTTTCAACTTTGCAGTTCAAAATTAATACACTTTGTTTGGCAAAGCATTAGCTACCACTCCAGGCAAAAGAAAAGTAGTAAATTCCATATGTTCCTTAAAAAGTAATGATGGAAACTATAAATGATAAGTAAATAACAATTTTTTCTATCAACCATGTTTAATTAAACACAATATAAATCAGAGATTACAGTATGTTTGAAATTAAAAGTAGGAAGTTTCAAGAAATTTTATATATTTTGATGTTATGATATTATTGCAGGGGGCAGGACAGACATTGAAGGAAAATCCAAGCCTGGGAGGGAGTCAGGATGACTCAGAGAAGGATAAACTAAGCAGAAACCTGCAATGGAGGGTGAACAAAAGCTTGGCCCCAGGATGGGGAGACAATGACCACGGCCACAGCTCAAGGATCCAATGAACAAGGCTGTCATGACATACCGGTGGGGCCCTCCTGCCTAGGATGTGACGAAAATAAGGTGATAGGCAACCAGTACCACCAAGCCTCTATTCATAATCCTCTGAGCAACAGCTCTGATCTGTGTGTGCTAATCATAGTAGAAAAGTTGCAAATAGCGGTGCTTGCAAAATTACACTTGCCAATGCCCTGATTTCTAGAGACCCATTCCTAGCCAAACTTTCCTGCTTTTAATACCATTGGTTGACTTTAGCTTGGCCCAGAAAGGTCTGAAATGTAGTGATTTGTTTGTAGAAAAACTCCTAGAAGAGGCCCAATGGCAATTCACTTTCAGGCCCTCTCTTGATTTCAGGAACTCTCCTCTAATAAACTTTCTTCCTATTTATCTCACAGATGCCAGAGTCCGCTCTTCAGCACCAGAAGACAGGAACTCCTTTGGTGTGTGTACCCCTTAACAATAGCATTTTATTTATTTGTACTGGGAATCAAACTCAGGCCTTTGCATTTGCAAGGCAGGAAGCAGAGCCACTGAGCTAATTACCCAGCCCAACAATAATATTTTAAAACACATTTAATGAAGAGGTATGTGTATGTGCACTGGTTTCAAAAAGTGGAAAAAAAAATTTACCACGGGAAGTATTTCTTTATAATAGTTATTTTCTTCCAAATTTTGAATCCTGTAATAGTAAGGGCACTTCCTACTCTAAATATTTTTCTCTTTCTAAATCATGTTAGAACCATGTATTTCTTTTCATGTCCTGATTGTGGCCACAAACTAACAGAATAAAATGGTTAGAAAGACTTGTTCTTTAGAGCCATAAAGTATTTTTATGAAATGAAAATACTGAAAAATTATAGCCATTGTCATGCGAGGCTTCAGCAACAACTTCTTAATTGAAGGACAGCAGTAATTCTTAGTGTTGGTCTTTATTTTCTCAGTACCAGGAAAAAGACAGTATCAGCTTCAGAAATTCAGAGGCTACATTTAGAGTTCTGCCCAAGACTTTGTTCTTTTGTGTTTTCACCATGTGCATTTCATTTTACAGAAGTGATTGCCATATGGTTTTGATTCATTTGTACTCAGCTTATAAAAGTACTATGTTTTAGAAGGTATTTGATGTCCACTGAAAGTTTGAGCCTTTTTATAAGCTTTTTTATTAAAACCAGGAAATTTTATTTTGTGAGCATTTGAAATTAAATACCAAGTGGTTCACTTTGTTACAAAAATAAAATTCCCAATCTGCTCAATGATATATATTATGGAATAACTTTCCATTTGCATTTTTCTATGATTTTTGTTTACATATCTTCAGTGAAGTAATTAGCTGAGGTAACTTTTAAAGTTCAAGTTAATTTTATTTTTTACTGAATTGCCAATTCTTTATCTCCCATTATTTTTTCTTATTTTTGCTTTAACTCATTCATTTTTTTTGTAGCCATTGTATGGATTTCAAATTGCATATCTTAATTACCATAAATGTGTTATTATTGTACCACCTCCTATAAATAAAATATTTAAATGCCTTTTATAAAGTACTCTCTTTTTTGTTGTCAGATACTTACATAAAGATATTTGTTTTGGGGCTGGGGATTTAGCTCAGAGGTTCGGTGTCCTTCCTTGCAAGCTCAAGGACCCGAGTTCTATCCCCAGTACCAAAAAAAAACCCAACAACAACAGATACTTGTTTTTCCAAATTATTATTTACTACATTTAGACTTCTGTTTTTCTTAGTTGTACTATATAGATATGAATTGTGTTTTCTTTAGGCATATTATTATCTAGTCATATTTAGTGCTTTTTATTTTAAAGACCTGGTTGGATGTTTTCTCAAACAACTTTATGACATAAATTTTTAAATTTTTTTGTTATTTTATCTTGTTTTTTTACTCTTATTAGTTTCATGCCTTATATCTAGATGTCCCCTCAAAGCCTCTCATTGTGGTCAGTGTGTTTTCAAAGGTGACTGGAGGGTGTGTGACTGTAGATTAATGATGTAATACTGAGGTTAAAGGTGTGCATAATAGAAGCCCCACCTGTGATATAGGTAGCAGCAATCAACAGGCTTATATCCTAGATGGAATGTTAAGGGTTCACAAAGAAGCCAGACTTTCTGCTTTCCTTGTGGTTTACTGTTTTCTGTCTACCTTATCTGTGATGTCCCTCTGCCATGGCAATCTGCTTTGGAGCCAACTGGCTGTGGACTGAAACCTTAACAAGCAGTGAGCTGAAATAAACCTCACCTCCTTTAACATTAAGTCCCAAGTATTTTGTCACAGCAACAAGAAAAGTAACTAAGATTGATTTGGGTACCAGAAAATTGAGGTCATTGCTGTGACACCACCTGCCTCGTGCTTTGGGGAGGCTTTGGAACTGGCTTGTGGGAAGTTTGGAAAGTCCTGCAGGTGCTTGTTGAAGAAACAACCCTGGAATACTGTCAGCAGAATTGAGGGGAGATTTGAGTTAGGCTCCAGAAGACCAGAATGCTAACAGAAATACAGTTGGTAAACACAAGGCTCAGGGATTACAGTTAGGAATAAGGATTGCATCGGCTGTCGGACTCCAAATCTTGTGTTATGTTTTGGCAGAAATTTTTTTTGCAATTTGCTTTTATCCAGACTGTCTGAGATTGTAATTAAGGATGGTAGACTAATTAATTTGATGAAAGAACTGTCAACATAGTCTAATGTCAAGGCAGTGGCATGGCTACTGTTAAGGGCTTTTAGCCAGATATATGTTAAACATCAAGAATAAAGAGTCCAGCAGAATAATTTAAAATGCTTTTAGTTTGGCCAGAAAGGAAGAAGCCATAAAGTTATGGCCTGAACAAAAGTAACAAAAGAGAACTGGCTGATGAAAAGATTAGTAATGAAAAGTGAAAGCATTTTGGAACAGGACATTCAAAAAGGTAGCCTAAGGACATCAAAAGAACTGGCAGGACTCCACCCTTTACAGCCTCTGATTTGCAAAGGTGAAATACTTTGCTTTGAGAAGAGAACCACAGGGCACCAGGTTTCAGATTGATGGTGATAGCTTAGGGTATTCAGAATTGGGTTCACAGCACTCAGCAATCTAGGAACTGGACCCCTACAACAAAAACAGAAGGAAGCCTGACTGTTGTCCCACTTTGCAGTATTTTGTTTGTTTGTTTGTTTTTGTTTGTTTTTAATATATGTGGTATTAGTTTTAGGCACTTCCAAGGTGCAAGATTTGTGGGATCAGGAGGGCTTTTACCCAGACTTCTAAAGAAGGCCATGTGGCCCTGGGAGAGCAGTATGTGAAGTGCACATGCTGTGGAGACTCTAGAAGACTAGAGAAGCCAGGAATGTGGATCACCTGAGGTAAGTAGAAAAGAATGGGCAACACCAGCCCAAGACAAAAGCCATGAGAGCTACAGTCACTGGAAGTGCTGTGGGGCAGAGCCACCCAAGCCCTTTGGAGTTTACACCATGCTACAGATTGCACCAGATGCTGGACATGGAACTATGGCATATGATGTTTACCCTGCTGGATTTGGGTCTTGCTTTGTTCCCATTTTTTTCTGTCTCTTACCTGTACCTTTTGAAATCAGAAGTTTTATCTCATGTCATTGCATGTTGGAAATGCTTAACTTTTTTTTATTTATACAGACTCACAGCTAAGAGCTTGCCTTAAATCCTAGAGACTTTAGACTTTTCAGCAATGCTAAAAGTTTTAGGACTTTGTTTATTCAGAGATGGACTAAATGCCTTTGATATAAATGGATGTGGATGAGTCTTTTGGGGTCAGGAGTGGAAATATCATGTCTTCTGTCTAGAAAGAAATATCTACACAGATATCTAGACCAAAGAGATAGAAAGTTTCATGGGTCACAGAAAATTTCAAAGGTAGAAGGATTTGGGTGTGTGAATATGGATTAAGGATGTGATACTGGAATTAAGGATGTGCCCAATGGAATCCCCACCCTGGAAAATGGAAAATGAATCAATCAGTAAGTTTATAGCCTGAATGGAACATTAGAGGACAAAAAGAAGGCTGCTTCTCCTGATGCTTACCATTTCCGGCCTGCCTTTCCATGGACTGTTTCTCCTCTGCCTTGGAACCCACTGACTATTGCCTGAACACTCTACAATCTGTTACCTGAAATAAACCTGTCCTTTAATTTTGGGGTCAAGCATTCTGTATCAGAAAGGATCAAGGTAACTAATACAATTAGTATGTGTCTGCAGTAAATAATGTTTATATTCACTGTAGGGAATTGTGACATGTACATAACACATTTCAATTTATTTCTGCCCTTCCCTCCACCTTCCTCGAATTTTTCCAGCATCAAGTTCTTTTATTTATCTTTAAAGACCATATAAATGTAGTTATCATTTATATACAAATTGACTCTCAGAATAATAGACCAAAGAATATATAAAATGCGTAATAATTATATGAAGTCAAGGTAACATTTAGATACAGTATTCATGCTGGAATCCAAATACAAACAATTTCAAGCACATCCATTTTTAAAGACAGTTTTGATTTTATAGAAAATTCCTTGTCTAGTTATAATGATAATTTTATCATTTTCTTAGATGTTATTTCATCTGTCTACTGTATTTCACTTTTCCTAAACAGGAATCTTCCATGTCTGGCTTAAATCTTTCTAAGTATTAGTCTGATTACATTGAATATTCCTTTCTTTGTCACTGAAATTTCTAGATATGGTCTTATTTATATGAATTCTGCCTGGATTTTTTTTTAGTACACATTAATATATATGAAAATGGTCTATGCTCTTGTTAGAATTCTGAATTTTCAATCCCTAAATGCACACACACACACACACACACACACACATATATATATATATACACATATATATATTTATTAAATATGCACACACACACACACACACACACACACATATATATATATATACACATACATATATATGTATTAAATAAGGTATACATATGCTTATATATACAATATACATATGCATATACATCCATGTTTAAAATACATATATATTTAATTGTGTGTACTCAAATTATACATATGATTGTTTCCCTACAGGTCAAGGATCTGTTTATTTTTTTCCATTTATTTTATAATCTGTTTTTCCTATTCTCTGTTCTTTAACATGGATTAAAAACTTCTCAATCTCTTCAAAATCATTAATTGTCTTTGGTGCTGTCTTCCTATTGTGTTAATGTTTGCTTAGTAGTATTTTTTTAATTTCAGATATGATTAGTTCTGTATTTCACACAAAGTTTCTATTTGGCTACTACAATTTTTTACATTAATTATTTCAGATCAATATTTGGGGTTAAGATTTTACATATATGTATGACAAAGCTTTTAATGTACTTACCTGCAACTTCCAACATCTGGATTATATCATTCCTACTTAAGTTAAAAATAATGAATTAAATAATCTTCCGTATTTGATAGCTAGCATTTTATTTTTATGTATGTTGTATAGAAGTGTTAATACATTGCAAATGGATTATGCTGTCTTCCTATGAAGTTTGGTATGCTTTGATCACTTAGGAAACTACATGGCATGTCTTTTCAGTAATTGCAGACTCCATTACTGTACCTACAGCAAAATTTTAGTAACAAAAAAGATGGTATCATATCTAAAAATATGTCACGATAGATAAAAAGTACTATATTTATAATATTTTATCTTTTAAGATCCCTATTTAAAGTTATTTTATACCTCTCCAAAGTCCTTTCTTACCACGAAATATCACACATGACATCCCTCAGAATGTTATCACTGAATGGGATCGCCTATTGTGCATTTGTTACTACTGCTGTGGAGAAGTTATTTAGCTCACGGTTTCAGAGATTTCAGTACACTATTAGCTCATTCAAAAGCTGGAAGAAAGTTGGGAGTGGCAAGGTACTTAGTTTATGGCAGTTGGGAAACAGAACAAGGGAATAGTGTCAGAGAGAAAAGGGCTGGAAACCAGATAGAGTCTCCAAGTTAATGTTCTGATGATCTACCAAAAACTGTGCTTTGCTAATTTATTGGGTGGCTCTCAAATCAATCAAGTGGATAATTCAACTGAACTACTTCAAGAGATTAGTAAATGAGATCCATTTATTTCATGGGGACTATATTTGCTGCTATATGAGTAGCCAATACTAGAAAAGAGTCATATTTAACATTTTTATTATAAAAGAGATAATCAAAATTCAATTAATTTTAAAAACTTATAGAATTTCACTACGATATCCTATTTTACATTTCCTTTTTTGGAATGTCAAAATAGGAATTGAAAAATATATATGCATCATTAAAGTTCATATTATTTTCTCTTATGTTACAGATAAACTTTTCTTTGGTTTTGAAAATTATACAATCCAGTTGCTTGATGGTTAACTCTATCATGATATTTAGAACTAAACTGGAATTGATATAACTAAAATATATTCCATAAAATCAGTATTATTAAATAAATTTGTATGAACAACTATTAAGTACCCAAGTAAATCTATGTAGAGTCATTTTTGATAGAGTGAAGTGCACTAAACTAATAGAGCTCTCCCAATTATATTATATGATTAGCAAGATGAGGCAACTTAAAATTCCTCAAGACATATAATGTATATAAATAGCACTCTTCCTGTAGTGTGATAGAAGTAGCCAGACACTGGGATTATGATGTTCTACAATGGAGTGATTCAGAGAATTAATAGCAGGTTATTGTATAACAGCCCAGTAATGTACATCAATTGAGATTTTATAAATTATTTTCCTCTTCACTGGATTTGTCTAAGGCTTATGAAAAATGATTTATTTAATTGAGGGATATTCGTTCTATTTGGGAGGAGGAAATAGGGCATTTCATTTCCCAGCTGACTTTGAAACACTGAAGGAAGATGATGAATAGAAAGAGGGATAGTAATGACAGCACAAATTTATATTTTATAAAATGAGAACATTTTGTATCAGAATTAGAAATATAGAGAAACATTCAATATATTTTGAAATAAAATTCATGTTTATATTAAATGAAACACAAAGAACCAATACAATATTCCTTTCATATCTCTATTGCATTTATATAGAGGTAAAGCACAATTTTAATTATTTCCTTTAAAATATCCTATTAGTCAGTAAAGGAATGGCATTTTGTTAGGTTGAGATGTTTTATTTTAATCTTCAGAATTCATGACCTCTTCCAGTTATACCGGACTTGTGATTACTTACCTTGACACCTGTGAGCTTGGAAACTTGTCCCATTATGACAGCAAATGTGATCCTCTGGCAATGCTGCTACAAAGTAGCTTTAAATATGGATGTGTAGAAACAGAAAGAACACTGCAAAGTATTATTCTAATTTCCTTGAATTGTAAAGATATCTGCAGGTTAGGAAGCACAAAAGAGAAAACACTATCCACCTAAAGGGAAAACAAAGAATAGCCATGTTCTACTCTTTTTCTCCCTACGCATAGCTAAACAGCAGGTGTTTGTGTGGATCTATGTACTTTTCTTTGGTTAAATATTTTAGTAATATTTTGAGTCACACAGAAACTTGAAGTTGCTGTTAGGGTGAATTGATGAGAAATCAACTCAAGTTGTATCATTGTTGTTTTGGTTTAAAAATAATTGTCAGTGAATCATAAAAAAGAAATCTGCACTGCATTTTTCAGGAAATGGAATATGACAAAGATATATTAACATGGACTCAAGAAAGATAGAGCACAAGGAAGAGAAGGAAAGATGTAAGACCTTTAAATGTGAGTAAACTGCGTCCACAAACATAAGAACGTGAAAATTAGCGTATTGTGAGTGTTACACAGAAATGATGAATGAGCACCCTACCGTGACTGCTTGATTCAATGAAAAGCAAGTGTGACTGAAACAAAGAGGGGAATTTTGAGGGGGATTAATGGAGATGTTTTTATTTTGGTGATAAAGTTTTAAAATTTATACATTTAATGTGTATTCCCAATATTTCTTTTATGTCTCAACAATAGCCTGACACACACACACACACACACACACACACACACAGATGGTCTTTACCTTGGAATGAAGCTTCATCCTGAAAAACTCATTATACGTTAAAAACATTGTAAGTCAGAAATATACTTAATGCACATCACTTAATGAACATCACACTTTAGCAGCCCAGAATACTGTGAAGACTCAGCTGAAAGCCCTTGTGAATCTGTGGAAGAGTGTCTAAACATATATCGCAAGTTTAGACAAAGCCAAAATCAGAATTTAAAGTTTATTTCCAACTGAATGTATGTTGCTTTTGCACCAGAACAAAAATTTGAAGAATCCATAATGAACAATCGTAATTCATGGCCTGTCTGTCCATAAGAAAGTCCCTTAGTATCTATCATAAATTTGTTTCAGAACCCTCCAGAGATACCAAAATGGTGAGGCTCAATTATATAAAATGGAACAATACTTGAATATAACTGACACACAACAGCTGGTATATTTTACATCATCTCTAGATTACTTAAACTAGATATTATGTACATAGTAATTATATTGTGCTATTTCAGGGATAAAGACAAGGAAAGGGAAAAATCTAATATATTAATACAGACCTAAATGTTTCCAATATTCTTGTTCACCAGTTGGTTGAAGCAGTATGCAAAATCTACAGATATGAGAGCAAATTGTATATTTTATAAGTACATAATTAATTTGTAATGGAATACTTAAGTAGATCATTATGGAATCCATGTTATATGCCCTTATAACCCGTGGTAACTGTATGGCAGATTCAAAGTACAACAGTAAAGATACCTGCCCACATAGATTACAGAAGAAAAGCCTAAGATTTGAGAGACGACATAAATTCCAAAAGAAAATTAAATACTAAACACTTGTCATGGCTTGAGTCTAGATGTCCCCTCAAAACTTCATGAGGTGATAGGGCTTTTTCAGAAGGGATGGATCTAGAGTGTACGGTGCTGGATTTGATTCATGGTGCAATGCTAGGGTCAAGGGCACTAGGGTCAAAGGTGTGAGTGCTGCCCACACTAGATTAGATATAAGGGATAAAAGAGCTGCGGTTCTCCCTTGCCGGCTTTGCTACCTTCTGCCCACGGTGGACTATTTTGTCTCTCTGATGCCTATTTGCAATACTGTCCTCCTTGCAGCCAGCCAATTATGGACTGAAACCTGCAATTTGAAAACTGCAAGCTAAATGAAACTTTCCTCTCTTGACTTTTCTGAGCAAGGAGAAAATTAACTAAGACAATACTAACATTGATGA
Source organism: Fukomys damarensis (assembly GCF_012274545.1). Lineage (NCBI taxonomy): Eukaryota > Metazoa > Chordata > Mammalia > Rodentia > Bathyergidae > Fukomys > Fukomys damarensis. The sequence goes on along the minus strand of NW_022900918.1, from coordinate 21,110,061 downwards.
CTGAATGCTCCAGAAAGAGGGCAAAAATATATTTTTTTAAATTCCAAGTTATATAAGGTAAAAATAATGTTCCAGGACTATATAACTCATTAGATTGTTGTAGATAATGAAATGTAAAAAAGACATTGACAGAAGCCAGGTCATAGAGACCTCAGCTGAGTTTCTAACTGATGTGATCATAAGAGTAAAATGATTGCACGTTGGGCTTCTTTAGAAGGTAAGTTTGTTAAGTTTATTTCATGACTGCAAACATTACCTAAAGAAAGCTGTCGTGCATCTGCATAAGTAGGAATGGATCAAATTACTTTGATTTATAATTCAGGAAGACAGAACAACTCAATTTTTTCCACAATTTTTTAAATCAGTCTTCTAAACTCTAGGTATGTCATCAACAAAAATAAAGCACATCTTAAAAGTGTGTGAAGAGCTCTGCTATACATAGCAATTAATACAAATTATTTTATTTCAAAACTCATAGGAAACTTCTAAATTCTGTGACAGATTTTCAAGTATTTTTTAATATAGCCTATAAAAGTAAATATTAACAGTAAAATTAAAGTATTTCCATTTGTACTAACCTCCTGCAAAAGAAGAAATAAAGAAAAGTAATGGCTCTTTGGTACCCATCCTTCTGTGGCAGGAGCATTGTTGGTTCAGTGGCGAACATAGCTGCCTTCCATTCATATTTGGGACAAATGCAAATTTATTGCTAACAGTGCACATTCTTTTATATGTTAGTGCAATAATGTAGCTTCAAAAACCTACTTTAATTATAAAATATCAGGCCAGGGATTTAGCTCAGTGGTGCCGCTGCCTGGCAAGGACCCGAGTTCGATCCCCGATACCAAAAAAAAAGAAAAAAAAGAAAAGGTTATAAATCCATTGATTGATATGATTAGAAAGCAGTAAAATGTTTCATAAAATATAGATTTTTTATTAGATAAGTATCTTCTTTCTTATTTTGATTTTTTGCCTTTTTAATCACTTTGGGAAAGACATGTAAACCTTTCGAGAAAAATAAAAAATCCTATAGCATTTTATGTATTTCACATTACTGTATGTATCACTGTTTTAATTTGGGAAAGGGGACAAATAATTCAATTTTTTTTCCTTTTTTTTGGTTCTGCGGATTGAACTCGGGCCCCTTTGCACTTGCAAGGCAGGCGGCAGAACCAGTAAGCTAAATCCTCAGCCCATAATTCAACTTTTTTAAATGACAGCTTTGATTTTCAGATACAGAAATGTTATACTTCTTCAAATTATTCCTTACTCTGCTCCTTTTCACATCCACCTAATGTAAAATGGGGGGAAAGAAGACATTTCCCAAATAAAAGAAAAACAAAATTATAACATGTGAAAAATTATATTTAGATTAGTGGAGATGGAAAGAGTAAATAGGAAGAAGGAAGGAAAGAAGAGAAAATGAAAGAGGAAAAAAGGGGTATAAATAGTAATTGTGAAACTAATTATGCCCAATAGTGCTATTATTATGAAATGGTTTTTTATTTGTTTGTTTGTTTGGGTTTTGTTTTGTTTTATATTGTTTTGATACAGATTCTCGCTATGTAATTGAGACTGACCTGGAACTCACTATTGTAGCCCAGGCTGGTTTCGAACTCACAGTGATCCTCCTGCCTCAGCCTCCCAAGTGCTGGGATTACAGGAGTGCGCCACCATGACCAGCATAAAATGTTTGATGTGAGCAGATCTGTGTACATAGGAACTAACAGTACTAGGAAATAAAGTCTACAGTAACATTTTGCAAATTGTTTTTAAATTGTAATGACTGTTATAGTCTGAGAAGAATTAGACATCAAAATATATCACAGATAATGGATTGTTTTGTTGTCTCTTGAGGAACATTTGAGGGTAGATAAGTATAGAAAAATGATATTCCTTTTATATTTCAGCTGGCAATGATTCCTTCTATAGGCTGGTAAAATCAAAAAATGTTTAGTGTGTATGTAAGGAAAGTAAGTTAGCATAAATAAAGTGATGAAGATGAAATAAAAATACTAAAAGGAGAAAAACCAAATGAAGTTTAAAATATTGGAAATGAATAGGAACATTTTGTTTGCAGTAGCAATACTTATCATAACAATTGAAGATAGTAGAAAAACAGTGGAATATTCTTTGACAATAAAGGAAAATGAAGAGTAAGCTCTTTATCCTGAGATGGTAAAAAATTTTGTATATGTTATTATTAGTTTGTGTGTCATCACTAATAAAATTCAATGGTAAGGGCATGTAAATAAATCAATAAGCAAAAAAATTACAGCATTCTTTGAGCTTCAATTTTTAGTTTTACTCATTACCTTAAAGTATAAGTAATGTTTCCATGGAAAAATAAATTTTTCAGTATTTGAAAATAATAGCAACTTTATGATTAACAATGATTACAAACATGATTACTAACAAATAGGTTTCAGAATATTCTCATACAAAGTATGACTCTTTGCTATGCTACCTACATAAAACTAAAGGATGTTGGAAGGGGCACAGAAGAAAGATCGTTTGGACCTTCATTTATTTTTCTATTCCTTTTTTTTCCACAAAAAAAATATAAAACATAAAATGCATCTCCTCCCACATAGCTCATAAAATCCAAAATTCTTCCCAAAAGCAAACCAAAAAATCTCAAAAGCTTATTTCTTTTGTCCTGCTCTCTTGAAAACCCTTGTTTCTTGAGTGCTGTTCCATACCTAAACGGGAGGTGTTGTGGGGGAAGGAGTGGTACACAGAGTGACCAAAAAGAATCTGAACGATTAGACTTTGTTGGTTTTCCCCTGCTTAATCTATTACCACGAGATCATACTCTTTTGGCTAATTATAGTTCTACATGGTAATCTATTTTTCTATTTTTCATGGAATTTCAGCATACAATAAATTTTCTTTTACCATTTTGGTTTTCATTTATGAAACATCTCATGTCATATAAATTTTTGATTGAGTACATTTAACATATTTTTATAAACCTGTCTTTAGTATAGCAGTGTTTTCTGTGATACTATAAGGAAAACAATCACATTTTTCTGCATCTTAAACATCAGCCTCAATGATGTATCAATTTATCTGCAAAAAATAAGTTATAAAATTCATATTCTGATCTCACTTTTTTGATACTTTCAAGTATTTTATTAAAAATCTGGTTTATTCATTACATATTGCTTCAAAATTTCTACTATTCTTAAAAATAGATTTGAAGTTTTGCTTGAATTGTTAGACATTGAAATAAATTTTTGTGATTAGGTATCTAGAGATATACTATAATTACATATAATTTTATATATTGCTTAAGCAATTAGATGTATTATCATAAAAAATGGTTTAATAATAGTATTTTTGGCCAGGGATTTAGTTCAGTGGCACCACACCTGCCTCACAAGTGCAAGGTCCTGAGTTCGATCCCCAGTACTCCCCATAAAAAATCATTTCATTGCTTTCCTTATGAATACATTGGAATTACTTGTGTGTAACCATGGGAAGATTTTTATAAAGTAATGTTTCACATTGTGAAATTAAACAACTTAATTAAATTTTCTCATCCTGTGATTTTGGGTTAAAATTATATGATCCCTTCCTTTGAAAATGCTATTAATATATAATACATATTCTACCTCAATTTCAAAACATATATTCTTGCTGAAAATTATTAATTATCTTTCATTTCCTTCTCTATAACCAAACAGTGGCTAAAATTGTCATATAGTGAAATACATTCAAGAATAAAAGATATGCTACTGTACTGAGGAAAGTATATAAATCTAGATATTCTGCAAATGAAATCATAATTCACTTATTTCTGAGTAAAGACATAAACTGAAATAAGTAATGATATTATGCAATTCTCCCTAGGTTCTGTTTCATGAGTTCAACATAAATAAGAAGTGTTACAGTATTTAAGCCCTGTTTCATGAGTTCAACATAAATAAGAAGTGTTACAGCATTTAAGCCCTGTTTCATGAGTTCAACATAAATAAGAAGTGTTACAGTATTTAAGCCATTAAAAATTAGTGGATATTGAAGAAATTTAAAATTAGCTATTTTGATTATCTGTAATAGGCTGATTAATTCAATACGGTATATTTTTCTATTTATCAATCATGTTGAAATGATAATAAAGTTTACATGAAGCCTGGAAAATGTTTGATAAAATATAATATAAAACAATTAAAATCCTGCAACTTATATAACTTCTTTGATGCATTTGATAATTTATTCCCTTTGTCTTTAGATCAAATTGAGTCAGGCAGAAAAGATCACTTACTACTGAAGCTTGCTTCAATACTTAGATGTTATAAACTCATAAAATGCCAAATTAATAAAAAGGAGTTGTGGAAATTTTTTCATCACATATAAAAATTGATGATGGTACCATTTTCACTACCATACTACCAATACATATATAATTTTTCTAAAATGTTTTTTTTTTAACTAAAGATGTTGTGATGTATTGCATCTCTGGTTAATGAATAATATAAAAATAAGCTCCATCAGGACAGGTAGGAATATGAAGTCCATGATAAAGCTTTCCATATTAATCACAAGAAATAAAAATGCATTATAAAAGAATAAAATGATGGTCAATGTGAGAATTTAATATCTTTTTTTTTCATGTACTTGACATGTAAGAATGGATGTCACTGAGTCCAGAACAGGAGCACCACAAATGTGAGGGAAAACTGTTGTATTCCCTGAGGTTACACAAAATGCTTCACATCTCAGAAAATTCAATGCTAGTTTTTTTTTCACATAATTTTGAGGTCAAGTCAGATGTATTGTGTATGAAATCTTAATTTGAAGTTGCCTTTAAAAGTGCATCTCATACTTCGTTCTCTCTGGAACAAATCATGGTTTTCTTTTCTTTAGAAAATGTGTAAAATTCTAACTTGATTTGAAATAGAGAGCAGAAGAGATTAATTCAAAGACAAAATGAACCTTTATCATTGTAATCTGAATGTACTCCAAATTCTTCTTGCAGAAATTAAGATGCATAAAAAATTTATAAGAAAAAGAGCTTCAGTCATCATCATTGCAAAAGCATCATCCTGGAATAGTTATGTGTACCTGTGTGGGTGAAATATATATGTACATACATGTATACATACATAAATACAAATTTATTCATGCATCACTCACACTTTTTATAATCGTTAGAACCCAGACAAACTGCTATTACTGGCATTTTCGTGATGTAGATTTTATTTATATACGTAAAAACATATCAATTAAAAGGAATTTAAATATGTACTGTACTCACTACCTTTGCATATAATCGGCTTATTTTCCATTTTCACAGCACTTTAATCCTGTCCTCTTTGACTTCCATGACCCAAAACGTAAACATAGATCCTTTGTTCCTATTGCCGCCACTTTGTGGTTTGTGGCATTAGTTTCCCTTCCTTTTGCCCTAAGGAAAGTCATCACTTTTATATAAAACTTGTTGGACTGATTCTCTAATAATTTTGCCCTCTGCTTTGGAGAAGGTGTTCGCTCCCATACTTTTGAAGGTTATTAATTCCAGCCACAACTGACCACAACTTAATTTTCCTTTCTTACTATCACCATCAGCCCTCAGGCTTAGCCCAGTTTACAGTTAGAATGTGATTGAAAACATAGATGAACACAAATTGGAACAAACTTGTAGAATAATTAAAATGCGTGTTTTAAAGTCTGTTTTTTATTAATAACAGAAACATTTTTGTTCCAATTCAGACATCATTTGGAATGTAATTTGAGGATTCATTTAAAATTTTTCTCCATATATGCCATTCTGGATGTCCTTGTATTTAAACATTATTTACATGCTTTCAATATATCCTCCATACTTAATAAAATAAAGAACATTGCATTTAAATTAGCTTCTAAGTATTTAAAAATTTAAATGGTTTTACACAAGCACCTGTGTAGAATATGCAATTAGCATTGTATGTAACTTTTCTTGTATAAAGTATCTAGGTTTATATAGAGCTAATTTTATGTGAACTTCTAAGGAGAATATTATTCTGAGGAGAATATTATTCATTAATAATAGTAATATTCACTAATATATTCATATCGTTTTTAAGAGGGTATAGCGTTTATCATCTATTGTGATTACTACAAAATCTCTCAAGTATTTTTCATTATTGAAAACTACCACCCAAAGTCCTCTGGAAATGTGTGCATTTAATAAAATATCACTGTTACTCAGATACAACAATAAAGATGACAGTAAATCATTATTTTCTATCATAACAATATTAGTAAAATAATAGCTTTACATTTTTATTAAACTATATTCCTCCTGAGGAAGGTAAACAGAGACAAAGATAAAAAATTAAGGATTATAGCTGTAGCCAATCAGGTAAATAAAATAATTTTACTAAATACACAGGAATCTGTATCCTGAGTCATTCAGTCTATTAGAGTGTTTGACTTAAGTCTACCTGCCCTTAATTTATGTTATTTTCTAACAGTCTTAACAATTTTCAGATAATTGTTTCCTGACCATTTTTTCAGACACTAAAAATAGACTCCCAGCCCTAGAATTAAAACAAAACATCTGTTGCTCAAAAAGAAAGCTGCTTTTTTCCCCTTCACAGTTAAGTCTGTAGTAAGAAAATCTTGTTTTTTCTTTTCTTATTTGTTTGTTTCTTTCTTTCTTTCTTTTTGGAATTCAGGATCGAACTCAGGACTTTGTGCTAGATAGGGCAGTCTCAGTGCCACTGAGCTACATCCCTGGCCCAATACTTCTTTTTCTTAATAAAAAAACTTACCAGTGAAAAGATTTGACTTGAATAAATATGCGACCTATTATTTATCTTGATTTAAGTAATTTAATATCTTACATAAAAACACATGTTACCATTGTTGGTCAATTAAATTAATTTAAAATAATATATAGATAATTTAATTGAAATTTTGGTTCTAGAGCACCTAGAAAAATATCTCAGAATAAGACTGGGTAAACATTTGTATCAGTTAGCATAGTTACTCTGTATTCCTTAGGAATATTATTGTCACAGATGACAACCTGTGGAGAAGAGTACAATGTGACTGGATATATGACTCACTGACTTACAAAGCCAATAGAATTCTAGATTGCAGAGAACTGATTTGCAATAGGATTTATGGCTCAACAAAAATTCATAAACTGAATAATTTATGAATTAAAATTAATTGAATTAAAACAAGTCTTTTTATTTAAAGTATCTGATTTTCCCCTCATTTTCTGACTTTGCAATAATTATGTGACTTTCTTTGTAAATTCAATTGAGCCAAGCATTTTAAATGTTCTCAAAGTCATTTACTCAAAATAAACACATGAATAATAGTTTAATAGTCTCAAGAACTTTAGTTACCTCATACAAGTAGAAACAAAACGCTAGTCCTTTAATGACTTGTTTAGTTCACTATTGTCTCTAAATTAATCCATGTTGTAAAAATAGGACATGCTTTAATTCATCCAGGCTTCTGTATATATGGGATGGCTTACACAATCTTTATTCGTAAAAAAACCTGAAAATCCAAGATCAAAGTTCACACTGATTCATTTGTTGGTGAAGATAACATTTTGGTAAGTTATTGATGGAAAAACATTCCAAAGTCTTCTCCTACAAAATGATCACATGGGAGATTAACGTTTTAGAGTTTTTATATATAAGATTCACTAAGAGATGCTGGACAATATCCCATTCTGTGTATATACTACATTTCTTCGTCCATTAATTTGTTGATGGATATTTAGGTTATTTTCACATCTTGGCTAATATACATAAATATGACTGAAATAAAGATTGGAGGGCAGCTATGGAATCCTGGGAGTAAAGACAGGAAGGGAGTTGATAGTTATTGGATATAGAGTTTCAATTAATAAGCTAATGAAGTTCTAGGTATTTGTTGTAGGATCTCATGTGTGGAGTGTTTTATGGAAGTGTTTTCAATACTCTTGTGAAGTAATCACTCTGCCTCAGATCAATATCCTACATATCTTCTTTTCATTATTTTGGAAGTAAATGAGCCATGCCATGAATAGAGGTGAGTGAAAGTGATTCTGTCTCTATCATTTCCGTCTCTTCTGTCATCAGATCTTGGCTATGAGATGATTGAAGAACAAAAACTATTGAATTTAAGGGTGCTGATTTGGAGAATTTCATCTGTGAGATGACCAGTGGGAACATTTGACTTACAATCTTTTGAGAATTTAGGACATTTCTTGCTCTTTTACTTGCTCTCTGAAACTTAGAATTCGTGGAGTTCACTATGATGTTGGATAGTAACTATACATGTCAGTCATTAGGTCAGTATATACACATTATTAAGAATATTTTTTAAATTTTATATTTCATGAGCACAACTGCAAGTTCCTTCACAATCTAAAACCTGAACACAGTTTAGAATGGAACCAAAACTTGAAGATAGATCCCAGAGTAAAAAAGCAGTATATACATTCTTTGCAATCAACTTCAGAAGTAAGAGGGAATGAATGGGCTGGGGATTTAGCTCAGTGGTTCCACTACCTGCCTTGAGAATGCAAGGACCTGAGTTCAATCCCCAGTACAAAAAAAATAAAATAAAATAAAATAAATAAATAAAAAGAAGAAGTAGGAGGAGAAATATTTTCAGCTGTTCTTTAAAATCATCCTACTTTGATCACCACAGTAAAGAAATGGATTCAGGAACATAAACTTCCTAACCATAAAGGCTGTAGTTTGTACAAGAATCTCTTGTCATCTAAATGCAGTAAATGAGTGAGGAAAATACTTGAATCCCAGAACCTGCATTATTTCCTACAATTTTAAAACATGTAAAGGAGACAAGACTTATGATCTCTGCTACAATTTTGATAAAAGTTCCCCCAGGTTCATGGGTTAAAGGCATGAGTATCATTGTGAAGGTACTGGGAGGTGCTATTGACCTTAGTGAGGACCATTCGGAGGGCCTTCCATTTGGGGAGCTGTGGCCTCAAATGTGCCGTGGAAGCTGTCCTCTGCCCCCCACTCAGCCTGGTTGATGGGGTGAGCAGTTTGCTCTACCCCACATAATTGCAATGACATCTCACTTTGCTAGAACCCAAAGCAAAGGGCTGACTGGATCATTTAATGTGTAAATAAAGTGGCTAAAACTCTTGAAGCAAAATACATGTTTTCTCCTTCAGTATGTCATTATAGTAATAGAAATCTCTTATGTTAAATAACATATTGTTATAAAGCTTTCTACATATATTTCTTTGAATTTGTAACACTTCAGATATCAAAATAAAAAGAATAAAAACTTAAATTTAACAATGAGTTTTATATTGCTGATGTTTTTCCCTAATCTCAAAATATTACTTGACTATTGGCTTATTATCAACCAAATATTATATACAACTTCTTCCTGATGATTCTGAAAAAAATGGAAACATAAAAAAAAATATTTCCTAAAGTCATTTTTAAATTATAGATTAAAATATCCAGAAAAACCCTTGTAGATAAAATTAAAATTTGGTGCTAGTAAATTATATCCTATGATTAAATTTAATTCTTCAACTTGTCTTCAGACAGATCTGTAATTGTAGTTTAGCAGGGCAGAACACAAACACATTTTATCACAAAAATGAACATGGTATCCATTTGCAAGCAAATTCTATGGCTTGCTCTGTTTTTACCCCTTATATTGTTAATTTCAATGAGAGATTGTTATTTTCACTTTTGTGGGCAAAACTGCTGGAACATTCACAGTCCCAGCTATATCCAACCAAGTCATTGTAATCATAATTCTTTCTTTCTAGAAATGTCAGTAATGTGGTAAGCCAGGCCTTCCATGGCCACCTTGTTGGATCTCGATGTGGATAAAATTTGCCTTTATTCAGCAGACAGTTTTGAAACCATATAATGGTTCAGAATTTGTTCAACTGTATTCTGCTTTTAGTTTTTTCATTGGAAGAGAAATCTACCCCAGGTCCCTTATTTTATTAACCTATTTGGCTGGGTAGATCAAAGTTTTAGAAATAATAAGGCCAGGATTTCTATGACTTTATATAATGACACAATTCTCCTACCGTTTCTGTGATTTCTGTTCCCACAGAGATTAGAACATTTTCATTTTATATTTGGCAATGTGCAAATTTAAAGGACTGTATTTCTCCCATTATGATGCTTAAGATATGAGTTGTTTTTAAAAAAAGAAAATATACCTATAAACCTAACTCTTCTATAAATGTTATCAGTATTTGCTAAGATAAATAATTGCTAAAATAGAATATCTGAAATAATAATTTTTATGATAAAAAATGTCAGGTTTTAGGAAATACTTTTTTTTTCTTTATAACTGACTTTCTTTTACCCCCTGCGAACATATCAGACTCACACAATTGAGTCACATCTCAGGGCTTTTTACTCCATTATTTTATCTTCCCGTTTTCTGTTCCTTTTATTATGACAGCAGAGGTCTGTTTGGTGCCCTCCTGCTTGGCACTGCTGCAGGGATTTAAACTTTAGCAAGTTCAGAGAAAACAAGAATTACAAGGAGAAGCCTTGCATTTATATAGATTCATTTGAAGAGCTCAAAGTAGGAGAAGCCTTGTATGGCCAGGCTGAAGGTTACAAAAAGTAGACATGCTGTCTCTGTATTCTTGTCAGGCTGAAATCCTTATATATGATTTCAAAAACATCCTATTGAAAATGTTAGGTACAGTATCAGTTAAGGTTTCAGCATAAAAAAAGACTTCCACTTAGAATTTTCAAAAGTCTTTAGAAAAGAAAATATTTGCAGAAGTATTTGCAGAGGGAAGGGGACATAAGCACAGTCAGAGAATGTTGCCTTCAGCAAAGAGGATGGATACACAGTATTCCTTTTTCTCATGTCTTTGTTGCTTGTCGCCTACCATTAGTCCAAGCAATTGTTTAACTGCAACAGAAGTCTGATCAATGCAATCTGTGAATCAAATTAACTAAAGTTATTCTCTCACTCTGACTCACAAGTTTGTCACTGCTACGAAAACACATAAGATTATCCATGTACTTAACTGGAAGAAGGGGGGCAAAGCAGTCAAATAGAAATCAATGGAAGATGTGCTTCACTACCGAGATATGAGGAAAGGCACAGCCAGAAAACTGCCAGAACACAGGTAGAAATGAAGAGAGAGAACAGTTCATGGCAGCCACAAGGTAGCAAAAGCAACAAGAGACCTTAACAGCTTCTTTCTACTCCTTTTATCTCATCCACACGACTCGTGTTAGAGCGATGGCAAACCAGTCAGTGTACTGGTTGAGCAATCAGTCCCTTAATCCCAACATCACACACTGTAGACTCAGCCACCTTTGAAAAAGCCACCTATGACTGCATGAAGCTTTGAGGGGACATCTAGACCCAAACCATGACAGTTATTAATTACCATGAAGTTTGCTTCCTAATATCCAAAGGAGTAGGCATTGTTACTGAACATGCTGCAGGTACCAGAACTCTCAATGCATTGTTCCTCTGATATTTTAGTCATTCTTCTGTGATCCAAGAATGACATCAGCCCTTCGACTTTATTAATCATAGCCATTATTAAATCCTGAGTACAACTAGCTTATAAAATAAATTTTCAAAGAACACATGATAATTATTTAAATTGTAAAAGCCAAATTCAATAGATTTCTCTAACTGTATATTGTCCTTAATATAAAAATTTTAAATTACATTTCCACTATGTCACCCAAATCTTCTGATATACATTAAATGTTATGAGAGTTGTTTCAGGGTGAATGAATCCTTTCTCTGACCAAAATTTAAAGTTATTTGTCTGGCTGATATTGGAGTTAAATTTTTCTTAAAATGTGATGCAGTAGGTAGTCAGATTCGTGAAGGAAACAGGATTCTCTTTGTGAGTAATTTGACTATGATAAAATAATTTAAAGATCATTATTGAAAGAAGTGTGTTTTCACCAAATAAGGAAGAATAGGGTGGAAATATAGGAACTCATCTTCATCAATATCTGGACAAATCTGAATATCTTATATCTCAAGATGGGCCTTCTTTCTCACCTACACTGTGAAATTTAGCATCTAACTGCAACAGAAGCACTATAGCCTGTAAATTTTTTTTCTTTTTTGGCGGGGGGTTCCTGGGGATCGAACTCGGTTCCTTGTGCTTGCAAGGCAGGCAGTGGAACCACTGAACTAAATCTCTGGCCCCCAAAATTTTTGTTATAAAAGATTTATTATAAAAATTTTTTCTGATTTAAAACATGAAATTGAAAATATTGAAATAGGCCTGGTAAAATAGCAAAGTAAGAATTATTTAAAAAGAACTTTAAAGTACTAATATGCAAGATGAAAATTATTCATTTTAAATATCTAATTCTAAAGGTTTTAGCTTGGGTTAATACCAAAGCTTAATATAGATTTAATGAGTTGTCGAAGATATAGTGTACCTGGTCACTGAAGTAATATTTTTTGTTGATGTTCAACCACACTGTATGTAATTTAGAGATATAAGCAACTGTTCAGGGACTACTGGTAATTAAATGAGAGAAAAAATTATATCTCTGGAATATAATCATTCAGAAAAAGTCAAAATTCACAAAATAAGTAATCCCCTAATCTAGTTTTCTTCAAAACCAAGCCAGGGTCAAAATATATGTACTAAAATTTTATTGAGGTATGTAATCCCAGGGAGAGTAAAGGAAAATGGAGAATAATATGGTAGGCTTTGTCATACCTCCACACATAAGGGTGATTGTTAAATCATATTAAGTTTTTAAGTGTTAGAGTCTTAAAAACTCTGAAAAATGAATACATTTTGGAACAAAATGAAAGAGAACAGATAAACAGTTTATTTGCTGGCACCTTGAAATTCTGGCATCTTGGTTATCAAATCCATGTCACATGCTTTCTGGCAGAAGGTAGAATATTTCCAGGATTTTATTCATGCATACATCACATTTGAAGTAGCAACCACAATTTGATAATAAACTTTGATTAGTTTTAGAGTTGACCATCATTTTTATCTGCATGGTTTATAAAGAGTTCTCACAAATAATTAAATGGGAAGTGAGATAAGCAAAAATACACTAGCAACTTTTACCTTTTTTAATCACTAATCATTGTATATCCTATTATTGTTTCTGATGTGCTACATCAGTGATGAAGGAAATTTCTTGGGTTTTTATGTGGTCCATTTTATTCTACTAAATAATAATTTACAGGTTGAGACCAACAAGTTGTTAAATTGTCCTGAAATGTGAATTTCAACTTATTAACTTTTGGCCTCAAGGTAAAAAAAAACACACTTGCATTAGTGACACCTCTGATTCAAATCCAGAAAGAAATTTAGTAAAACAGTATGCCAGGCCTCTATCAGCTTTTAGTCAATTCAGAGATTTTATGATGAGTTTTTTTATTTTTTTGGGTGTTAGTGTAAACAAAGATGATCTAGCAAACATTTCATCCAAAGCCTTGACATTACAATTATTCTGGAAACATATGCCTGCTTTCTTTTCTTTTCTTTTCTTTTCTTTTTGGTACCAGGGATCAAACTAAGGTCCTTGCACTTGGAAGACAGGCTGCGGAATCACTGAGCTAAATCCCAGGCCCATTATGCCTGTTTTTTAACTTTACAGGACTCAGCCTCTAGAAGTCTTAACCTATACTTCAAACAATGGGCTATGAAAATGTAAACTATAAGAAGAATACAAGTCGCATGACTATTTTCTTATTTCTTCCCACTTTTATTGACATACAACTACATATAACTAATGTATACAATCTGGGGAGCTTGGTCTTGTATATACACTTGTGGTATAAACACAGAATAATAAACATGTTCACCACTTCCAAAACTGTGCTTGTGTCCTGTGTATGTGTGTGCATGCATGTGTGTGTGTCTGTGTGTGTGTGTATGTATTTGTGTGCATGGCAAATTTAAACTCTCATTGGCTTTCAGTCTCATAAATTAAGCTGTAATTTCTTTGACTATGTTTTCTAAGAAAACCATGCTCTCTTTGGTGATTATCACGGAGTCCTGAGCATGAAATAATCTTGATAAACATCAAATAATTGCTTTCCTTTATAGTAATTTTTCACTCCTTAAGCCATGCTACTTGGCTTTTACCCTTCTATAATTCTACTGCATCTGTAGATTATAGAATCATGAAAAAAAAAATCATGGCCAATGCTTTCACTGAAATCTCTACTTTTCTGAGCATGACCACAGTTGAGATTTTTGGGATATTGGTATCTGCTTATCAGTTTCCTCTTTACTACTTTAGTGAAAAACTTGCTCTTTGGATACTCTAAGTGAACATAATACAGTGGTAAAGCATCTGTTCTCACTAAATAAACACATTCTAGCATTCCCACCTTGTGCTATGTTTGATCTTTTCCCAGTACTCAAGCTCTCTTCTTCTGTTATTGAAGACTCTTCACAACCAATGCTATCAACAACAATGCTCCTGAAAAGTCACAGGATTAAAGAATCCATTTTTATAATATAGCTGTCTTCCAGGCAATTGCAGTAGTCTAGTATGTTGTATCAAAGCCTTATTAAAGTACATATAGCTTTAAGACAATTTTCTTAAGATACAATTGTTCATCAGAAAATCAAAGCAACAGCTATATCACAAAAATAAAGTAGTAGAGGAGCATAATATTTTAAAATAGGAGCATCCAAATAATAATGACTTGCAAATATAGCTCAGAACAATAACAGAAATAATATATTTTGTACCTTACATATTCCTAATAATGAAAATATAAAGACATCGTATTCCCCAAACAGAGTTATCAAATATAGGACAAGACTAACATATTTTGGCAAGTCTGAGAAAGTCAAAAACTATCAAATCCTGTTTTCCTCTTATTGCCACTTGTACATTTGTTTTTTTGAAATAAAATTAAGTGAAATTATTATAAAATTGTGATTTATTGACAATTCTGAGAAGGATATACTTTTCTAATAATTTTATCCTTATGGGCTCATGTGTTATTATTAATACATAAAATATCTTCTAAATAAATTTCACCTTTAAATTTTTTGAGATCTATAGAAAAAGTGTGACAGTTACCATTTAATTTAATCTTTTTAACAAATATTTGATTAAATGTATAACACACCCATATAGGCTTTTTGTACTATTTTGAAGTTTCCAGATATATTGAGGAAATAAAATATGTGGATAAGATGGAAATGTTATAAATTCATTATTAAACTTAAGAAAATATAAACAAACAGTATTTGGGAGTTTTCCTAGCAATATGCTTACTTTTATTTAGAAATAATTTTATTTTGTCACACAGAATTAAAAATGGGTACTATCAAGTCAAGCTTTAAATAAAAGCTTAAAGAAATTTAAAATTTTGTGATTTAAACATATATATTTCAGAAAATAGGGATCAAAATTACAAATGACAAAGAAAATTGAAAAAATATATGATAGACTTGACTTGGTCTTCACAAGAAGATATGAATTCTTGTTTTATATTAATGAGAATAACATTGAGTTATACTTGGGTTCTGAATGCTTTGCTTTTTAGCATAGAGGAATACCAGGCTGAGTGTACTATCTAAGTAATGTTGAAAATCAGGGTGTTTTATGTTCCTATAATATACACAACAAAGGTCGAACAAATCTAACTAATGAATCCAGTGACAGAGATGAACACTTTTGGGAAAATGTATTCTAACATTTAATTCTACATTTTTGAATGCTTTCTAGTCTCTTAATTCTTCAGCCCTAATTTTCTCTTGAAACATAACTATACAAATGTTTTAGGACTAAAGACCTTATTTTCATTTCTATTAGTTTTCTTGGGCTTCTTTCAAAATGTTATTTTTTAATTACAATCATGAAGGGCCTATTTTAAATGCTTGCTTAATGCATGTTATCATTGGATAATGCTTAGGTAGAAGTCATCAGTAATTCTTCTACTTTAAAGCCTTAAGCTTTCACGCTTGCTTTCAGTTGTGCCTTTGTCTCTCATTCATTGTATTAGGCATTATTTAGTTAGGCAGATGGTACGGTAACATCACAGACTATGATCAAGCTTCCAGGACAGGCCTGACGTGAAGATTTAGAGGAGAGTGTCAGGAATAATGCCCATGACTTTCACCTAACTAATTTTTTAGGAAACACTTCTATTCCCTAAGATATGAAATAATGATAATTGGAAAATCTATAAGGAACAAATCAGAAATTTCAATTTTGGAAGAAATTGTATTGGAAATTTAAACAACTTTATTGCAAGTCCAGGCTAATGAGCAACTTTGCCTTACGACTAACTGTGCAATTATTTAATGGCTTATATATGACTAATTTTTTTCAAATAATTTCCAAGAACTGAGACAGTAAACTTAAAAGGAGATAAATTTTATTTTGGTTCACAGTTTCAGAGGCTTCATTTCACAGTCTGTTAGCCTGTTGCTTTTGGGCCCGAGGAAAGGCCATATGTCTGGCAAGACTGAAGAGCAGAGGAAACGACCTCATGACAGCAAGGAGCAATTTAAAAAAAGAGAGAGGAAGTGGTTGAGGTCCTAATATCCCCATCCAGGCCCATAGTTAGTGGTGATTCTACTTCCTTCCACGAAGTTCCACTTCTTTAAGGCTCTACCATCTCCCAATAGTGTCACAGCTCACCACCAAGAATTCAATACATGGCCTCTGGGGAACATTCAAGATCCAAACTACGGCAACAATCAAACTTTGTTCAAGAAGCAAGCATCCACCATTACTCGGATATGACTTTTTCTTCTACTTATAAAATTTCATTTGAATACCATACATGCTGTGGTTACACTGCTTTTCCCTACAGTAGTTTAGTGATGATAGAGACTCGTTGGGGCTGTTTCTTGCCGAGTTAAGTACCCGTGACTTCAATTTGTTATGAAATATGAAATCAAAATGAATAAAATATGGGAACTATTATTATTTAAGACCCTCCGTTTTTCTGGCCCATTATCTAATGAAAATAAATACAAATAAATGCAATAATTTAAATTGAGCATTTTTGTAAAGTTTCTTAAATATATGTTTGTCAAATAGATAACACTTTTATCAGAGACCAATTTATTTCAGAGCCCTATGATGTGGACATCTCTTACTGCACTCTTTGTTACATAGCCTGTCGTGAATATATGTTTTTTTTTTTTTTCTTGTCTACTCATCTAAAATTTTTCTACAATGGCTTTCATAAACAGATGGCAGCACAAACATATTCTAATGCACTCATTTGGTCACTATTCCACAGTACTGTTATATTGAGGCTACTTTCATGATTTATGCTGTATATGAACTAGAAAAAACTTTTGGTTTGTTTAAACCTTTGTATATTTTTCCAGTTGAACTTTTCATGTTTTGAGAGATGATGAATATCTTTCAAATATTGTATACCTGTTAAAATCATTTTTTAAATAATGGATAAATCCATATATTTTATCCTGAGCTTTCAAATTAATAAATAGTTCTCAAAAAGTCAATAATATAATAACAATACAGTGTGAATGTTATCAGCAACATATATGCAAGGGTTCATGTGTTTTAGATGTAGATTAGGTAATCTTACTTGGTCTGCTATATCATAAAAATAATGCACTAGATGAAAATTAACTGCTTTTTAAATAGTCAATTAATCATTGATAGCAACTTAAAATATATTGGACCTTCTTTAGATAGGATTTTTTAATCACTTAAGTGGCTAATTAATTACAAATGTTGAAAACTGTTAAGAATAAGTCTCAGAATAGAGGAACTAATAGGTATATAATAAACTTTTGATCTCCATTACTCTCACTTTCTTCTGAGAAATAATAGCTACATTAGCATTAAAAACAAATATAAAATTGTAATATATCATGTTTATTACTAAGAATTTTCCATAAAACTATGTTAGGTATTCAAGGACATAAGGTATATTCACAGAGTGAAAATATGTATGATTTAAGTAAAGATGAGAAATGATTTCGTAAGGAGCCTATAATGGAGAACAGTCTCCACTCAGATGTCTGTAGGCTCCTAAACTGTCAGCAGATTATTTGCAGATTTAACGTTTATACCAAACTTTAAATTAAAAAGAGTCAGTCAGGCATGGTGGCACAGGCTTGATTCTTAGCATTCTGGGTGGCTGGGAAATGAAGCAAGCCGAGTTTGAGCCCAGAGTAGGAAATTTAGTGACTTAGTAAGACTCTGTCTCAAAAATAAATAAATAAAATAATAAAAAGGCTGGAGACATAGCTCAGTATAAAGGGCCAAGCTCTGTGAACTAATTAGATCTCATTTCTTATTTTCTCTTTTGAAATACTTCCTCATCATACTATTTATATTCAATTAAAGGTTTAAGATAATGGTTCAAGGGCTTTTATAAGACAGGTTAAAGAAATGTGTAATTTTCATCATCTCCACACTATGCTGTGCAGCAAAAAAACCCTCTGAGAAGAATTAATAGAAACATAATGACATTATGACTATAGACATCTGTCTTTGTTTACATCCATCTTAGTTTAATGCAGAAAATGTCAAAGGAAGAATGTAGGGTGAAAATCGTGTATCTTTCAGTTTTACTTTCGTTGTGTAGCACAAAGGAATCAAAAAAATATTGTACTTCTTGTGTGGTAAGGATTTAGCTAATGGACATATAAAACAAACAGACTTGAAAAGAACTATTTTATTGCTTCATTCTGGACCATATGGATTTTTCTTCTCGTTATTGTTGTTTTTGTTGTTGTTATTTAAATGACGCTTAATTTGAAATGTCTGGAACTTAACCAAAATTTGGATTTGTACCAACACAAAACCTTGTCTTCAAACATTCAAATTTTCTTATTCTCATGCCAAGTAAAAGAAGTCAAACATGTTTGAAGAGTCTTGGCGAAGGCAGAGAACTGAAAATAAAGAGGAAATTTTTTCTTCTTTGTCCCTTTATTTTATTTTTATTTATTTATTTATTTATTTTTGGTACCGGGGATCAAACTCAGGTCCTCACACTTGAGAGGCAGTCAGCAGAACCACTGAGCTAAATCTCCAGCCCTCTCCCTTTATATTAAAGGCAAAAAAAGAAATCTTTTGATATAAACAGGAACAATAAGATTTCTTATTTTACTCAATTTTATATACTTATATATAATACATCTTTAGTTAATATACTTTTTTTTTTTTTTTTTTTTTTCATTACCAGCAATCAAAAAGGATTTTG
>NW_022900918.1:21077866-21090786 GCF_012274545.1 Fukomys damarensis | reverse complement strand
TTTGCAGTACCAGAGATCGAACTCAGGACTTTGTGCTTGTGAGGCTGGCATGGTGCCACTGAGCTAAATCCCTGCCTAGGTAATATACTTTGTGAATTAGACTATTGAATTATGTCTTCTTGCTATTATTATTACATATGGGTTCCTAAACTCAAAATTTTTATTTATATGTGATGGCTCACATATAAATAAAATATATTATATATTGCTATATATAATATACATATTATATACATTGTAAAAAACATATTGTATTTTTCATTGATCCTATTTACTAAATCAATGGAAAGTCAAGGTCATTATTTGTATTAGTTTCCTAAAACCTTTTATTTAATCCAAAAATTGCAACCTGACTTATGTCAAGTTTGCTTTATTAATTACTTGCAAGTTTTAATTTTGTGTATTTTCATACTATAAACTTACAGTGATTCCCCTAATGTTCAATGACAATATAAATGATCATTTGTGACTCTTGCAAGTTAATTCAATCATTTCAAGAGGACGTGCCCATTTTATAAAATTAATCACAGTATAGACAAATTTTCACTCTTACAAATACTCGTTTATATGTATTCATATTGGCTTTCTTACACCTTTTCTGCAATCACACTTCTTATCTAGCTATTGTTGGTGAAGACATAAGGTAATTAAGTTCAGGTAATTCCTGGTGTTTTCATTTCTGTGCCAGTCCGGGAACATTTGGTTCAAAGATAAGTCATGTGGCTAATGCAAAATGATACTGTCAGCCTCATCTAGCAACTTTTCAGTTGAATTTGGAAGTCTTGAGTGTACTCCTAAAATTTGAATCAAAATGTACATTGTAGGATGTTTTTCAAGATATACTGTTTTTTAAAAGGCTATGACTCAGTGCATCTTTTATAAAAATTGAGATTAAAAAATCATTTTACCTATAATTTCAGCTACTCTGGAGTATAAAGCAGGAAGATTACAAATTTGAAGCAGCCTGATCAATTTAGTGAACCTTGTCTCAAAAGGATATAATTACCTGTCACTTTTGCATAATCTCTTCTTACAGTTAATATTAGAATTATGTCTTGTGACCATTAATTTCAACATGTCAATTTGACTTGAGTAAGAACTGCCTATCAGCCTGGTATATCACAGGGATGGGTGTGTCTGTGGATGATTGACATTTAGGCCAGCAAACTGAAAGGAAAAGATATACCCTGGGTGTGGGAAACACCAAAGAGAAGACTTGTATTATGGGCAGAGGAAAAAAAAATAAAAATAAAAGAAGAAATAAATGTTCATTCTGGAAGGGCTCTAGTCTTTGACAATGCGTTTGCACTTTGGTCTCTATTTTTTCCAGCTTTCCAACACAGACTCATACTGGAGACTAATTAATTGCTTGGCCTTCCGTCCTCATCTGCCATAGTATCCTGCATCCCTCCTGTACTGTAGCTTCCATCTTCTTGCAACTCACTGAGTTTTTTCATATCTGATCTCTCAGACAACTATTTTGGATTCTTTTGCCTCTGATCCTGTAAGCCTAACAAATCCTGTTGTATAATAATATTTATATTATATACTGTCTGCTCCTCTGAGAAATCCTAATACATGTCTTTTATATTTTTTTATTTTTAAATAAATATTAATCAATATTCCAGACCATTATCTTCTGACAAAACTCAGTAACACTACGTACACGGTCAGATGCTTGAAATGATGCATTAAGTTTCTTTCTTTATTTTTCCCTGTTGGGAAAAGACACGGTTCTGCATCAGTCCCTCTGTCCTGAGTTAGAATGATCTTTACATCAGAGTAATCTGTAGTCTCAGCCAAACTGAAATATAGTTAGGTCTTGCTTGCTACAGAACTTGAAGAGCCCATTGTAAAATGCATATATGGAAGCCCTTTTGCAAAAATTGAATCAAGCGTGCCAGTAACAGTACTAAAATATAAGGCTTTTCTTCCTTTAATCTGCAGTCCTTTTCTCTCCCTGTCTCCTTTTTCAAGTAACTGTTCCTTTTTTAAGTCGTTTGTTAATATCATTTCAAGTAGAGAAAAAATAAATGTAACATCGTAAGTTGTATTGTTCAAACTTAAATTATGTAGTATCAATTTTAAAAGCTGTCTAAAATCCTGAAACTCTTGGACAGCACCACCAAAATCATTTGAGTCATATTTCATCCCTCATGAGAGTACATGAATTCTGGCCTTTCTACGGGACTACGTAGACAACAGTGCCCGAAGCTGCCGCCAGTGTCCAAATTTCCTTGTTAACAAGTCTCAACATTCTTTACTTCTGGTTTTGGGAAAAATGAGAAAATTAAAGGAACTGTGGATGTCTAGAATTCCCTTTTCCTTTTTAATCATAAGTAGCTGCCTGACACAGGGAAATAACATGATAAAGAAAGGATGTAACAGAGTTCTTTGGTCATTCCTGTTTCATAGAAAGTCATTTACATTTTGTGGGTTTAGAGCAAGTTCTGGTTCTGAAGCTGAAGGTTGTCTCTCAGTCAGTCAGGGTCCCACTGGATAGCAAATTCAGCACACTTACTGGGCACTCACTTGATAATTTCCTGAACTCTGAAGAACCTTGAATCCTCCAGAATTCTTTGTTCATGAAACATCAGGAACACTATATGTGAGTGCATTAGAAAAGCATTACAGAGACGTACTGCAAATATCTGTCCTGCATAGATTCATGTGCTGTTTTAGCAGAAGGCTTGCCTTACCAAAGCTCATGAAATTAGTGAAGAATTTCCAGAGTCAGCAGGTCCTTAATTCAGGTGAAGGCCCTCACCCTGACAACACACACCTACGTTAGTGCTGTCTGAAACACAGGGCACTGGTGCACCTTTCTGTTATATCACTTTGCATCCATGACCCCATGCTTCCTCTTTCTTCAAGACTCTTTAGAGACTTTGTTTTTCTGTTTTACCTTAGGATCACATAAAGAATAACAACTTGTCTGCAATCTGGGCAGAGGAAAGTGACAGTGGGTTATGTGATTGTATAGGAAGATTTTCTTCTATTTTCTCTATTTTAGTTATGATATTCTCCTGCATCTTCATCTCTATCAAGTGTTCTTGATTTTTTGTTCTCATTCTCAAAATATAATGTTCTTGCACCTTTTATTCTTTCTAGTATTGAATTGTGATCAAATACACATATTTTTAGTATTTCATGCACTTGGACTCATTCATGGTAACTGGTGCCACAATTGCAGTCTCTCCATTTGTTTTGTCTTTACAGCTGGCGCATTCTCTTTCTTTGCTGTCTTAAGAGGATACATATGTTCAAGCAAATATATCATATCTGATATAATGAATGGCTTTCCAACCATGTTGCTAACATTTCTTATCTGATTGCAAATTGTCCTTCTTTTTTTTTCAATAGTACTTTTCTATTACTAAATATATTAGCATTTTATAATCATTATTATCAGAATTACAATTCAAGCATAAGGCTTGTCAGAATACAGGTACTTTTGTTTTTGTTTCTACAATATGCTTTCTGAAAATTTTTTCAAAGTCAAAAGTGGAGAACACGGAAAGGAGAAATGGCTATTAGGCTTGTATTTTAGCAGTGCAGATGATCAATGATGCTTTCTCACTGTGAAAAAGTCTTGGTCATTTTTCTTTTTCACATTAGAGAACAAAGCAAAAAAAAATTGAAGTTAAAAAGGATATCAGATTGAATATCTTAATGGAAATTTTTCAGAGACACTAAGACTTTAACATTTTCTTCTTTTGGTGACATCGTGATATTATCTATTGTAAATTTATACTGTTTTCCTTAGAATTCCTTTTACTGAGTACTTTTTTGTCTACTCTAGTTGTCTGACAAAGACAAGTAATTGGATTGTATAATACTTTGACTTAAGATGATTTATATAATATATAAATAGGATTTATTTTTGTTAGTAAATTCAAACATTTTTAGTTAAATGTAACCTAGATACTGGTTAAAACATAATAAAATTTTAATATTTGTTAGGACATTAAAATGAACAAAAGCAGATACAGACAACCCCATAATTTTGGTCTTACTGTAGCAATATTCCTCTCATTATGATGCATAAAGATATGTGGGGGCCGGGGATTTAGCTCAACGGTTTGGTGGTCTACCTTGCAAGCACAAGGACCCTAGTTCAATCCCTGGCACCAAAAAAAAAAAAAATTGTGATGAGCATTTTTCTACATTTATTATAATGTTCAAAAAGCTTTTACTATTTTCAACTGATAAATCTAAAATGATCATATCAGTGGCTTCCTCATTATCAACTTCATGGTTTTATTGAGGAAATATTAAAAAATACACAATAATTTATTTCCAAACCAGGAACATTCCAACTTAAAGAAGCTTTGTAGGTTTGGTTGAACACCATCTACAGACCCAGAATTTAAGAAATAAAACAACATATGAAGTTAGGATTAACACTGATTGCTTCTACAAAAAAAGTAAATCTGGAACATTGTTTCATCTCATATTACATATTTCCTTGTATTTCACAAGGCACATTTAAATGATATAATGGAAAATAATCATATTTACAATATTAGAGCAATTATTTATTGTAAGTGGTTCCTCAGTTTAACCTTATTAAGACATTGTGTAATGAGGAAATACATTTAACCCAGTTTAAGAGGAAGATTTCTCAATGCATGTTTTATATTTCTGTAGGAGGAAAAGAGCTGCTGCCATTATTTCTTGTTTAGTATCTAAGCAACCTGGCATGGCAATAAGAATCATTTGGGATATCATGTCTCTTCTTGCAATGGTATTTCTTACTTTCTACTGTTTGCTTAATAAAGCATTGCACTATTTTATATATTAAAGACTTCTGCATGTGTATTTTAATTTAATTTTCATCAGGGAGCAGTAAATGAATGCTAGGGACAATTCAGGAAGTCTTCCTCTATATAAATTTCATTTGAAGTATAAGTTCATAAATATCATTTCTTTTCATCGAATTTATTGGTACTTCTTAAGTACATAGTACAGTTATATTAATCATTGGGATCTTGTACATTTACAGGACATATCTTGGTTGTCATTTTTCCACATAACTCTGACCTCCCTTTAACCCCCTCCACCTTCCCCTACTTACAAAGACATTGTTTCTATTTTTTCCTTTTCTCATATTTTTTCTTTTCCCTTATTTACTTTTACCTACCCTTTCCATTTCCCCTATACCTTTAGCCCTTTTCTTCCTATTTCACATTCAGTTTTACAGTTTGGATTTTTTTTACACTTTTAGTCCTTCACACCAGAGAAACTATTATTTACACATGTGAGTCTGATTTATTTCACTTAAGAGTATGGCCTCAATAGGCATCCATTTTCCAATGAATGATTCTAGTTTCTCATTCTTTATTACTGAGTACTACTACATTTTATAGAAAAACCACATCTTCTTTATCCAGTCTCCAGTTGATGGGCATTTGGGCTGTTTCCAAGTTTAGCTATTAAAAATTGTGTTGTTACAAACATGGGTGCGCATATATCATTGTGGTATGATTCTTTTAATTCTTTTGGAAACATACCCAGCAGAGGGACAGCTGGGTCAAATGGAACCTCTAATCCTAGTTCTTTAAGGTATCTCCATATTGATTTCCACAGTGGTTGTACCAGTCTGCACTCCCACCAACAATGGAGAAGGGGTCTTTTTTCCCCACAAGCCTGCCAACATTTATTATTGGTTGGTTTTTTGACAGAAGACACTATTTCTGGGATGAGGTGGAATCTCAGTGTTGTTTTCATCTCTTGAATGACCAGTGATGTGGAACATTTTTTCATATATTTATTCGCTGCTTTTATTTCTTCGTCTGAGAAATGTCTGTTCATTTCAGATGCCCAGTTGTGAATCAGGTCTTTATATTTGGGGGGCTGATTTTTTTTGAGTTCTTTATATATTCTAGATTATAGAGGAGCAGCTGATACAAAGTTTTTTTCCACATTGAAGGCTGCCTCTTGCCTCTATTGGCGATTTCTTTTGCAGTGCAGAAGCTTTTTAATAAGATAAGATCTGAGTTGTTGATTCTTTGTGCTTGTTCACATGCTAATGAGGATTTGTTCATAAAGTCTTTTCCTATGCCAATGTCTTCAAGAGTTCTGCCTAACTTATCTTCCAGCAAGTTTAGTATCTCTGTTTTAATATTTAGATCTTTAATCCACTTGGATTTTAATTTAGTGCATGGTGAAAGATAAGGGTCTAGTTTTAATCATTGTCAGGTTGAAATCCAACATAATTTATCAAAGAGGCAATCTGTCCCTCCAGTGAGGATGGTTGGCTTCTTTGTCAAATATATCTGGAGTTGTTTCTGTATCTTCCAATCTATTCCACTGACTTTCAGGCCTTTTTCTTTGCCAGTACCATGGTATTTTGTCACAGTGGCTTTGTGGCATAGTTTCAAGCTGAGGATCGTGACACCCTTATCACGTCTCTGTTGTCTAGAATTGCTTTTGTTATTTTAGGTCTCTTCTTGTTTCAAATGAATTTTTGTATTATTTTTTCTAGTTCTGTGAAATATGTTGTTGGGATTTCAATCAGGATTGCACTGAATCTGTATAGCACTTTTCATAGTATGGCCATTTCACTATGGTAATTCTTCCTATCCAGGAGCAAGGGATATCTCTCCATTTTCTTATATCCTTTTCAATCACATTTTTCAGTGTAGGATATTCTGCTTTCTTCATTATATTGATTCCTAGATACTTCATTTCTTTGGATGCTATTGTGAAAGGAATTGTTTCCCTAATTTCTCTCTCAGTAAGTCTGTTATTTGTGTACAAGAAGGCTATGGATTTTTGAGTATGGACTTTGTATCCAGCTACTAACTGAATCTGTCTATTAAGTCTAGAAGTATTTTGGCAGTTCTTTTTGTCTTCTATGTAGAGAACCATATCATCAGCAAATGACAGTTTAACTTCTTCCTTTCCTATCTTTATTGCTTTAATTTCTCTCTTTTGTCTAATAGTCATGGCTAATGTTTCTACAATTATATTGAATAAGAGTGGTGATAGTGGATATCCTTGTCTGTTCCTGATTTTAGCCTGAAGGTTTTCATTTTTGGCCATTTAATGTGATACTGGCTGTTGGTTTTTCATAGATAGCCTTATCATGTTGAGATAAAGACCATCTATTCCAATTCTCTGCATCTTTTTTATCATGAATAAGTGTTGTATTTTGTTGAATGCTTTTTCTGCATCTATTGAGATGATCATATGGTTTTTGTCCTTGATTCTGTTAATATAGTGTATTGCATTTATTGATTTACATATGTTGAACCATCCTTGTATCCCTGAGATAAATCCGACTTGGTCTGTGTGTATGATGTACTTGAAAACCTTATGTATCCTGTTTACCAGTATCTTATTGAGGATTTTTTCATGTATATTCATTAGGGATATTGGCCTGAAGTTCTCCTTTTTAATTGGATGTTTCCCTGGTTTTGGAATCAAAGTAACACTTGCTTTGAGGAATGAATTTGGGACTATTGCTTCCCTTTCAATTTCATTGAAAAGTTTAAAGAGTAGTAGCAGTAGTTCTCTAAATGTCTTGTAGAATACATCAGTGAACTCATCAGGGCCTGTGGTTTTCTTCATTGGTAAACTTTTAATTATGTTTTCAATTTCACTGATTGTAATTGGGATGTTTAGAATGTTTTCTTTACCTTCTTTGTTCAACTTTGGTAATTCATAAGTATCAAGAAATCTGTCCATTTCTTCTGTGTTTTCTATTTTAGTAGAGTACAGGCTCTCAAAATAAGTATTGATGATCCTCTGGATTTCTGCTGGATCGGTTGTGACTTCACCTTTTTCATCCCTAATTTCATGAGTCTGAGCCTTTTCTTTCCTTTTTTTTGACAAGATTGACTAAAGGTTTATCAATTTAATTATTTTTTTTGAAAAACTAGGTCTTTGGTTTATTGATTTCTTTTGTGTGTGTCATTGTCTTAGTTTACGTTGCATTGATTTCTGCTCTTACTTCCTGTACTATGAGTTCAGCATGTCCTGGTAGTTGATTGTCAGACTTTTCCACCTCATTTTCCCTAGAATTTGCCATTGGTGAACTGGAAGTCTGTATTTGTGCCTTGCTTACATGTTTTCTCATTTTTATTTTTGTTGTTGGGCTGTTCTTGGTTTAATTCCCAAGTTAGTACTTTGATCTTTCTGATATAGCTATCTCTAATGACTCTGAGACACTCTCATTTTCATAATATCAGAAAGGACAGCTCATTAAATCAATCACAATGCTTTAGCCCAACTGATACAATCAGCAACACAAAATATCATCAAGCACAGCTTAAAAATTAGCATTTTTGGTAGTTATTAATCTATCACCTTTAACCATGTGAATTAAATCAAAATTGAGGACCAGCCCAAAATATGCTTATAGTGAATATACTCTTCAATATAGCAACTTTATCCTTCAGGATGGGGACTTAGAAGGAACTGGGAAAAAAGGACTACATAGGTAAAAGAATAAGAGAAGGTTTTAAATGATGCCAGAGGACAGAGGATGATCACACCAACTGTAGGAAACTGTTGAGACAGGAGGGAAAGACAGAGTGTAAGAACAAAAACAAGAGTAGAACAATGTAACAGTAATAGGGAAGCTATAAATCATACTTAATTTCCTTTGAAAATAATGACAATTGAGTGAAGGAAACAGTGAGAAGAAAAAATAGAAAAAAAAAATCAAATTAGGGCAGGAGCAGGACCAAAAACGGAGATAAAGAATAATGTGAGGGAGCAAGAAATTGAGTGGCAAAAACAAGAAAGAAAAAAGGAAGAATTTGAAAAATGGTGAAAATATATTGTTTTAAATACAAATTAAAACTTAGAGGAAAATAAAGGAAAAAATTGAAGAACGTTTTTCAGGATATAACTCTGCTGTCACAATAGACAAATGTGATCATCAATGTGAGAACTAAGTCAATTAGTCTCAGCTAGCCAATGGCAGACTCCTGAGATTCAGGCTGAATTATGCTGCAAGGCTGAAGTTGAGCTCCTGACCTCTGGCAGTGTTGACTCTGCAAGGTTCTACTTCAGGTTCCAGCTGCCCTTCCCCTGAAGATAGTCCAAGTTCTGATGGAAGGTGGTGATCCCTCCAACTTACCAACTACAGAGGTCTGGTGTGCCTTTATTGCAATTGTTCACTTCCATTCTATCTCCTGGAGCTCAGTAAAATGGCCACCTGTGCCTCTGCAGTGTGGATCCAGGTACTGACCCAACCAGGAGGCCCAAAAGCATGGGGGAGGGTGCAGAGGCATCTGTGCAGCTGGGCAGTCATCTCCAGTCTGCTCCAATGAAGGCCCATGGAACTGGAGGGTGGGGGAGCAGTGAGCTCCCCACATAACAGGGCAGTTCTCACTGTTCTCTCATGAATATTATTTCTGACAAATCTGTGAAAAGTGCAATTAATGACCTATTTCTTACATGCTTCATAAATAGATTTGAACCACATAGAGAAAGGTAAATTTTTGAAATTTTTATAAGGACAGTACTTGGTAAAGGAAGAATCACAGATATTCATAAAAATTCTGCCCTGAATTTAATATGTTTAGCAATGTGGTATGTATATGGCCATTCTATGTGCTGATGTTCATACTGAAAAGTATCCAATTTAAATGCCAATGTGTGTTCACAGAAATTGTTAGCATTCACATTGTTCATTAAGTACTTTTTCAATTTATAAATATAAAACATAAACATAATGAAATAGTGAAAAAGAAACTAATAAATCATTCTACAGAAGTTAAGAAGTCCTTAAATTAGTAGAAAGTTTAAGAGTAATTATCTTCTCCATTGCTCCTATATTTGCCAGTCTGTGATGATGAAGTTATGAATTAAAACATTGGCTGACATGCCTTCTAATACCAACAGATTAATCAAAATAGAAAATATAATGTTCACAGGAGAGCTCAGCGTGAGCAAATACTTATCTGATACCACTTTGAGTTGTAAGATCAACGCCCACTAATGGATAGGTGAAGTAGAATTAAAAACAAAAACAAGGCTGGGGATTTAGTTCAGTGGTTCCAGTGCCCGCCTAGGAAGTGCAAGGACCCGAGTTCAATCCCTGGTACCAAAACAAAAAACAAAACAAAACAAAAAACACCTGAAAAACAAAAACAAAAATGAATATTTAAGTGTATTTAAATATTTAAAAGTTTAAAAATGAAAATAAAGTATCTGTAAATAGGGAAGGGAGGAGGGGGGTGAAGGGAGGCCAGGGACAAGGGGGAAAAATGAGAACCAAGATCTGTCATGTAAAGGTACAAGATCCCAATGATGAATGTAACTGTACTGTATACCTAAAATGTACCAATAAACTCAATGAGAAAAAGAAATATTTAAATGTTTAAAATGTATTACAGTAAAAGACACATTGTCTTTAATTCTCTACAAAATAATATCTCTCCCAACATATTTATCCTATTCTTTTTGCACTTTCTGAAGCAATTCTGGAAGTCCTCTGAGTGTCTTCAGTTGCTCTGTTGTGGGCACATCCATTTCTCTTTAATCACAACTCATAAAGACAGGAGGTTGAACTCCCCCTTCACACAATGGCAAGAAGGGTGGCATCAGTGTGCTGGAGGAGTTCAAAGTCAATTAGTGCCAGTGTGCCCTTTATTGTAATATACTTTTAAAATTTAAACTTTCACCATATATTTAGATAACACTCAGTATGCTGATACCCATGTTTGTTACAATGCTATAAGTAATAAAGATTTTTGATTTTGTCATACTTGCTTGCAGCATCCATTCATTAAACTGTGTCGACCTACCTTGTTACTGCCTCTGTATCATTTAATGTTCTCTCACTCAATAAATGATATGCATGCATAAATGTGTCTATATATCAGTTCATGTCATGTTGTGTTTCCTAACTGCAGCTTTGTATGAAAAAGTGTAATGTTCTAAACTACTTACGTTTAAGAGAAGTTTTGTTTCCATTGAAAATTTCATGTTATTCATTCTGGAAGAAATAATGATGATTCCCTAGCTTTAAAATTTTGGTAGCTAAGAAATATTTCACATTGCCATTTAATATTTATTGTTATGTTTACATATTATTGCTTTTATTTGGAAAGAAACCAAGCAAACATAATAAACAAATATGTATGTAATTACCATCATTTCCCTTATGTAAATTAAACTTGGATAAAAAGCTTGGTTAATTCTTAAATTAATTTCATTCTCAGAATCTGAAAAAATAGGAATCTGATAATTTAATAATTTGAGTTTGACAAATGTATTTTACCTTGATAAAATATTAATTATATAATTTTTTGTTTATTTTGGCCTATATATACATAAATTTCATACTAGAAATTAAATGTGCAGATGGATGTATGTAGATAAAATAATCTTTTCAGGATATACTACTTATAAAAATATATGTCTGGAATTAATTATTTAGGCAGCTTCAGTTATATGATCCTTCATTTTCATAAGCAGTTTATACTACTTAGAAAGACTTCACCTTTTTTTTTCACAGTTTTACTTATATAGCTCTCAAACTCATAGTTTTTGAATTGGGATAGCTTTTTCATATTAGCACAACCTTTGTAGAGCTACTAGCTTTTAATTGTTATTATATATCATATATATTTCTAATGTATATGATATATACATATATATCATATATATGTACTAAAGATAGAACACAGGGACTTGCCATTGAGTTTTGTCAACAGCCCATTTAATCTTTTATTTTGATACAGGGTCCTGCTAAGTTCCCTAGGTGGGACTCAAACTTGAATCCTTGTTACTTGTGCCTCAGCCTCCCATGCAATGGAATTAAAGGTATGTACCTCTGAACATGGAATTTGTTTCTAAAATTGTTTTCTGTTTATAAGTTATTTTTAATTTTTATGCAGTATTTTTATTAGTACAATTTAGGTATGATGACAATCATCACAGGAATTTGTTCCGTTATATGATATATCTTGTTTCTTATTTTTTTCCATTCCCCTGCCCTCCCTTCAACCCCTCCAACACTCCCTTATAACAAAGACCTTATTTCCATTTTTTCCTTATCTTGTATTTATTTCTTTTCCCTCTTTCCTTTCCCCTACATCTCTTACTTGCACTTCCCCTTTGGGAATTTTCTTCCTATTTCAAATTATCTATTATTTTCTAGGATATCTAGATTTATTTATTGTATAGCTGGTTCTATAGCCTATTAATGGCTGTGGAATAAAAGCTCACTTAGTGTTTAATTAATGATTTCAAAGTGATCCACTAAGACTGAAGAAAGCAGATCAATCAAATCACACCCCAGAATGGTATAAATAAATGCAATTGTTAACATATATTAGGAAGCTGAGTGAAATTTTAAAAATCAGGGTGTCTAGACACATATTACTGGTCTTCCAAGTCCATCAGTCTCTCCTATTTACCCAAGTAGATTTCAGAACATTGGAAACTTTAATGACACTTCATTTTTCTCGCTGAAAACTAGTTTATAGTTCTTAGATAAGATTGTATAACTACTAATCAAAATAGCAGGACACTTATATCAGAAAAGTACCATTTAACAGAATAATCATCCTAACAAGATTTAAAGAATATTAAGTGATTATAAACGATAGACTTTGCTCAATATTTTTCAAATTAATTTGCTTCTTAGGTAAACATATCCATGTTTATCAGTTATAGGTAATCACATTAAAATACAAGCTGTAGCACATAGAACCACCTACAAAGGTAATCCTTTGTATTAAGTAAATCTGATTCAAATCTTATTATGTTTCAAAACAGGCTGCAATGATGACATTTTGGACACATTTTTACTTTCCTGTGATGTTGAATACCAAAACTTTATTTCAAATGACATACTTACATATCTAATTTATGGTACTCATGAAAACTTTATAGAAGTATTTCCTCAAGGAGATTTTACTGTTTTCACATCGAGGGACAGGCTAGGGAATATGCAT
>NW_022900918.1:21070865-21077765 GCF_012274545.1 Fukomys damarensis | reverse complement strand
TACACATTGGCTGTAGAGAGTTGAAAGGAACACTGATCAATGAGAGGTTAGTTTTTAAAGAGGTAGCTAACCTTCATCAAAAACAAAAAATTGATACAGTAGAAATCTTAAATCAGGATTCATTTGAGGTTTCCTGAAGAAATGCAGTCCGATTTCAGCTAAGATTTCAGTCAAGGCATTATCTCAGGGCATAACTAGGCAGTCATGCAGGGTGGCTCATGACCGAGGTTGGCAGGAAAGCTGACTGTCAACTATGAGCTCATCTATCTACCAATAAGGAATAAAAGGGTCTTCTCCAATGTGCAGTCTCAGTTTAGACCTGTGTATGTGTGTGTGTGTGTGTGTGTGTGTGTGTGTGTGTGTGGAGGAGGGGGTTACTGGGCACTGAACCCAGGTCCTTCACATTGAGCTAGGTACCCAGATCTTATTTCAGTATTTTTTTTGAGACATGGCTTTGTAAATTATTAATTCCAATCCTCCCACCTCGATCTACCACAGTGCTGAGATTATAGGCCTACATCAACCAGCTAGATACTCCTGAAATGCAAATGACTTCCAACAAGTACTCCAGAAACCAGAAAACAGGAGAATTTCAGACTAGGCCTCAGAAGTTCATTAGCTTCACTAAAGAGGCAAACTCTGATCTATACCGATTGGGACGAACAGGACATGGATCCCAAATCTCTAAGAGGAGTATCCCAGAAGTCTGGGGGCCAAGCCAATGAGGCCCATCCTTCAGTAAGGATAGAGACATAGGACCTCATGGATCACAATTTTCAGTTGTTAGGCCTCCTCTTGCAACATACAATATTTTTAGAGTGCCAACACTTTGTTTCTTAATCCAAAGGGATATCTTAGATTTTTGTATACATATAAAACACATAAGTAAAAATTAATATCTAAATAAAGCTACTACTATTAATTTTTTATTAAAATAAATGTGTTTTTGCCTTTTGATTTTATATGTGAATAAAGAGAAAAACAATATATAGAACAATTGCATGTTGACATATGGAGATACCTCAAAGAGCTTGGACTGGAGGTTCCATATTGACAAAGCTAATAAAAATGATACATTTCAAACTGCTTCTGAAGAGTTTAATTATATCTAAATATATTGATATTTTAAAGGACAATTTATTTTATTTTATATGATTGCTAACATTTTGCCAAAGAGCAGTTGCACCATTTGTTTTTCTATGTGCAGGTTCCCTGAGGAAGAATTGGTGGTAGTGGTATTTTGCATTAAAATTTAATGTGAAATGGTGTGAGAGCTAAAATACGGAAGCGTGTTTCGAAAGTTAATAACAATCCATTTACTTAAATAATACACCACAGATATTTGGGGTAAGAATTTACCCAGATGAAAATTTTCACATGATCACATGAATTTTTCATCATTTTTCTGGATGAAGACTATTCTTTAAATATAGGATATATATATATAATACATATATACAATATATTATATATAGAATTTAAATACATGCATAGTAACAATTCAGTGAAAAAAGCACAGGAATATACACATTTTGGTTGAGCAGGAAGTTCTATGGTTATCTGTGTTCTTAATTGTTTTTACTCTTGAAAAACAGTATTTTATTTTTTAACTTTGAAGTTATTCCTTTATTCATTATTCATTCCAAGCCACAATCTCTTCCTAAACTATGTCTGCAAGAAAATGCTCCTCTGGTCAGATACTTCGATGTTTTTTTAATCTGTTTTCTTTCAGAATTAAAGGTTAGTAGATATTTCTTCTTGAATAAATAGTTCCTATTTACTTAAATTCATCTTCTGGAAATTAATTTCCCTCAGTAACAGAATCACAATATCACATTTAATTTATCTAAATATATAAAATTACATGAGCAATTTATTTTTCTCTTCTCTGTCATTATAGGGTATTTAATTAAAATATGATGAGCAGGAAAAATATTATATATCCTAACAACTATATATCCTAGGAAAATACAAGAAACTAAAAGCCTAAATACGAGAATTCTGCTTTTTTTTTTTTTTTTTTACTTTAGCTACTCAATAATACTTGGTAATTTCCTTACCTTTTTTATTGTTCAATTGTCAGAAATTCAAAATAATAATCAGTATGTAATTAAGAAGTTTATGTTTATTAATATATTTAAAAACAGAAATATTTAGCCATGGAAAGGTCTATAAATGTAGGAGATACAATTATATTCACAACAAATAAGTATTTATTTTTGAAAAAAGGTCACTTTCTCTGTTTGTTTATGATTTAATCACTAAATACTGTAAGACTTCAATGTCTGTCCAGAAATGTACTCCTACTGGGTAAATGAGAATATTATACCAAATACTTAAAAATAACTCCTTTTGGAAAACTTCCTAAGGGCTATAAAGAACTCAAATATCTGACAAATTATAGTAAAAATGTAAAAGGTGGTATTGTCCCTCATATTCATCAAAATATTAATAAATTTAGTAAATATTAATAAATAAATTTAAATCTATGTTGTAATTGTCTACTGAGTACTAAGTAAAAGTAGAAAGGGTTATTGTTGGAAAGTGATTAAAAAGATTTAATATCAAAGACCTTTATGAGATGATTATTTAAAATTGTACAAATTGTAATATTGTATAAATTATACAAATATTGAACTTATTAATTATACATTAAATAATGTCATCATTGCCATTATTTTAAAAATAAGATTACTCACAACAAAATGCTGCATATGGAAATATTTTAGAAGTATATGTACCATTTGCCTCCAAAAATGGAAAAATACATCTGAAGATCAGAACCCTGTAACAGTTTACTCACACATAAGTCAGCAGGTAAAATCTACCAGTTAAACAATAAATAATTTAAAGGAAGAAAATCATAAAAGGCTACTATTTTTTCAAAGGATTTCATAGCATGAAAATATCATCTTTTCTGTGGCAAACTTATTTCTGTTACATTTTTTTTTTCACAACACCTGCAAGGGTAGAAAATATCTTACTTTGAATAGTGAAAAGAAAAGATATTGATGCACAGTGTCACATTTTCACAATTCCATCAAATGAATAGTGTCTAATGGTATTTTGTGATCAAAGGAATGCAGGAGATAAGCTACAATTCCAACTGCTAACAATGCTCTATACATCATTAATAAATCATTTCAATAGTAAACTACATTAATAAATTGTATTAGTTGATAAATTGCATTAATAAATCAGGTGGTTATATAACATATATAATCCATATTCCTGAAGAAGATACTGCTTTATGTTTAAAAAGTAGCATAAGAAAGCTTAGCATAAAATAATGATCAATAAGACAGACTATGAGTATAAATTAAAACAATGAAAACAGAGGAAAGGAGAAGTTATAAAAACTTAAGATGTGTTAGGAACATATACCTTTTTCCAGGATGAAAGTAATCATTATTTATCACAAACCTGCATTAAAAACATTAAAACATTTTAAGGTACTTCATATTTTAAAAATCTATATCATCATTTAAATTGTACATAACTAGTAAAATTTCATTATGAAAAATATTTCTAAAAAGCTTAGCCATTTCAGATGCATCAGTGATTATCCAAACAAAATTTAGAAAATCAGAGGCCATACTGGGGATTTGTTCAGTGGCACAGTGCTTGCCTTGCAAGTGCAAAATCCTGAATTTGATATCTAGTACCAGGAAAAAAAATAAAATTTAGCGTCCAGTCTTACATTGTTACATAAATTGCTTTTCTATTGTTTCATTACTTTGGTGGTGTAACATAAGAAGAAATTAAAATTATATAATGAAAAACTCAAAATATCCTTCATATTTAAATAGTTTCATATACTGTTTATTACATGCAGTCTCAAAGATATAAAATTTCTTATATTTACAACTAACTGAGAGATAAATGCTTCAATAGTTATATTCAATTCTAGATTCTTATTCATTACTATTTCCATGATAATCTTTAAAACTTTATGTATCCAGTAAGTGATATAATTTTTGAAGTTGAAGCTTATAAAAATTCCAGTAAAATTCCATCTTTACAAAAATTTCATAAAGTCTATTTAAATCTGTACTACTAGGATTTCTTGAAACATCACACTAATTTTAAATCTTACAACTATACAAAATATTATTTCTTATATATTAGAAGGTCTCATATCTTGAACACTTTAATAAAATTTGGATCAGTTGAGAGTCGGAGGCAATATGTCAATTGTACTGAAATAAAGTTGGATTTATACGTGTGTATGACAATTTTGTAACTTTTCACTGTAATTAAGGAAAGAACTTGATCATTTACTTTCTGTCAACTGACTTTGTGAACTTAATCACTGGTGAAATAAGTAAAACTCCTTTAAACTATCTTGACTGACTTTGTAAGAGAAAGTAGTGTAACCTAAGACTGTTGTCCAAGGTGTAATTTTAAGGTAATCATTTATTCAGTCAACAAAACATTTATCATTTCCTAGGTCTATAAGCTATAGTTAGCAAAAAACAGGAAAAATGGTTGAGTGTAATTATTGCTAGTTATAGAGAAATCTGTTAGAAATTACCAAATAAGGCTCAAAATTTCTGATACACTATGAAGTAACAATTTAATAGCATTTCATCTAAGAATACAAAATAGGCAGTTGTGACAAAATTCCAGAAATAATTTCTGTACAGAAGAAACACAATAATATGGAATGTACTTTCTCATTCCTGATATGTCAGTTTACGTAAAGTACTTTGGTGTAAGCAGGAAAAAAAAAATACCTTTTGTCTGACCATGGCATTAATTCTGTGGAGAAACATAGAGTTGATTAAAAATTTTCAACTATGAGGAAAAGACTGGTAATAACATTAATCATGTGTTGATAAAGTTCTACAAAGCACTTAAATTGGTTTCTCATCAGTTTCTAGAGATAACCACCACATTTTTATGAAACACAGCTGTCTAGTAAAATCATAAACTTCCCTCAAAAGGCTTTTAATCCAGAAGAAATGTACGTATAGCTTTAAAAACAATGTTTGCTTGTGTTCTATGATAACAATATCTAAATACTAACCAGTTGTAAATTCAAGAGAGCAGATTGGTACAGTGGTAGAACATATGAACATACAACCTTACTAACAACCGGTATAGAAAACTGCAGTGAAAAGAGAAGAAACATATCATAGCTCAGGGTGCATTCCAGTCCACTTAGCCAACAGATTACCAGTGAAAGTAGAACCTACATCCTTGGGCTCCTTTACACATTGGCTCAGTCCCTCAAGAAATGCAGATGTTTTTGGTTTGGTTCTTTATAGACACTTGTCTAATCTTACGTTCACAAGTGTTGCTTTGCATGAGATAGATTAAACTCTATTAGCTTTAAATTAAACAAGGAGAGAAAATGAGTACATTAAGAAATCAGAAAACAAAAATTAGTCTTGACATGAGAAAAGTGGAGTGAAACTATAAAGGAAGTTTTCAGTGCATATCGGCTATGGGCATACACGGAGGTAAAGGAATTTTGTGGGAAGTTATTTTACAAATTGTTTACTTACCTTTAATCCTGTAATTCTGGTATTCAGAATTAAATTCTTTATAAAATATGTACATAACCCTTTTCATAGATACTGTCTTTTCTCTTACTGCTCAACCACAAGCCATTCTCTTAGTGAAAAATGGGTGACCCCCTAGAAACAACTTTTGAGCATTTCCGACATTCAGTGACATTAATGACAAAGGAGATTTAACATAGACATTTAAGAAAGGAAGATGAAAAACAGAAGGGTGGAGGGAGTGAAGGGAGGGCAGGGATGGGGGGAAAAATGAGAACAAAGATACAACATGTCAGGTACAAGATCCCAGTGATGAATGTAACTGTGCTGTATACCTAAAAATTACCAGTAAACTTAAAAAAAGAAAAAGAAAGGAGAATGAACTAAATTAACTAAAAAGCAGAAAGTAGGGCTGAGGATTTTGCTCAGTCACAAGCACAGGGACCCGAGTTCATTGCTTGCCCACCAAAAAAATCCAAAAATAGTAAAATCATAGTAAATTTAATATTTCAATAATTTGTGGTTGGCCCACTAAAAACAACGACAATGAGACAACTCAGCTGCGTACTGAAATTACTAAAGTGTATGATAGAGATAAGAAACTGTTCTGATTGGTTTCATAATATTAGAGAAGAAGAGGAAGTGGACCTGTGAATTGATATTGTTACTTTGAACACATCTGCAAAAATGAGAAATAAAGAAAAGGGTTATTTATTAAAGGTGATGTGAAATGAAAGTAGTTCTTTTTTTTTTCCAAAGTGGACAGTTTCTGACAAGTTTATTTTTTGTCCATAATTGAACTAAATGAAATAGATTATTTTTTAATCAAGAAAAAGTAAATAATTGGAGGAGCCCCAAGAAACATACTTGTTAATAAGACAAATGATGATTAATCTTAACACACGATGGTATAGATCTAAAAGACCACCAGAAACTCTCACGTGTTAAGGGGGCGGGGGTGCTTTTGTAAAGGGCTAAATCACAGGGCCACTATACTAGATCGGCGAGATAATCCTCTCATGAGTTCCCAGGTAAAAGTGCCCAGCCATGGGGACTGGTCGGAAGAAATGGATCCTCGCCCCCCACCCCTGCTCCTGCCTGCCGTATTGAACAGTTTCCCTCTGCTGGACAGTTCCACCATGCTGCTGCTGTGTTGGGGCTATGTGACCACGGAGCAGAATCTACATATTTATAAACCAAATAAATCTCCTTTCCTTTAAGTTGTGGCTGTCAGATATTTTGTCCGAGTGATAGAAACTGATTAATACAGTCTCAGGGTTCTGTCAGGAAAAGAGTGAAGCCAGGTGAGTGGCAAAATGCCCATGATCCCAGAAGGCTGGAAGGATGAGGTGAGGAGTTCTTGATTTCAAGCCTAGCCAGGGCAATTTAACAA
>NW_022900918.1:21048961-21070845 GCF_012274545.1 Fukomys damarensis | reverse complement strand
AAAATTAAAAAAAAAAAAAAAAAAAAAAGCTAAGAATGTACCCAAGTGTGAAGGTCCTTGGTTCAAGCCCCAGTACACCACTCACACACCAAGAATGAAAATGGAATTAGACATTATGTTATAGAATTAACAAATTATAAAGCTGGGCATGGTGGTGTACGCCTGTAATCCCAGCACTTGGGAGGATGAGGCAGCAGGATCGCTGCAAGTTCGAGGCCAGCCTGGGCTACACAATGAGTTCCAGAGCAGTCTGAACTACATAGTGAGACCCTGTCTCAAAAAACAAAAATAAAACAAATTATATTTCATTTTTTCTCATATTTTTAATAAAATAAGAATAAAGCTCAGCTGAAAATGAAAGGTGTTAGATATTTGAAGAAAAAAGACATGAAGCATACATCTGAGAAAATAACTAATCAGAGATTGTTTTCTCTAGTTCTGTGAAGTATGCTGTTAGGATTTCTATTTGGATTGCATTGAATCATAGCAGTTTTGGAAGTATGGCTATTTTCACTATATTGGTTCTTCCTACTCAAGAACAAGAGATGTCTTTATATTTATTTTGTTTTGTTTTGTTTTTGTACCGGGGATCAAACTCAGGCCCTTGCACTTGCCAAGAAGGTGAGGCCCCAGTAATCTAAATCCCTGTCCCTATCTTTCTATTTTTTGATGTCCTCTCCAATCTCTTTTTCAGACTGCTGTAATTTTCTAAGTAGATAGAGGTCCTTTACTCCATTAGATTGATTCCTAGATATTTCATTTTGGATGTTTTTATGAAAGGGATTGTTTTCCCAATTTCTCTGTCAGTGAGTCAGATATTTGTGTACAAGAAGGCTATTGATTTTTGAGTGCTGACCATGAATCCAGCTACTCTACTGAATTTGGTAAGTCTAAAACTCTTTCGGTGGGGTTTTTGGAGTCTTCCATATAGAGTATCATGTCATCTGCAAATAATGACAGCTTAAATTCTTCCTTTCCTACCTTTATTCCTTTTGTTTCTTTTTCTTGTCTAATTATATTAGACACTATATTAGAACTATATTGAACTGGAGTGGTGATGTGGACATCACCTTGGCTTGCTTCTGATTTTAATGTGAAAGATTTCAGCTTTTAACTGTTTAGTATGTAGGTTGTTCATAGATGGCTTTTATGTGGTTGAGATAAAGACCATCTATTCCAGAGGCAAAACTCCTAAGTGAAATAAATAGGACACAATTGTGTAAATACCAAAAAGTTTCTCTGGTGTGAGAAACTGAAAATGCAGATGAGAACCGGAATGTATAATAGACATTGTGAAATAGCAAGAGCATGTTTAAAGGGGAAGAAGAACTGGGGAAAAGGGGATCAAAGGACGGAAAGAAAAAAATGAAAAGAAGGAAGAACAGAAACAAAGTTTATGTATATAAAGAGGAGTGGAGGCTTTGAAGGGAGTGCATGGGAATGGAAAAAAATAAGAGTCCAAATATATCTTGTACAGGTACAAATTCCCAATGATCAATGTGATCATAACGAATGCCTAACATGTGCAAACAAACTGAGTAAATATTTTTAAATAACTGTGCTAATAAAATTTTAAAATTTAAAAAGAATTAATTGGAAATATGTACCAGTTTCTTGATAGGGTTGAGGACACACTGAGGTTTGTGGTCAAATATCTAAATTGACAGAAATCTGCATAGGTCTTGACTTTTTCTTCTTTAGATATAAAAACCTCTGGTCAGAATGCAGAATGAATGGGAAATTTCACTTAACAGGTTAAATTAGGGAATGATGAAATTGTGAAAATTAAAGTATGATTACTGAAATAATAATTCACAAACAGTAAACAAAATAAACCACAGAGATAAGTGGTAACTTTTTTGTAATCACTATGATGTAACAAAAAAAAACTTTTAAAAGGATAGATTAATGTGTGCCATAATTTTTAAGATAAAACATACTAGAATAACTTGCAAATTGAAAACATTTCTCATATACAAGTGTCCAAAGAAGCAGATTCATTGGAGGGGGAGTAGAGTAATAAGATAAATAATATTGAGATATTGCCACATTAACGGAGCCTATTAAATTGTACTTCATCTGAATATTTTTTTAAAAAAACACAACTACAAATTGTTATGGCATTATAGAAGGCCCAAATACAAAAATTTTTAGTGGGGGATAAAAATATCACCTAAAGAAAGTAACAAAGAGAGGCCGACAGACTCCTATCTAGCAAATGAGCTAAAGAGGGCAGCAAAAATAGTTAAAGCAGAAGAGAAGGGATATACACCTAGGTAAAATGTTAAAGTAGGTAAGCATTATCATTGCTATTTTATTATCATTATGTCATTTATTTTTACTATGTTTCATCAGAGAAGTTTTACATTAATGGATTAAAAAGTGTTCCCTTATGTGTTCTCTTAACTCTGCATATAGTTTTATTTTTATTAATGTCAGATGTTGCTAGGATAACATATTTGTTTCAACTAATATGTTGGGCCTCATGGTGTTGCTGCCTTCATTGTCTTTTTCTAGGATCTTGTTTAGAATTCCTTGTAGTGCTGGTTTGGTATATATATTTGTTGATTCTATCAGTTGGGATAAAACAATGTGGTTGATTTGATGAGCTGTTTCTCTGATATTATGAAGATGAGAATGTCTGTGGGTCATTAGAGACACAGAAGCTAGGGCGCAACTATATCAGGAAGATTTGGGTGATATCCCAGAGATTAAACCAAGGACAGTCCAACAACAAAAATAAAAATGAGAACACACGTAAGCAAGACACAAAGAAAGACTTCCAGTTCACCAATGGCAAACAGTAGGGCAAGTGAGGATGAAAAGGCCGATGGTGAACAGCTAGGCCCAGATTGAGTTCCCCAACCTTCTGAATGGTTGAACTCCACACCGTTCTACTACAGGTTTCCCACGCCCTTTCTTTAAAGATGTTCAAAGTTGGGAACTCAGAAAAATACCCTTGATGACCACCTCTGCCTTTGCAGAGTGGGTCCAAAGACTGGCACGGTCAGTAGTTCTTAGAGTGCCCGCGGGTGTGGGGTTGGGTCAGGGGGTGGTAAGGGGAGTTATGGGGGTCCGGGGTCACCGGAGCGGCTACCTTCCTGGCACTGGAGCAATGGCCACTGGGGCGGGAGAAGGCGTAGCTCTCCTTCCCGTGGTGGATAGGGGTGCTTTTATTTTGTTTTAAGAACATTTTAAATTATACTTAGCAATTTTGAAGAAATATCATTAACATGTACTCTCCTCTATTTGAGATTTTCTACCCCTTGACCAACGTCTTCCCATTCCCATAATACTCCAGGATCTAGCAATCACCATTCTACTCTCTATTTCTATGAATTTATTTCCTATAAAGTCTATGCATTTTGAACTTTTTTTTCAAAAATTCTTGTAATTTGACATCACCTTCTCCAAAAGTTCATAGCCACTGTTTTTCAGCATATTTTCGTAATTCTCAATAATCTACAAATTGCCATCACCATTAAAGCCCCTCTGAACATATTTTTTGGTAAACATTACAAATGACCTGAAGTTTTACACTGGGCCAAGTTTTTCACCCCTTATTTAAATTAATTAAATCATCTCTGTAATTTTTAGTGAACTCAACCTGGCCAAAGAAATTCTACTTTGATCTTCAAATATCGCTGCCTGAACTATTGATTGATCAGATATTGAAATCTTGATAAAGTCAGACTAATTATTTTACTGCTTATATTTAAAGCAAAAAACACCCCTCAAAGTAATGAACCTTAATATTTTTCATGTGTTTGCCTGATACATACATTTTGAAAGTTAGTGTCAGAATTAATTTAAAACTCATAATTTTAAGAAACTAAGAATTTTAAGAATCTTAAAAAAAATTGCTCTTGATAAAATAAAAGGCCATGCAATAAAGGACAATCTTAATGTAATAATTATTGCACATTATTTTCTTAACATACAATATGGCATCTCATTGTGTAAATTTGCTATGATTAGTATTATAACTCTATATTTTTGCACTTTCTGAGGCTGAAGATATTCCAGTGTTGTGCAAAACTATAGCCTCAGCAGTTTTCTCTGAGGCAAAGAAACTTTTGAAAATAAAATATTTTTGACAGGGCACAATTCAGTACAAACTGGACAGGTACCATGAACTATTTCAACAGTATAAAGATGATTCTAGCCGGTAACTACGATAAACCAAGGAGTAGTTAAGTACTTAGTTCTGATACAGTAAGGATCTTAAATCATCTGTTAGAAACCTATAATACAAAATGAGCTGTTGACATACTTGCATTCAAAAATGGTATTATTATTATAATAATGCATTATAATTCAAGGAAAGCACAAAGCTCAGATAAACTATGTAAAATTTATTTTTAATATGGCAGGATAACAAATTTAGGTATGAGATATTCCAAAACAGTAAGAATCACCTATTTCAAGGCATTTGGTGTAATGATTCATGTGTCAATTACTCAGCCATTCAGGAAAGGTATATTTCATGTATTTAAAATAATACAATGTTTCTTTTGTAAATTTAAATTATTACAATAAGCTTCTCATTTTAATATAGCATCTTTTAAATACCTTATAAAAGACCATATGCAAAAACTTTAGGATCTTTAAAGACAGAATGTTTTCAATGTAATGGCTGGTCTTATTTTTCTCATTCTCCTGTTATCTATCTATTCATCTATCTATTAATCATGTCTTTGTTTCACTGTATCCAAAATAACTAGTGAAAATTTCTTTCATCCATTCTATCAAAGATGAATGCCTTACCAGTAGCCATTGTTACTGTGTGATTTTTAAATTTTGAATTCATAATACAAAAATGTTGTATGCAAAGATAAGAAACTTTTACATGGTGCATTACTTTTGAAAATAGGCTTGTATTGTATTCTTGGAGTTCCCACAAAAAAGCATCATAAACTAGGTGGCTTACAATTCAGAAATATATCATCTGAAAAACGTTAGCAAAGCTAACCTTCCTGTAGGCATAAGGAAGGAATTGTCCCATTCCTTCTTCTGGTTTCTGGTAGCTTCAAGCAGTTCTTCCCTTGTAAATGGCTCAAGCAAATTCTTGATAATTACATCATTCCTCTTGGGTGTTTTCACATCATCGTCCCTTTCTTTGTATTTGGGTCCAAACATCATCATGTTTACAATGGCACGAGACCCACTTGTTTAAGGCACACTTAATCATCTCATTTGAACCTTAGTAAATTAGCAGCCTGTATATTCAAATAACTGTACATTCTGAGGTTCTTAGGATTTCAGTTAATTTTTTTGTGGAAGACACAATTTTATCAAGAGTATTACCCTAGTTTGGATCTCATTCCTGGACCTTACCATTTATGTGTCCTTAAGCACTTGTACAATCTGTGCATCTCTTTCACTTGCATACAGTAGAGATCTTGTGGGTAATAAAGTGCATA
This sequence comes from Fukomys damarensis, assembly GCF_012274545.1. NCBI lineage: Eukaryota > Metazoa > Chordata > Mammalia > Rodentia > Bathyergidae > Fukomys > Fukomys damarensis. Next base: position 21,065,422 of record NW_022900918.1, on the reverse strand, counting down.
TTACAATAGTAAAACATTCTGTCATTACTCTTACCCACTCACAATATTTGTTCTTATTCCAATGCTTATTATTATTATTTTATTTAATAAATCAATGTTTCATTCTTGAACAGTTGGGACAAAACTGTGTTCCATATTGTCTCTTGGGATTAGGAAAATCTCATAAATTATACACACTTGTCAGGAGGTGCTAACACTGATGGCACAGCATATCCAAATCCAACCCAGCCCAGGCCCTCGTGTTGTACCTACATTAGTCAAAACTTCAGATCTTCCATTATACTTTTGCAGCAAATGCCCTTAGTTTCTCGTATTCTAATAATAGTGACAGGAAAACATTAGTGGTAAAGTCACATTTGCTTCCCTATCAGAAATATCATTAACCCTACGGAAAAGAACCATATGCATATTGGCACAGGGATGTGATTTAGTAAGGAATGTTACTAGAATCTTATGAAAATATAAAACTATATCTTATGAAACTATAACATAATTTTAAAACAATTATCATCTTATTAAGAGTCTTGCTCATGGGAAAATAATGCAATTATTAGCTGAAATGAACCAATACAACAATTCTCTCATATTAAGTAAGAAAAGCATGAATATTTTGAATCAAAATATTCTTCTTGCCAATTTATATTTTTAACGGTTAAAAACGTTACTCCCATGATAAATAAGAATGAGCATGTGTCAAAATTTTCTGTTACATTAATGAGGTTATCAAAGGAAAGTAAAATTAATTCAAAGAGTTCAAATTAAATTAGAAGAAAATGCTGGAATAAAATGGCTAGGTCAACACAAATTGGTTAATGTCCTATAAAACAACAATACTCAATTTTAGAGCTATGTTTTCTTTTAGGCAAAAATGATGATATTCCACATATCCATATTATCTCTTTAGTCAATACAGTGTAAAATATATATACAAGGTATTTATTAATCTTTGCAGATATGAGATTTCAAATGTTAATTACAAATTACTAAATAAGGGTTTCATCATATCTACCTGCAAGCAGACTTAAAACTTCCACAAACAACAAAATAAACAAGAAATAAGTAGATTCTGATATACAAAATTATGTCTCACTTTGTTAAAATCCCAAAGCTTTCTTTTTGTCAGTGTAGTATCTGCTACACATATGACTATATTCATAATATCCTTCTGTCTGACAACAAATAAGGATGTATACATTTGAGGGAAGATTAATTTCAATAAACAGATTTATAGTAAAATCTTTAATCCAATAAATAATAATAAAAATCTTTTTGAATTGTTGCTAAAAGGGGCACTCTAATATTACCTTTAGGTTTTCCTCTAAAAAATTAAATTAAAGGAGGGTGCAGGGAAGGGAGAAGAGAGAATTGTAATGTGTTATGTACATGAACCAATTTCCAAAAGTGAATGTAATCATTATGTACTGAAAATATGAACCAGTAAAAGTTAAAATATGCAGAAAAATAAAGAACACTAAAATTCACTTATAAACTAAAAGATATTAAATTTAATATCTGAAACTTTGCAATTATTTTACATTGTCATGTTGTTTAAATTATTTCTAATTCAGACAGCCGAAATAAAGATTATTATAAAAATAGAGATTATTTCAATCACTGTTGAAGAGGTATTCTAAGGTGTATTCACAAAAGTAAAACCAAGTTCTTGAAAGACAGGATAACATATATTATGCATATAATACTGATGTGGTACTGTCATATATAATGGATGATTTCCTTAGTATATCCTGGGTGAGCTCAGTTTCTTCTTATTTTCTTCTAATTATGCCTGTAAAGAAAAGTTAGTGGCTCGGTTATGCCAAGTAAGAAGTAATCAAAGATAATAACAAATGTAGTTTCCTTATACTAAACACATCTGCATTAAATTCACTGGAATTCCTTTTGAAACTGAATATCTCATATTGACCTAAACATTCTTTCTTTTTTGATAGATAAAATAATAGAAATTGAAAATAAATATTCTCTATTAGCACTAGTTATATATCAGATATATTTTATATAATTTGTAAAAAGTATGTAAAGTATCTTAAAAGACAGAGAGTATATAATTTTTAAAACTTTGTTCTATAGATGGTGGCAGTTATTTACAACAATAGGAAAACATCCATCTAAAATTAGTGAACATAAAATTTTTGAGCATAGAAGCATGTAAAGCAAAAAGAAATCAAAGCACAGGAAGGAAAATTTGGACTAAAGAAGAATTTAAATGTTTTCTCTGAATTAAGTGACTTTAGACTATGACAGGTATGAATTAAATTTGAATGATTAAAAAAAGAATATTAATATGCATTAGATTTTAAATTCAGAAAGAAATCAGTATATGATATTTCATGACAGGTACCTAGATAGTAATGTTTAATTCTGCTTTAGAAAAATAAAATATATCAAAACAGCAGATTTAAAGAAATTAGATTTAAACAGATAATTATATAGATAATAAGTAAATATTTGTTTTTTGCAAAGGGCTTTAACTTCAGTTACATTATTAAGAAGTACTCTAGCTCCTTATTTCTGCAATAGAATTCTATGTATTTTGAAAGCAACAGGTAAGATACATTCTCTCACAATGTTAGAGAGTCCCGTGTGATATAAATCAGTACAATTTTGCACCTTTGAGCATGTGGTGGTCAGGGGCTTGTTGATTTTGAAATATCCATAAGGCATCTTTCTTCTAGTCCCTGTAAAAAGAAATTTCTTTCTTTTGATTGACACAAATCCCTTTACCAGCCACGCCTTTTTGTTTGTCAATTTCACATATGTCTTCTTCTTAGGAGTTGTTTCAGCTCTTTTTCAAATATGCCTTCTCTGCTCCTTGCCATAATTCGGACTGTAAATATGACAAGGAAAAATCATCTCGAGTCTTGGGCTTCACTGACCTTTTCTTAGTCAGATTGGCAAAACCACAGTCCTTATATGTAGTTCATGGTGGCGGCTAGTGTCATGGCAAAACCTCTTAGAAAACTTTGGTTTACAGCTGAATACTTCTAATTTTTCATTCCCTGGTTACTTGGTAATCTTCTGTATTTTGTGCCTATGACACCATATGATCTTTCTGTGCTTGTCTTCTTTTGTATCCTCTTTTCTTCACAACAACACCAGTCTTACTGAAAGAAATGCTCACCCCACTTTAATCTAACTTCATCCTTACATCCATCTATTTCGTAAAGATGCTGTTCTGAGTCAGGTAGCTTCTAGTAATGAGGACTTCAGAATAGCTTCAGAATAGCTGCTCCTACTAATTCCAAAGCACAAATCTGATGAAAACCTACTGACTCTGAGAACCTTATAGAGTTTATCACTTTGAAACAGTGCTTGTAATTGACATCACTATCCTTTTTTACTAATGCTGTATTATTTGCAGATCTTTTAATATAAGAAATTGAAAAGAATTATAATTTAATTTTACAGCATCACATTCATACAAAAAACTTGTTGCATCTACTTGTACGTAATAGAATTTAGCAATACAGACAACTAAATTTGTATTGAAATAAAATAAATAAAATCCACCTTTGGAAAACTGTGCTACGAAGCATATGTAATATAATAATTATAACATTACTTAAAATATACTGCTGCTAAAAACTAAAAATCAAAAATCATTTGTACCTATTTTTTTTCTTTTATTCCAAGGCTTGATATTTGTACAAGTCTATAGACAAAGAATAAAATACTTGCTTTTTTTTTTTTTTTTGAGCCTGGATCTCTCTACATAGTTGAATAGTTGAGACTGACCTGGAACTCACTATGTAGCCCAAGCTGGTCTCAAACTCACAGTGATCCTCCTGTCTCAGCCTCCCAAATTCTGGGATTAAAGGCGTTTGCCACCACGCCCTGCAATATGTGGATTTTTATTTTTTATTTCCCCACGTAGAAATACCAGAGAAAAAAATCAATACAAAAATATAGCCTAGTAATTATTTCAAAATATTGAAATTAATAAATTTTAAAATCTGAGATCATGCCAGCCAGATACAAACAATGAATCTAAAGCTCACCTTGATTTCCTGCTTATCTCTGAACCTGCAACTAAAAGGTAATGGTATGATACAATTATTACAGTTTAAAAAGACCTTGTCATAAGTCTTCATCTTAAAATAAACACTAATCTATAATTATAAGCCATTTGTTTTTCATTAAGAAGGCGAATAAGCATTAACAGGGTTTCTGTACTAGAGTTTCTAAACAGCACTAACTTCAAACACAAAAGTTTTATTTTATGCATGTAGTGTTGGTTTTCTTTAAAAACATGATCACTGTAAGCAATATATGCATGACAGTTAGATTCAAAGTCTATGATCAAAACAAGCATTAGTCGTTTTTTTTTTTATTTTACCAGATTCAGTTTGAAAATTCTTTAAAATGGCCGTGAATCATGCCTGTATGTGTTTATATGTGTGCATTTCTTGTATTTCCTTCACTTAACTCACACAGGCAATTTTTTTTCTCTGTATCTTGTATTGTATATCTGGTGAATTATTATCTTGGTGTTAAATTCAAAGATATTAAGATTACATGTTTGAATAAACACTGGGATCCCTTGTAACTTTTCAAAATGCACACTTAAGGACAAAAGTTAAAGGGTAACATAAGCTCAGGAATCACAGGATTTAGGTTTCCATTTATGATGGAATCACATCAGCACTGGGAGTAATAGAGCACAGAACAGTCGTCATTACTGAAATGATTCTTCTCTAGCTCTCTGTAATACAAATGTCATCATGCATTTATATTCATAATTTACTAAAATCATATGTATAAAGAAATATGAGTACAAAGCACACCTCCAATCTCAAACATAGAAACATACATTTCAGTCATTTGCCAAATGAAATAGAAAAAGTTACCTCTCCAGTTTCAGTCTACTATATATCATTTTTATCAGGTACGTTCCTGCCTGGAGAATGTCTCAGGCACTGTTATAACTTCAGAATTTTATGATACTAAATTTTAAATGATGTAAAATAGAAATATAAATCATACTCTAAAATAAATTAACCGCATTTGTAGTCAAAAGCATGACGCTGTTAGAAAAAAATCTGCTAGCATAGCCCAATCCATTACAATTTGAAACATTTTATATTTTCTAAGGATATTTGATTATACAAAGAGTACAGAGTTCTAGTAAATATCACAATGAAGGCCACAGATTTTAATAATGCTTTAATTTAAAATAATTATTTTCATAGAGGAATTAAAAAATTCTTAAGAATTTAGAAACAAAATTTCACATAACATTACTGGTTACTTTTCTAATCTAATATTAAGCTACATATTAAATGATTGAAAATGGTTAGATAATTATTTAATTAATACAACATGAATGAAACCCATCTTTAGGTAACCTGTTCAAATTCCCTTTTCAGAATAATGATTCTTAAAAAGCAAACTTTTTCATAGGCATTTTAATTTAATGCATTCATACATATATTTGGATGACAGTGCCAGTTTAATTAAAATGAATATTCATTGTCCCATTGAAATGCATCTGAGTTTAAATGTATCTATGATTTAGAATTTTAGTCAAGGATCAATGTGTCATTTATAATACTTTTTTTTTTTTTTTTTTGGTACTAGGGATTGAACTCGGGTCTTTGCTCTTGCAAGGCGGGCCACCGAACCACTGAGCTAAATCCCCTGCCCTATAACACTATTTGTTATTTTATTTTATTTCGATTTTTTGGTACTAGGATCAAACTCAGAACTTTTTGCTTCCAAAGCAGGAATGGTGCCACTGAGGTAAGTTCCCAGCCCCTTTTTGTTATTTTAATACCCACTATATATTACATAGTTCTTAATGTGTAAATCTACTAAAGAAGTTTTAAGGTTAAAATAATCCTGCTTGACAATATCATACCACTTATATATGTTTAGAGACAAAATATATTCATCTAGCTATAGAAACCTATTTTGCAGAATTATGTGTTCATTCTTTTGTGTATCATTCTATTATTGCATTGGTTATTATTGAGTTAATTCCAGTGAAATCATAAGCAAACTTCAAGCTCAATTTTATATAAACATACCATATTTAATTTTTCACTCTTCAAATCAAGGCAACTATTTTAAATTAAATTAATGTATGAAAATATTTCAATAAAATTAATCAAAACTAAAAGTTTCATAAAATAAATGAGAAATCAAAATGTAAGCCAACATATCCACTTTTTTAGTGTTTATTGCTAACAGTTTCTCCAAAAAATGTCTTCAGAGTAATTTATGCCAAGTACATAATTGTGTATGATATTACCAAATGATATTTTTCATCAATCAATTCTTTGTAAAAATTCCTTTCCTGTGTCATATACTCAACAGGTGCCGTAATTACACTCTAAAAAAAAAAAAAAACTCAAAAACGAATTTTTCTAAAGAAGTTTGCATTCCAGTTGTAGAGAGAGGATACAGGCAAAGTGAGTGAAATAAATACTAAGCTGATGAGCAATAAAAGGCACAACTGAAAAAGAGGAACAGATTGTGACTGTTCTAAAACTTTGCATATTTTTATTACTTAGCTATTTGTTCATCTCTTATTTTGATCATATGTATGTGTGTGTGTATTCTATGGATTTCCCCTTCATATCCTTCTCAAAACAAGTAGTCTGACTCCATATTTTTATTACTTCTGTCAGCTTTGAAGTCCTACCAACCTCCCTTTCCCTTCTGATCCTCTTCTGGGCACCTCCCTTGGTGATGGAAGAATATTCAATGCTCTACTGGAAGCCCTGCTCATGTACATGTGACTTTATTCCCAGAATTGGATGCCCAGCCCAACTCTATAAACTGACCACATTTTCTCTCTTACAAGAGGTTTCCACTGTGTGACTTACATATAATATTAGCGTCCAGATATCTGAAATATTCACAGAAAGAAATTTTATTTCCAACTGTGTCTTATTCTTCTTAGGGAAGATATCCTAGCTTTGCCTCTCACCTAAATGGTGTAATGGAGCAACTTTCTTCCTCATTGCTTGAAAACCATCAATGAGTCACTCTATATTTGCTCTCCACCACTCTGTTCTCTTGTTAGTACATGGATCACAGTATGGAATATTTTAATAGATTTCCTTGGCCTTAGATTTCCGGTTGATTTTACTTAATGAGAAACACTTGCATGAATTTGAGGCTGAAGAAGAAAAAGATGAAATCATTAATTTGATCAATTTGATTCTGATTTCTATCAAATGTCATGCTTCCCTCTGGGGGAAGCTGTCTCAAGACAGCTACTATCCCTTGGCTACACATTCACTATGCAAGGCCTCGGCTGTTGCAAACCTTTGGATTACATAAATTCTTCCTATCATTCGTAATTAGTCTCCTTATTAAACTTGCATGAAAATTTAATATGTGTATATAATTTGTTCCTCATTGTCCCAGGTAAATTTGATCCACATAAGATTCTCCATCTTCCGTTGGAAGAGGATTCTTTTCCTGCCTGTGTCAGTTCCATGTTAGATATAGAGTACTAATGCACATTATTTATTTTTTTAATAGAAAGCATATTTAAAAGTGATTCAATGCCTTTTAGGGCAGCTCTTGGCTATCCATTTCACTTTTGAGAGTACGCTATCATTTTAATCTACTTCTACCACTTACTTAATTCATTTCATCCCTATCTATACTATTTCTTTAGTGTCATATCTTTCAACTGCATGATTTCATTCTGTATAGTTTCACTGAAGTTGGACTGTGACACTTTTCTAGAACAGGAACTGAATTTTATGGAATTATGAATTTATTGTATGATAAATTAATATAAAATTGAATATATGAAATTCTTTTTTATTATATTTCCTAATTTTTAGAAATATATCCAAAAGAGCATGATTATGGGTCTCAGAATTCTGACCTGTTTTAACTATTCTACAGTTTTCTTCAATTAACAATATAAAATGAATTATTTATATTCTTTTATCTGGTATTGAAAAAACTTTACCTAAATCCAACCCAAAATACTTTCATAAAATTGTTGAATAGCTAGGACAGTAGAAATATACAATAACATTGATGAGGTTCAGTTTGTTTTTTTTTTCTAGCTGCTTATTTTTATTTTGGAAGATGTTCTGATTCTTTCATTTAATTCAAAGCATATGTTCAAGGATTCATGTGAGAAACTTAATAGAGAAACACATAATTTTTCATGTTGTATGTCCAATGAAATACAAAGTGTTTGAAAATGTTTTCTTAGATTACTTATTTGTTAGGGAATGTAGAAAAGATAAGAAAATATTGTCACAATAAGCCCTAGATTCAGAAGAAAATGTTAATTGGCACATAATGTTTAAATTTATTACATGGAAATTATATTTTGTTTAATACATATAGTGACATATAACTTTATTTAAATTCTTTGAAACACTCAGAAATGAAGTTTTTAAAAATGAACAAAAAAATGGCATATTTCTGTTATTGACACAATAAAGGGGAATGGAATTTGATTCTATGATATCTTGTTGCTAAAAATACAGTACAACAAATTCGACACAATTTAGAGATTTTAGGGGAATTAATTCTAAAAATTGTATTCTGCTATCATAAATAATACTAGTAAAGTTCTAAAAATTAAGTAATATATTCAATAACTGCACAGTTAAGAGATTCTGGCTGTAGAAAGACAAATGAGAGAGAATATGACTAGCAATTGTAAAACTGTCATTTGTGAATACTCTTTCAGATTAATAAAAATGAAAGAGAAACAATTTATTAACATGTCATTGATGATTGTTTAGCAATGACTAACTCGAAGCATAGCAAATAATGTTTGACAGGTTTCGTGTCTTTAATGCACAGTTGGAGACAAACACACCAGATTATTATCTCATGACAAAGAAAGACTAATTGACTTTCCTGAAGTAAGTAAGATACTAGAGATTTGTTTTAATGATAAGAGTCTTTGGAGAGAATATTGTTTCTTATCTTTTCAATGGTAAGTAAAAAACTATAATTGCCTCTAATGTCAAATGTCAAATGTGATAACCTGCTTAAACGATTTACTTTGTAGTAATTTACATTTCTAAAATATTAACTGTAAATTAGAGAACTATAGTTTTTCTTAGCTTAAAAAAGATACTGCTTCCATATTAAAGTTTATAATATTAATTGTATTGATGTTAATTCATTCAATTTTAAAAACAAAAATACTCAATTCATATTGGTAATTCCTGATTTACTACTTATTCTTAGTGAAAATATCACATAACTTCTTATAGCTATTTCCTGGGTTGATATTGCCAATTACTCAATTCAGAATGAATGTATGCTTGCATAGAGATATGATTTTCTTTACACTGCAGCAGAAATTAAGAAGACAGTGGTAATTGTTTCTCAATTGATCCTTGGCCCCTACAGACATAATTGAATTACATAACAGAGTTTCCCAATACTATTTTCCTATGAAACATGCCATCATTGCAGTTTTATGCCCAAATTAACCACTATTTCTGTGTACTTTATTAGGAACATGATGACTTTATTTACTCATTAATCACTATTTCTGTGTACTTTATTAGGAACACGATGACTTTATTTACTCAGTGTCGTTTTTATACCTGCACTGAGGTTTTTAACCAAAGATTTCTATTATGTTCACAATCTCGCAATCTTTCACTGCTTAGTCTCTTGGTATTATTATTCCTGCTTCTTGGTTACTCTTAAGTTTTGTCTTTAAAAGTTGACTATATTTCCCTTCAAAGCCTGTAATTAAAACCAAATTAGTGGATTTTATTTTTTTCACCACTGTCCTTAATTATTCTTTTGTTTTTTTCTTTTTGCACTGCAGATGGTTTTTATTTTCCTGACATGTACTTTACACAATTCTAATCACGGAATTCCTCCTCATCACTGAAGTGTACGCTCTTCTTTATCTTTGGGAGCCCTGAATCCTCTGAGGGGCCCTCTGCACTGGATTTCCAATTGTTCTGTCCTTCATTCTTGGCTTGCTGGGACACCACGGCTTGGCTGAGACTGTCAAGAGAGAGGTCTTCCCCTTCGTCTTCACTTTCTGCTGTGTCCTCAATTTCTTCCGGTTTGGCAATTTTCCTTTTCTTCTTCTTTTCTTTCTTCTTTGGAGGCTTACATTCTCCAAGCATATTCTTGGGACAGGCATAACTTAAGTATCCGCTTTCCCCACATTCCGAACACTTCGACTCATCAGAGTCGTTTCGCCTTCTGTTGAATTCAGCTGTTCTCCCATTGTCACTAGCAATGCTTGCCTTTATCACTCTACCAAACAACTGTTTGCTGTTTATGGCTCTGGTAGAGTTTTGTGCAATCTTTATCCAAAAATAATATAAATGCAATGCCTTTATTCTTCCTCGTATCTTTGTCTTTCATTAGAGTAACCTTTACACATGCTCGGAAAATATCCAGTATAAGTCGTTGTTTGTCAGGGAGGAGGCAAGTTGGACACATGCACTGTTCTCTCACTTGGAGCCAGGACACCACCACTCATTTCTTCAGGGACGGTGGCCCCCTCTCAGCGGGGATTCAAACCCAACTTTTCCTCTCCTCTCGCAGAAGCCTGGGCATCACCTGCCGGGGTGAGTGCAGGTTCCGAGCAGAGCCCAAGGGTCGAGGAAGCAAAGGGGCCCTGCTGACTCCCTTCTCTGGGGCCTCAATTATTCTTTGTCGATTCCTACTGTAGCAAAATAGGCATATCTTCTACGGGTTTATATGTAGAATTTGATCAGCTTCATCTTTAAATTTTATTTTATGAATATTGTTATGATCCCAGTGGGAGAAAGTCACGGTGTTAATCCCTGGGTGTGGGGAGGACCTATGTCCTGCTTTTGCATTCTTCCAACTTGCATTACTTATTCTTCATGTGGGTCTTTGCATTATAACTTTTACATGGAAGGAGAAAGCAGGAGATCAAGTATAATCTGCTACATAAGTTGGTATCCCTGCAATCCCTGACTACCCATTCCCAGATTCTGATTTTTCAGGGACATTTGTTTGACTTCCGTGGGTAGCTATTTGTTGCATCTCGTGATGTATTCCCTTGACATGAAAGTTTCCCTCTGTTCTGACCTATTTTGTGAAAATTCTTTAATTCCTTTAGTTTCTTTATGGAAAAATTTATCTTCTGGACTTATATAAGAACTCAAGGAGAGCCTTCTTTCTTGCTATACACTAGGATATTCCAGAAATTCATGTTTTACTAAGTCAAATGATTCTTACTTAATAATCGTCTTTCTTACTTTTGTATGTTGTCTGATGTATTCTGTACCAAAAAACAAGCACATAATAACAATTGCCAAATTAATTGCTTAGGCAGAGTTCAGTCAGGAAATGGGGAGACTATCTCCTCCTTTGGCAGACACATTTAAACTCTGTTCCTAAAACCTGCGAAATATCTCTAACATAATTTCTAGATAATTAAATTTCCTATTCAAATAATGTCTTTTCAAACTTTGTCCATTCTTGAACTCATTTCTGTAATAATACTACGTTTATGATAAGGAGAAATTCTCTCAGAGGACATGAAACAACAAATGTAGCACTTTTTCTGTTTTCTCATTCATAGGTAGGGCTTATTGTCCTATGCAGTATCCAGTTACTTACTTCATCCTGAGGTCTGAATATTTACAAACTAGATTAAGGATTTTTTTTTCCTGCTTTATCAAAGACAGCAAGAAAAGTACTCTGCCTTTTCATGACCTTGAATTTTTTTTTTTAAAAAATGGTCAAATAATTTGTAGAACAGCATTAATTTTATTTGCCACATTTTCTCAGGATTACACTGGGGCTGTGGAATTTTACAAAAAAAAAAAAAAATCCCTGGGGTGAAATTTGCTTCTCATATAAAAGCATATTGAGTAACACATAATGTCAAAATGATTTAGCTCCAGTAATATTAACTTTTCTCGCATTGTAAGATGATTTACAAGAGATTTGCTGTAAATTTACCATTTTCATTTTGCATTCTTAGTTTTTTGAGTATTAATCATTAAATGTGACCCAGATTTTTTGTTTTTTGTTTTTTTTTGAGACAGGGTCTCTCTATATCATTCAGACTGAAGTGGAACTCACTATGTAGCTCAGGCTGGTCTCGAACTCACAGCAATCCTCCTGCCTCAGCCTCCTGAGTACTGGGATTTCAGGCATGCACCAACATGCCCAGCTTGACCCAGATTTAATGTGGAAGAAGAGATTATTCTCCATCAAGTGGAACAGGATGTTATCTAAATGTATTATTTGGAAATCTTTCTAGAAATGTTGCCCCTGTTGTTTCCTTAGTTATTTATTTAGAATATTACTACTCTGTCCCTATTTCTCCATTTCCACTATTGCATATGTTGTGTAAAATGGTTCAATCTCTCAACTAGAGAATGTTATTGTTTTCCCTGATATACCTAGAATAATCACTGTAAAACTTATATTCTATCCTATTATTGAAGTTACAGTTACTGCTTGTTTTTACTCCAATATTTCCCCCCTTATAAGTTGTTCCATGGCTCTCTTATTTCTCTTTTTTAGTTACTATGTATTTCTGTAAGTTCACATACTTTTTATACTCATTCTTCCAAAAGATACATGTGTGAGTCCCATAATTATATACATGGGTCCTATAGATTTCATTCTATATAGAATATAATTAAATTTCACCTAGGAAGTAATTATTCTTTTTCTACCAAAAAACAAACTTTATTTTTCTTTCCCTTCTTCCTCAAATTATAGAACCTAATATTTGTCTCTATAGCAGCCATTACTACCATCACAAAAGTAGGTTGTTGCTTATATGACTTAGAATTTGCCTCAATTAAGAACTTTCATGAAATAGTTATCTTTTAAACTTCCTTGAACAAAATATAATTTTTAAGGAAGTATTCTATGAAAAATATATGTAAACATTTCTAATCAGAGTTATTTTCTCCAAGGTACTTTCCCCACATTTACATTTTGAGTATATCTTGTGATTAACTGGAACAGAAAAGCAAATACACTCTTACATGAGTTGGTATGTCATATTATGCAAATTGCCTGGATGATATCCATTAGCAAGGTTATTTCAGGTGCAGAAATCTGCAAATTTAAGAGACTAATCATTAGTGCTTTTCAAAGAATATCTTATACATTACAAAGACAAATAACAAACAAAGAGTGCCTAAGATTTTAGGGAAGTTCCAGGAATGGGCACATCACAAAAATAAAACTTAAGTAAAAGACATTAAGTTAAATTAGAAATTTTTTATCCAGCATGTTTACAGTATAATTCCACCTGTCTGGGAATCACTGAGATATTTCAGTACCTCTATGAGGTAACACTTTTAGACAGCAACAGAATTACTAGATTGAGAAAACTTGATGAATCCGATTTCTAAGAATTTTAGATTGCTACCAACCTTGGTGATGCACACCTATTATTCTAGCAACCAAGAGGCTGAGACATAAATAATTGCAGACTAGCTTGGGCTACTTAGTCAGTCTAAGACCTGACTGAATGACAAAGTAAGACTTTATCACAAAAATATTTTAGATTGATTCCTACATCTATTTTGCATAACTCTTTCATCTAAACTCCACTTAACAACAATAAAGTCAAATCTAGTATAATTAAGCATTTTCATTGAAGCATCAATGTATAGGTATAAAGTAGAACCTTATGCCTCATTACTCAGAAAAACATGAAATCTAATGCTAGAATACTGGTTAATTATTTCTTATTACTCTGCTAAGAGAGTTATACTGATAGTAGTGCTCACTGTTCTACAAGCCCCATTGATTAAGAGAAAATGATAATCTGTAAGCAGACAGGGAAGAAACATTGGCCTTCATGTACCATGTGTTTCTAGGCATAAAGATCTTATTTGTTTGAAATAAAACCTTCTTTAAAAATAGAAGTATTTTACCTCATTAATTTCTGTCATTTTAAAAGTATATCTATAAATGTGCTGCAGGAAAATTTAAAAAGTAGATGTATAACGAACGTCACATACTTCTATAGTTTGAATGTTAAGTATTTTCTAAAGGCCCATGTGTTAAGGCTGTAGTGCTCAGGTTGGTGCTATTAAGTAGAGGTAAAAATTTTAAAGAGATGGAACCCTCAGAAGTCCTTCTGGTCATTGGGTCAATGGCATAAAAAGAACTGTGGAGCTCACCTCCTCTCCTCCCTTCCGTATTTCACTGATGAAGTAAGCGAGTTTGCTCCAGCGCCCTTCCTGCTGTGACATGTTGTCCATCCATAGGCCCAAAAAGAAATGGGTGCAGACTATTTTGGACTGACACCTCCAAAATTGTAAGTGAAAATAAACCTTTTGTTTAAGTTGATTACCACAGGTATTTTGCTATAATAGTGGAAAACAAACCAAGACATGTAAGGGATAATCCTCATTTTAAAATGCTCAACTTTTGCAGAAGATGATGTTTTGTTCAAGGAACTTTTTGCAAAGAGTCAAACACTGGAAAGGCAAGATGATAAAATCACCCTTAAGGGAGAATATTAAGTTATTAGAGATACAACTGTGCTAAAGTGAAAATATAGGAAACAGATTTGATATGTGGTAATTAAGCACATAGTCTTATCTTTGAATGGTATGATATACATAACAAGAAAGAAATAGAAAAATGTTTAGATCATAGTTATAGCTATATAGAAAATGACTGTAATATTAGAATTTATTTTCCTTTTCTAAAGGCCCTAAGTAATACTAATCTGTTCTTCATTGATAAGGACCTGCAGATTGTTTCACTAGCTGCCTTGCCCAGAGGAACATGGCAGCATCTCAGTGATGCTTAAGAGGATCCCAATGCTATCTCCCTCGTTGTTCTGTCACAGACTGGCACTCGATGGCAGCAGGAACTCTCCTGTGTAATTCATAAATGTTCCAATTTGTGAGCTGCTTTATGTCTTTCACAGCATCCATGAGGATTTTTTCGATCTCTAAAAGTCCTTGTATATGGGATTACCACGTTTTCAAAACTGCCTAAATTTGTTGAGAACAGAATTACAAAATGGTTGTAGGGAGTGATTAATGTGGCTATAGTTTTGCTTGATATTTGTCATATAAGTCAATTCGTTCTCTAAGACTTTCCCCTCTCTTATCTCTGCATCCCTTCACCATATTCTTTCCTCCTAAAACCATAGCCCCATGTCCTGTGAGCACCAATGAGCAAGGGAGAAAAGCGACCTGTCCTACAACTCAGACCAAAATTTCCTTTTGGCAAACATAATTATAGGCTTAGTTTTTCCCCCTAACGAAAGATAAAATTACATATTTTGTTTCTTGTCTTCTCATTGACTGAATTTTCCTAACCTTGCAAATAAACTTCAATCAGCATTACAAATACATCCACTAAGATAGCTTTGCTTATTTTGCATTGTTTGGTTTATGCTCCCAAAGTCATAACGTCTCTATAAGGTATATTTAGTCGTCATCTCTCAATAACCTGAAAATTGGCTGGCGGTTTCGGAATTAAAGAAAATTATTTGTCCAATAATTCAGAAACATCAGAGTAAAATTTCGGGCATAGCACTCAATGTAGCTATTTTCCCCTGTGGAAATTTTATGATAATCAATCTTAGATAAATTTTATCTCAGTATTAGGCTGAAACCCTAAAGACAGTTGCTCTTAAAAGAGTCATTGCTGAACTTTCTGCCCATCAAAAGAGCAAATGAACCCAAATGCAGGAAGAGAAATGGGTTATAATTTAGATCAGGTAGTCTTGTAAGCTCTCACTTAGGAAATACAATTTCTCATGAGTCTAAAACTCACAATTACTTAAAGACATTGTAGAAAAGCCTTGATAGAAGCCAAGTCATAAAAAACCTGTCAAAGCAGGAATATTTTAGCTTGTATGGCTGGTCAGTTTTCTTTTATCTGTAAGAACTGAGAGAATAAAGTATCTGAGAGGTAAGAGGGAAGCATTGGAGATTTTCATTTGTATTGGAAAGGAAGGGAGAGTATGCTGTGCTTTGTAGTTTATGATGAAAATTTTAATTCAAGTAAGAAGGAACACTATAAATTTTGATAAGGCATATGACTATATTTACATTTTAAAAGCATCACTGTAACAATGGAGAAAAGTCACAGTTGAATGTTGGACCAGGAGAATAGCAGTAGAAATGAAGAAATCAATATGAACATAAAGCTCACACAATATATGGATAACCTGTAAGTAGCTACAAAAAGAATCCTAAATGTTTCAGTTTTAGGGTTATAAATTACTGAAATACATGCATATATATAGTACTCATATATATTATAATATAGATATATATAGATATATATCTTTGGAAGTAACTGACATACATATAGTACTAATATATATATCTACATATATTTGGAAGTTAGCAATATACAGTTCACTTTTAATGTCATGGAAATGATTGAAGCTACCTTGAAAGAATGCTAATCCAAGGGCCGGAGATTTAGTTCAGTGGTTTGGTGGCCTGCCTTGTAAGCACAAGGACCTGAATTCAATCCCTGGTACAATAAAAAAAAAAA
>NW_022900918.1:21035552-21048796 GCF_012274545.1 Fukomys damarensis | reverse complement strand
AAGAAAGAAAAAAAGAATGGTAATCTATTTTCCAGAAACTTTGCTTATATATTTTATGAATTTTGAAATCTAATGGTGACCCAGTAATGTATTAACATAGTAAGCATTTTACTACACATTTTTCTTCTACTTTTTTCATTAATTTTACTGGTATTGTTAGGTATGCAATATGCTAACATTCATTACCAGGAATTTGCAAGTTTTCCAATGTTTTATAAATAAAAACGTAAATATACTAAATATTCATAATCTCAAAATCTACAGAAGCTTCTTATCATGAAACTACAGCTTCAGTTCTCTAAATTTTCTTGATTTGTGTCTCTGGCACTGCATTTGAGTGTCAAATTCATGAACAAAGTGATTTCATCAACACTCTAATTCTCTCTACTCTCACCTCCGCCAAGCACAATTTTAAGCTTCAGTAAGACCTCAGTTCCCTTTTGTTTGTGGACAGCAGTGTTTGGCAAAGTTTTATTTTTGTTTGCCAACTCTGCATTGGGTGATAAAACACAGCTGTGGCCACGTTTCTCACATTAATGCAAAGAGGACGTATTTTCCTGAAGCGGGGAAGGAATCACTTTTGTGAGCCACGGTACCACTCTACAGCATTGTGGTAGTGCACAAAATTGTCTTCTTGGCATTCAGTGTTGCCGTTTTTTAAATTTATTAGCAAGTAATAAAAAAGTGTGATTAATCCAGGAAAGATGGGAGAACCGACAACATACGCTGTCATAGTACATCAGGTGTTTTATATAAAGTTGAACACAACCTGTCTGGAGTTTGCTGTCATTGCTGAAACAAATACTCCTCCCATTATCCTTCAATTCTTTATCAAGCTGTCTGCCCAGCTCCAAATCGCAATTACAATGCTAGATATTGAACGCAAGTGAGGAACATCATACAGACCCATATGTGAATGTTTGTTTGGGTACAGTTTTTTTTTTTTTTTTTTTTTTTTTTTTTTTTTTTTTTTTTTTTTTTTTTTTTAAGACCTCAGAAGTAGTTTCCCTTCCAATATCCCAGTATCCTTCTTCAGCTTTGCTTCTAGTAAGCTTTCTTTGGTCATGATGCTTAAAAAATATATCTTTCCTCATCCTTTGATCCAGCATTTTCCAAATATAATGTTTGCTGAATAAGTGACATTTTCTAGTAGTCATATTTAATAAGGTATTCAAAATCGTTTAACCAAAATATATAAAACATTTTAATCAGCATATGATCCATGTCAAATATTGTTATTTATGAATAAGTTTTTTAAAATTTCTTTCTTTACACGAAGTCGTCAAAACCCAGTGTCTAATTGATGTCTCAGTGCATCTTCATTTAAATCACCCATTTGCAACTTTTGGAAAAGTTGAACTCTGCATTTTATTTATTGATTGATTTTTGCCATGCATTACTGTTTGTTGGACTTCCTTCTATTAGGATGAGTCGCATTTACTCTTGTCTCTCGCATGATACTTCAGGTACTTTTTAAACTAGCACTCTCTCTTTTTTTTTCAGTGCTGAAATTGAACCCAGGGCACTATCTGTGTTAAACACTCTCCCCCCTCAGCTACATCGCCAGCCCACAGATGGTAATCTTAACCTAACTTTCACCTATGCTTTGTTACATATTTTACACTCAGGCAACATCTTTATTTCACAGTGACCACCTCTAGGACTGTGCAAACTGTGATTTCCTCCCACATACTCCTTTTGCTGCTGCATAACTCTTCTTCTTAAAACTTCTTTATCTGGATTGTTTTCTGTCACCACCTACTAGACAGCAAATTCCATCAGGGGAGGGAGATTTTTGCTTGTTTTACTCTTGGAAGCAATCCTAATGCAGGGATGAAATGTTTACTACTTACAACGAATATTTTTGGATCAGTGACTAGCTTAGAGATCCTTCAAATTTCCTGTTTGTCCCCAAATTAAATGTACTTTTAATAAAAAGAGTTAGAGTAAAATTAAAATGTATACAGTAATACCATTTAAAATAAAATAATGCAGAATAGTTGGTAGCCTAGATTCTGAAAATGATTCTTAAACATCACTATAATAAAAAATAAATAAATAATAATGAGACATCTCTCATTTTTCATTCCTTGCTAAGTACCTGGTGGCCCACTGATGCTAGCAGACTGGCAGATTGGGGACTTCTCTAGATTCTTGATTTCCTGAACAAAAAATTGAGCGAGGCACCCAAAAGAAGCAGCAAGAGTAAAGATTTATTGAAAATGAAAGAGCATTCCACAGGGTGGGAGGGACTGATGAGCAGAGTTCAGGGCTCCAAGGGTGCATATTTAGTGTTGATAGTTTTAGGCATTAGGGTTTGAAGCAAGATTGAAGGGTTGGTCTAAGGTTCTGCTTCTTCCACTGAATGTTTTCACTTTGTCCTTTCATTGGGCAGTGAAGATTTGACTATTTACTGCCCTGAGGAAAAACATCATGGCATTCAAAGACAGAGGTCTGGGGCGTCAAAACTGCATAATAGCATATAAATGAGGTTTAGGTTGGCTATGAATTGTTAAAGACCACTAGACACATGGCTACCAATTTATTTTGTATAAACTGGTTACTTACCTGGTTGCTTACTGTCATTGAATTTGACCTGAATGTCCTGGTCCTGGGCTAATGTTTAACTCAGAAGTTGAATCTACCTGTAAATCAGGTTTCACAGGAGACCTTTCTTTTTTCCTCAGGCCTTTTCCTTAAATACCTCCTGCCTCACAAAGCCATTTTATACTTTCTTTT
Organism: Fukomys damarensis; assembly: GCF_012274545.1. Classification (NCBI taxonomy): domain Eukaryota; kingdom Metazoa; phylum Chordata; class Mammalia; order Rodentia; family Bathyergidae; genus Fukomys; species Fukomys damarensis. The sequence continues at coordinate 21,046,057 of NW_022900918.1, read as the reverse complement.
AGATAAATTAAATTCGTTCAGATATATTCCAAGTGAGTCCTATAATAAGAACATGTTTTTTTCAGTATGTTTCCAGAATCTGAGTTCATTCCTGTCTTCCTTTTTTCTCATGTTCAAGAATTTGTTTTCAAGCCTAGTTCTAAATAAAGATCAACCTTAAGCTGCCTATTAATCATATTACTCACGCCATATCTTCAAACTCCAAGTTCTCACCAAGGGCATATAGGAGTCTTTTTGAACAAATAAGTAAAAAAAAAAAAAAAAGTATTTATGTGAAATGGCATGTAACCAGCTTTAAGAACTATGGATACAAAGCATCTAAAAATAGCTCAGGTGGAAAATATATCAATTATAAATATATTTTTTATTCATTGCCAGATTGAGAGAAGTTAGAAGTTAAAACAACTAAACAAAAATGTCTTTGGCCATTTGATAGATGCATATCTTCGCAAAAATATTTCACTGACTTGTGAAATACTCAACAAATTTTTAACATAAAAGGATATGCAGTAGGATATGAAATTGTGACAATGACTTAGAAATTGCATTAACTGAAACACTGAGTCTTCACTTGAGCCCACAAATGTATGATGGGTAACTAAAGGCAGAATGAAAAGCTTGGTATCTCTGTCTTCATTGTGTCTCTTTTTACTACCTTAAATGTTGTGTCAGATGCCTACTCAAATCTGAACATAGACATGTCAATCATTTAGTGAGAATTCACCAACATCTGCCCATCATTTATCCATTATGCTGAGGCCACTGAGAGTAATGGACATTTTTAAAAGTTTTACAGAAACATCATAATCAAGAGATTTTCAATTGCCAGGTCTTACATCATTATGTTCCAGACCCTACTGAGTGGTGCCTGAAGTCTCTAGTGGTGGCTCTAAATCTTCCAAGAAGAGAAGAGGCTTGTAGGTAGATTAAACCATACTATAACTGGACCCTAAATAAGTTAATGACATATCTTGTAGGCAGTTAGACAGGGCTTCCCTCAAGGAGCCAACACAACAGGGAGCCAACATGGTGGGCAATAAAGACACATTCACTGTGGCCAGAATTGTAAAAGGAGAGAAACTACTATACCCTTGTGCTTCCCCTGGGGATAAATAGCAGTAATCAATATGCTAAGTAGGTGTCAACCACCTGGGTGGGGGGCCAAGGTCTTAACTCATCCTTTCCAGGAAATATCCCTGACCCCCACCCTTACTGAAAATCCTTGTATGCTACCTGACTTGCTCCCCCATTTGACCCCTCATTTAATCAATATTACCTGGGTGACTGTACTTGTAATCTTATGGGTTAATCATGGTTTTGCCCCACCTTGTAATTTTCCATTGGGTCTTACAGTTTTGTATCACTTTGTACCCCCTTCACTGCATGGTTTTGCTGTGCAAAACATCTTGAAGAAGTGGGGTGAGTGGGCAATCCACTTTTCGGTCCCCATTCTGTCTCTCTTAGACAGAAGATTTCTTTTCTTCAATAATTTTTTTCCTACTCTTAACAACAACAAAAACAGCCTAATCTGGGCTTGTGTCCTTGTAGTGCCTTTTCCTTCTGCATTATACATGTTCTTTTGGGTGCTGTCTTCCAGAAGAGCCCTGTTTCATTGAAGTTGAACACGTGTTGAGTGATGTATCCTTCTGCCTTCACCAAGTCCATCAACTCTTTTTTATAGGATTCTGAAGTGGCCATGTCACAAATGGAAGCCTCACTATGTCTTAATACACTATTGATGCCATTTCCTTTTGTGAAATTTATCAAACCACCCTCTGTTGGCTTGAAATTCTCACTTGCTGCACTTGTAGAGGGGTTTTCTTGCAGTAAATCACTGGCTTTTTAACAGATCATAGCTTCACCAATGCTGTTACCGGTCATCTGTTTTTCATCCAATCATATGGCAAAGGGCTTTCCATCTCTTTCAGCACTTGTGTCCTCTGCTTAGTTAACATCCTTACTCCTTTTGCCATGTCAGCTTTTTTGGTTGCATCTTCATTTTTCCAAATATTTGAGATTTTTGACATCTTCATCTTGAGTAGAGGAATAACAAGCTTATACTTTTCTTTAATTTCCTCCTTCAATTCAACAGTTATTTTCTTCCAAACCTGCTTCTTAACCATTCTCATTCCACACTTCCTTCTTATCTTCATTATTGCTCTGCATATTCGGCTTACCTTCATTATTGCTCTGTAATTTCTCATCACCATCATCACTTTTCTGTACTTTCTTTTTACCAACACAATTGCTCTGCACTTTCTTTGGAGCCCTTCTGGATTGGATAAATACCATACAGTACTATATGTGCTGAAAATACAAAACACTTCCCAGAAAGTGTTCACAGGTTTGTCTGCAACCACAATCTTGGCGACATGTCAGAGAGGGGAAGATGCCCACATTCACGATCCTATGGGGAAGATGGCTGCAGTCATACTCCTCACCTGATGTGGAGATCGCAAATGGAAGCAAACTTTTGCTGACTGCTTCTGTGTGGGAATCAAACCGTTTGCCAACAGATGCATTCATGAGCTGGGGTATTACTGTAGCTTTACCTGTCCTCTTAACTAGGAACAATGATTTCCAGTTGCCCCCTCAACTGATAAAGCTTCCTGGAATTTCACATTACCAGTCCTGAAATAAGGACCACCCAGAGCATCTCCTAACCAAGATTACCTGATTTACCGTCTGTACAAATTCCCCACCATCTATATCTGTCTCTTGCCTTTGCTGTCTTGTTCTGTAAAACCTCAGAATTCTTGTGGGTTTCTCAAAGACAGATCTTAAGTGGCCAGATGTTTTCTGTTATTCTCAGTGTGGCCATGCTGATTAAAACCCTCTCCTCTTCTTTACCATTGCTTTTCTCTTTGGTGTTGTGACAAACAGCTGAACCTAGTCCAGTGAAATCTCCAAAGCTGATGTTTCTGTACTAAAATGCAAATAACAGTACAATATGCATACATACACACACATATATATATATATTTAATGTAATCATGTCCATAATTTGCATACTAATAAAAGCAGTATTGTTTTAAAGAGCATTTCAATAGAGTTAAAAATATAATTCAATAAAAAAATACATTTCAATAAAAGTTTTCCAAAACATTTTCCATGATACAGTGTACTATGTGAATGCAGAAAGGATGCAAGCATAAATGATTATTTTTTTATATTGTCCAAAGTAGCAATGAATGACGAAAATAAAAAGTGGGTTGAGTAAAATGATTACTCAGGGAATAAGAGTATTCATTGTCACTCACAGCTTACTAAGTTGCTTTTCTTAAGTAGGATGAATGTATGTGCAATACATATAAAACAATGAGTTCTTCCCCAAAAAGTATCAGTGAGGGCAGAAAAGAGTTGTATACAATTAGAATGAAATCATGTGATAAATGACAGAAACATTTCACTTAGATGTAGTATGACTGCCAAGAAGTAAGTGGAAGTGGAATTAGTCTGTTGTACCTCAGGAACATAGCTTTTGTCATTGTATAGATGCAATTTTCCCTGGCTTTATTGTGGTAGTCGACAACTCAAAGTTTTAAAACTTGATGATATGATATACATCCTGACATATTTTCCAGAATAAACCTACTTCCTATAGCATTTCCTTCACACGTAAATTTGCCTTTTTCCCTTCATTTTTCCTTCTTCTTCCCCTCCGCCCTTCGCTTCCTCCTCCCCCTTGTGTTCCTTCTCTCTCCTTCTCCTTCTTGTTTCTTCTTCTCCTTCCTCTTATTCTTCTCAGTCTTCTTCCTTTTTTCTCTTCCCCTTTTCAAATGTTTCTCCTTTCCCTCTCTCTTTTCCTGCTTCCTTTGCTTCACCTTGCCTTGCTTTGAATTGCTTTTTGTGGCAACACAAATTGCAAGCATGCTGTCAGGAAAGTTCAAGGACACAGTAGTTTTAATATAGTCACGATTTTGTATAATAAAGTAATAAAACTTATTCATTCTACATTCCTGAGACTCTGTACTGTTTGACTAGCATTTCCATATTTCTCCTGCCCTCCAGCCCCTGGTAAGCATCATTCAATGCTTTGTCTTTGTGACATTAACTATTTTAAATATTCTACATATAAATGAGATTTAGCTCTATTTTGCTTTATTAGTCTAACTGGTTTTACTTGACATAATGTTCTCTAGCTTTGTGCGTGTTGTGATAAATGGCATGCTTCATTTTTTAGGACTGAATATATTATTATTCTGTTGTCTAAATATGGCTCATATTCATTATTCATTAATGTGTTACTAACATTTAGGTTGTTTTCCTATCTCTGCTACTGTGAAGAGTATTGAAATAAACACTTTAGCAATTCCACTTACAGGTAAAAATTCAAAGATCTGAGATTTTTGTTTCAGCTTCCAAAGTAGTAGGTTTGAATGTTTGCTTATCAATCCTTGGATTCCCTTTATTTAATCCTAAAACTTCCTTTTATTTACTGGCCAAATGTATAATTTATTTGATTTTATACTTTTAAATTCATTTATTCTCATTGTGACTAAGATCCATTCAGTGAGACATAAGCAGCAACAATACAAACCACTGGGAAAGGAATGTTTGAAATCTAACTAATGTTACCCTCATTCTAATGGTGATAAGGGGAAATAACATATTGGCCACAAAGATGCAAACCAGATTTGAGCTTGAAAGATTTGTTTTGATATTGAAAACTAATTATGATAACTGTACTTTTTTATGAATGAGGGTACATTTTGATCTTGCTTGAGTTATTGTATTTCTGGTTCCCTTTACCTGAGTATCATAAGTAGTCCAAAAGAAAAGTTTTTCATTAATTAAGTTGTTTCGTAGTGTTGGGATCCACACCTATATCTTCAAAGACTCTTGGAAAGCACTATACCAGTAAGAAACAGCCTCAGAACACATAAGAAGTTCTAATTTACTCACTTGCAAGTAGTGTGGGATATGTATATATATATATATATAATTCTCAGATTGCTCAGTTTAAAACATTGCTTACTATTAAATGATAAGATGGCTAAATATTTGAAGATGTGAACATTGAGTTACCTAAATATGAAATGTATAGGAAGAAGGTGGCTTTATTTCATTTTACTCCTTGTAAAATTCTCAGAAAACAATACCAAAGATCATATTTTAAAGTCTTTAATCAGCAAGCTTATTTTATGATGCAATATACTTTAGGAAGTATATGTACAGTATATAATTTTCTATTTCTTATATACATGAGAATCCACAAATTCTTTCCATATACCATTTCAAAATATTTAGATATATTGTTGAATTGTTTTTAACATTATTTTTAAGTAATTTATATTTATGTGGTGGAATATATTTTGATGAATTTATTTTTCAAACTCTAACAGATCCTGTATAATTTAGCTTATCATATCACAGAAATTAATCATATGTATGATATAGAAGAGTTATATCATTCTCTTCTATAAAATGCTGATCAATAACTGATACTTCTATTGATCTAGATATTTGGAGAGATTCCATGAAGTATGTAGCTTTTTCTTTCCCTGTATGAGATGCATTTGTAGCCATTTGTATTCATTTTCTCATTGCTGAAACAAAATACCAAACACCCATTTTTAAGGGAAAAAGTTTACTTCTCTCACAATTTGTAGATATTTCAATCCATAATTGTCTGGCTCCAAGGCAGGGTTGCTCAGCAGACAGGCATGGAGAAGGGAGAAACAGTTCAAAATTTTTCTTATCCCTCATATTTTATCCAGGCTTGTAGGGTGGGTAGCACTCACACCCTTAATCCTAGTGCCCTTGAGCCTAGCATTGCACCATGAATGAATTCCAGGATCACACACTGTAGATCCAGAAACTTCGGAAAAAGCCTTACCTATGATCACATGAGGCAGTGGGGATCTAGATACAAGGCATAATATTTCTTCCCTGGTCAAAGACTCATGCATATTCCTTTATGCACAAGGCATTTAGTACCATCTCCAAGAACTGTCAAAGTCCTAACCATTTTGGAATTGCTGAAAAGTTCAATTTCCAAGCCTAGTCTGAGATTTAAGGCAAACTCTTAGCTGCAAGCCCCTGTATAAATGCAAAGAAAGTCAAACATTTCCAAGCGTCAATAGCACAAGATAGACATTTCCATTCCAAAAGTTGCAAAAAGGGGATTAGTAAGGAGTGGGAACAAAATAAGAACAAAATCTAGCAGGGTAAATATTAAATCGCGAAGCTCTACTTCCAGCATCCCAGGCAATCTGTGACAAATATCAGCTCCAAAGAGCTTGGGTAGCTCTTCCCATATGGCCCTGCCAATAATTGTAGAGCCTGTGGCTTCTTCTGGGGCCAGCTCTGGTCCCTCCTTGCAGTTTTCCTCAGATGATCCACATTCCTGGCTTCTCCAAACTTCTGGAGCCTCCACTGAACCTTTGGCTTCACACTAACAGCTTCACACACTGCCCTCTCAGGGGCATACTGCCTCTCCTCCCAGGCCTTCTTCTGAAATCTGGGTAGGAGCCTTTTGATCCCACAACTATTGCATTCTGCTTGCACCTAAAACCAGCACCACTTGGATGATGCCAAGGTCTGCCACTAGCTAGAGCAGACCTCAGACCTCGTCCTCCTTGGCTGGAGGTGTTGAGTCCTATGAATCAAATTCCAAGGGAAAACTTTCCTGCACTGCTGATATTCTGGAAAATGGTGCTCTAGGGCTCTCTCCTCAAAGCAAAATCTTTTACCTTTCATTGCTAGAGGCTGGAGTCCTGTTGCTTTTTCTGATGCCCTCACACGTCTTTCCTGTTGTCTTCTGCTGAAATTCATGGCTTTATCTTGTTACTCTTTTTATCTCCTCTGAGCTACTTACAACACAAAGTAAATTAAAGAATAAAGACAGGAAATGAGGCTTTGAGAAGAAGCTGATCTTTGGACCTGATAGTGCTGCTCTGGGCAGTAAAGAAAAAGGCACCTGAGCTTACCACTATTTATTGGTCATGGGGCAGAAATACTTCTAAATTGACAAGGATCTTATAATCAGAGGAAATACCAGATGACTCAGAGTGTGGTGGTAATCCAATGAACATGAGAATATTATGATGATGTAGATCATAGGTTGACTAGGATGATAAGATGAGCAAAACATTCTTACAACACTAAGTGGGATGAGTTAAGCTGATAAGGAATTGTCCCTCACAGGTTAAAGCTTTCTACTGAGTTATCAAAGATCCAGGATGTCCTCAGCTGATGTAATAGTGCCTTTGAGCATCATAATATCACAGGACCATGACCAGAGACAAAATGGTGTTATATTTTGGCATGCCATAGCTGGCCTGCAAGAAGACTAGGCCTCAAATGCCCCTAATCATAATTTAATTGTGAAATGATATTTTTTTCCCAGAAATTATGTAGCATGGCTCCTGAAAGAATTTCTCTTCCATTCCGTCCTTTCAGGCTAAAACTTTACCAGAGATTTTTATGGCCAAGCTCAAACCATTTTGAATCATTCTACTGAATTTTTGCTCTTGATTCTCAACATAAATCTGGAAAAAAGTCCATAACACTAGCCACCCCGTAAACATAGAGTCTCTTGAAATTTCTTCTGCCAGATTAATTAGTTCAATACCTTTAACATCGACCTTAACCAAAGTCACTGAACACAAGAAAAATGCAGAAAACTCTGCCAAATCTAATACATAGTGTCTGGAGACCAACAACCTTTGCAATCCTTTACAGCAGAAAATCTGCTGTTCTGAATCTTTACTGGAAGCAGTTCTATCAGTGTTCTGGTCTTTTGATCTCTGATCAGAATCTCCTATCAAGTACAGCCAAAGATGTTCCATGTGTGCTTTTTCAACTGACATCTCTAAACCTTTCCTAATGTTCCTCTTTCCATAAGGTTCCTAAACCACATGGTGAGGTACAGTAACAGTAATGACCCCAATTGTCTGTTACCAAATTCTTACTTTTCTCATTGCTGAGACAAGATACCCGAGACCCAAAGTTAAGGGGGAAAGTTTCACTCAGCTTGGTTTGTGGAGGTTTCAGTACATAATTGGCTTGCTGGAAGACAGGGTGGCATAGCAGACAGACAGGCACTGCAGAAGAGAAACAATTCATGGTGGGCAGCAGGTAACAGTGCAACAAGGGTGGACCACAGCTCATTCTATCCTTTGTATTTTTTCAGGCTACTTAGGATGGGTAGTACTCACGCCCTTAATTCTCGTGCTCTTGATCCTAGTTTTGCATCACAAATCAATCCATCATATCTCAAGATCCAGCCATCTTGGAAATGGCCCCATCTGTTACTGTGTGAAGCTTTGGGAGGACATTTAAATACAAGCCATAATAGCACTCAACTCTACTACAATGATGAATGAATGACTCACGTTAACTTGGGGCATCTAAGCCATAAAGGTTGCCAGTGAAATGGATAAGATAGGAGAAGGAACAGTAATCTATTAAGAGGGGGCATAAGAGGTAGCTGTGAGATGTGAATAGGTACCTCAGACAGAGCTTTGCCTACTTCAGAATATTGCCCATAATTGTACAGAAGTGAAAGGAAAGGGATCCAGAACAGTCCATGTGTTCGATTATGAGATTAAGCATAGAAATATTAGAGTTTGAAAATACATACATTTGCAAAAAAGTAGCACATGTAAAATTACTTTTTAAATTATCTTGTTCATAGTCCATGAATTCTAAATATTTATATTTACTTTGATTAATTACTACCAGCCAGTTTAACTCACACTGCATTATCTGATTTCAGAATTTAATAGTAGAGAACATAAAATACTTTACTTAAATTGAAAATGTTTATAATTATGCAGTTTGGATCTTACTAAAATTGGCTCAATTATAAGAAATTGATCTGAATTTAAATGTAATATATATGAGATTTTCAGGGTTTACAATAATGGCATTTGTAGAAAATTGATCTGACAACTTATAAAGTCACTGGTTTATTATGTGCAAGTAATAGAAATAGAAGATAAATAAATTTTAAAGCTCCAGCACAATGTGAGATTAATTTAGATGACATATATTTGTGAATACTTTACTGCAGTTTAATTAAAATATTAAAACCTAATTTAAAATGACTCTTCCTTTGACCCTTAAATAGCCACCTGGTATTTGTAATTCCTGACACATAAAATGTAAAAGCAAAGAATTAAGATTCTAAATTTATGCCCAAAGGAACTGTTTCATATTCACTATGTAATGATTATTCATAAGCTTGTACATGCATTAAACTTGGTCATTTATATTTATTAAAAATAGTCTGTTCTTCAAGCCAAAGTACTTGAGAAAACATAATAGCTACCTTAAAACCAACATAAGTACAAAAATGAATAAAAGGAATGAAATCTACATAAGTGCAGCCTCTAGAGCAGGCATAAGTAAGTATAATAGTCATAAAAAAATACAGTCTTATCACCCTAATCACATGCAATTTCTTCACATAAGCAGATTAGACAGTATCCTAGAAGACTACTGATCTGCACTGGGAGAAAATGTTGGCACTGAGTATTTCTAGAACACCTATTAAATCTAATTTCAAATTCTCCTTTTTGTGAAGACATCTATCTTCTCAATCCATTTTATGATTTTCTTTATAAGTTTCTGTAAACTTCTTATGAAGTTTAGTAAACTATTGACATTAAGTTGTACTCTATTAATTTTCTAAAAATCTGCTTATATTTTAGTGAAATGTCTCAGGACTATATATTTATTCATACTTTCAAGGCTATAACAAAACTATTGTTTTTTTCAATATTTCAAAATTCAAATCAATTACTTCTAACTGAACCAATTATTAACAAAAAATTCAGTGTTGAATAATGAAACACGATTAATATCAAGACCATTGTAAAATAGCTAAGCTACCTATTTCATGCTATAATTATAAAATTATCCAAGTCAGTTGATGAACTTTAAATGCAGTAATTTATATACACATTTGTTCAATCAACTTGAAGACATAAAAAAATTCCATCATGTTGACTTTAGCACTTTGAACGTGATATATCAAGCATGAAACAAAAGTAAGAATAAACAATTGGGACTAAGTTATTTGCATGGAAAAAATAATTCTACAAAATGAAAAATTTACCAGTGGAATGAGTACAATTCTCAACACACTGTAGTTGATGAGAGGTTAATATTCAAAATGTATAGAGGATACACAGAACTCTGTAACAAAAAGCCAACCAAGTAAAATATCTCAATAAGAAATGGGAAACGGAGTTAAACCAATATATTTCAAGGGAAGACGTATAAATGGCCACAGAGAGACTTAAAAAAATGTTAAGCATTACTAAATTTACACTTTATTTATGTTATCAAGGAAATGCATAGTAAAACTATAATCCATTATCACCCATCTGTTTGAATAATCATTACTAAAAAGGCAAGAGATAACAAGTGTTGGTAAGAATATACAGATAGGGAAAACACTGCTTACTGTTAGAAGAAATGTGTATCTGTACAACCATTATTGAGAACAGAAAGACACTCCTCAGAATTTTTTTTTTTTTTTTTTTTTTTTTTTT
>NW_022900918.1:21029935-21035141 GCF_012274545.1 Fukomys damarensis | reverse complement strand
GAATTTTTTTTTTTTTTTTTTTTTTTTTTGTACTGGGGATTGAACTTGGGTCCCTGCACTTGCAAGGCAGGTGGCGGAACTACTGAGCTAAATCCCTGGCCCACTCAGAAATTTAAATATAATTGTATTAGATGATCTATTCATTCCATTTCTGGGTATATATCCAAAGAAAAGGAAATCAGTAGATCAAAGGGATATGTGCATTCTCAGGGTCTATTGCAGTAGTATACAGAAGAGCCAATACACGAAGGACATCTAAATGTTCATGTATAGAGTTAGAAAATGAGGTGCACTTATAGAACAGAATATTTTTAGGTTATAAAATAGAAGAAAATGCTAACATTTGTGACAACAGGGTGTCTCCAGAGAAGTGTGCTCTCACCTTGGCACTTTCAATAAACACTACACACTTTTGTATTGACTCTGTGAGCTACAAAGCAGAAAATGTCATGTGGATTACAATAAACTTCCCTACCCATTCACAGTAACATTTCATTTTATTCATAAGTATTAATAATGTTTTGATAATGGTAAATTAATTAAAGTATTTAGGTCTGCTAAATTGTATGGAAGAAAGTTACTTTTAGTATAAAATTGGCCATAAAATCTGTAGCAATTGTAGGAAGTAAAGCAAAGCAGGCATGGTGAAACTGTACTTGGTTTACTCTCATTTCATAAGCCAGCCAGTATATGCTGTAATAAAATGTTCTCCAGGAATGTATTCTAATAAAAGAATTTTGGAATGTTTAATATTTTCTTTATTTATTATTCAAATACTGCATGTGTAACATTTAGAATTATATACATCTTCATGACAATGATTGTGATAGATGTTATTGTTTACTATTAAAATGGTAACCAATTGTTAAAATTTTTGATACTTTTTGGAATAAATAAAATACAAGTGAAAGATGCATTAATACATCTACACACAATCAATACATCTACAATCCATTTCTCTTCTATGTGTCTGTCACCCAAATAAGTAGCTACAAAAAGGGGCTAGCAATAGTACAAAAAATATGTCATCAAGACATATCATGAATAGAACTTTGAGAACAAGCAGAGAGTTTGAATATGTGTTAAATAATACAAACCAAAGAGAATTATAGGCAATAAGATGAAAAGCATCACCTTGGAACCGATGTCTCAGAAAGAAGTACATATTTTCAAGATAATTGCTTGGAAGGTATTTCAATGAATACCTTAAATCCGGTGATAACTATTGATTGATTTAGTTTGTATCATCTGGTAAGCAATTTTCTTATTTATATGCTCATTTTGCTTTTAGTAACAAGATTCACCTAACTTTTTTTTTATAAAACATGTGTATAGGTTTACTGAGACAAAAATAAAACACATGGAGCATTAATATTTCAAAATATAGATTACATCAGTCATTGTGAAAAATACCTATTTATGAATATAAAGCTGGAAGAAAAAAACGTGTTTTTGATTTTACTAAACCTAGTCTGGAGATACCAAAATAAAACTCATTTCTTGGATTTTTCTGAGATCAAACTTTTAGTTATAGTCGATAATAATCTAGCTGTCACAATTACTGAAGTTTACTTTATACTTGATCTTAGCCAAAAGGCCGAGAAGCTGGAGTTTACTTTATGGTAATGATATTGAAATAGTACAATATTATTGGAAAGGAAGTTGATTCTGTTCATTTTTATCTCTTTCCATGTTTTATTATGTACATCTACATTTTCTTTTATAAAACCCTATAAAATATGTGGGTGTCTTTTGCTTTCATCAGATACATTGTAAATTATTATTTCCTCTCCCCCGCAAAAAGGCTAACTCAACTAAAAATAGGTATATTACAGAAATGAGTGAATAAAAAATTGAGGCATACATGACATGCACAAAAATTATTGCTGAAATTTCAACTTGAGCTATCAACACCAAGGTGTGGGCAAATCTTAGACATTGCTAAATAAAAATGTTTTAGTCTCAAAAAACTGTGTAATGACTTATCAAGTATATAATATTTGGAAAAAGATAAAAGCAAAGAGAACAATGATGCAAGGTTGTTTGAGAGCAGTAGACTGAAGTTCATAGGTGAAGCACAGATTTATTTTTAAGGTACTACAGCTTTATAATATGATACTATAAAAGTATATACCTGATGTTCTGCATTGCATAGAGGTTGAAGAATTTCACTGCTTCAAGAATAAGTTTTAATGCAAATAATTAAAGGAGGAATCCAAATTCATGGACAGGACAAAATACTGACAGACAGAGATATCCTGTCCCAAGATTTTTTTTAGAAAGTGCCGGAGATTAAGCTTAGCAGAAAGGTCTTGGTTCAAAAACCAGTAGTGAAAAAAAAAATGTGCTGTGTAGTTACCCAGATAGAGTTTAGCATTTGAAAACACCAGTATTATAAATTTTTGCAATAAATTTACTGAAGGGAATGAGGTGAAATAGTCTCACCTTAGTGTCTTTGGAAATGGGAGGAATCTGAATTGCTAAATGCAAATTGAATTTCACATAAGCACTGTATTACAGTCAGTATTTTTCCATAATTATCTGAGATAACAATTCTGATTCTGCCACTATGCATATGTGAATTAAACAGTAAAGTTAATGGATGGTGGACGACAAAGGTCAAGATACTTTCTATTGGTATCGATGGTTACAGTGAGGAGAAGTCTAGGATGATTCATGTGGAAATTGACTAGAATAGCAGATTTCAACACAATGTTTAGAGATATAAAAATTGATAATTACAAATCAATTATTATATGAGTATATCTATATCTATCTATGAGAGAGACAGAGAAACATCTTACGTGTGTGAGTGAAAATCCATTCTTCATGTTAACAGATGAGCTGAACTAGAAGCAATGACACTGCACAGCAACAAATATACCCTGCTCCCAGATTTTCATTTGCAATGCTATTTTCATAAAGAGACACAGTAAAACCAGAATCTATACTAAAATGTCTGACTCTAAGCCTGGAGCATAAATATATGAATATATGAAGCATGTTGTAGTATTATAAAGTAATGAAATTCAGAATGAAAAGCAAAACAGGCACAGTGACGGGGGTTTCATCAGTGGGGCATGGGAGTCCATGGAGATCTCAATGGTCAGAAATGGACAAACTTGAACAAAACAAACTTATATCACCGTTGAAAATAAAAAGTAAGAAGATAGATAATAGGAAGTAAGATGCAGATCTTTGTCAAAACGGGATGGGTTCAAGAGATGAATGTGGCAGGAAGGAGAGGACAGAAAAGAGATTAAACAATGTAGATGTGTTATGTACATATACCAGCTTCACTCATAAAATGTAAATTTTTATGGACAGCAGACAAGGACAAAAAAGATCAAGAGATGGAACTGAAATGATAGAAGGAAAATTGGATTAAAAAAAGAATTAATATGTACTATATACATGCTTCAATTCCCCACAAGGAATGTAAACAATATGTACTCTAAACATGTACTAATGAAAATGAAAAAACCTACATATGTGTCTACATTTTCTTATTTACATGTTTTAGTTTATTTATGGAATTTAGGTCAGATCAGAAATCAACGCAATGGAGACTAAGAGAACGATACAAAAATCAACTAATCAAAAAGCTGGCTGTTGGAAAGAATAAAAAAATCGATAAACCTTAGTCAACCTTATCAAAGAAAGAAAAGAAAATGCTCAAATTTATGCAACTAGGAATCAAATAGCTGAAGTCACAACAGATCCAGCAGAAATCCAGGGGATAATAACACCTACTTCTAGAACCTGTACTCTAATAAAATGGAGAACACGGAAGAAATGGACAGACTTCTAGATATAATATGAATTACCAAAGTTTTATCTACTTTTTTTGTTTTGATTTTTGAGACAGGGCCTCACTATGTAGTTGAGACTGACCTGGAACTCACTATGTAGCCCAGGCTTGTCTCGAACTCACAACAATCCTCCTGCCTCAGCCTCCCAAATGCTGGGATTACAGGCATGCTCCACCATGCCCGGCTTGTATCTACATTTTTATAAACAAATAATTGAATAAACATGTGGAGGAGAGACAAATCTAGTATAACAGCATTCCAAATAATTTATGTAAATACTCTGCCCTCAAGAATTAACTATATATATTTTCTTAATTATGTATTAGCCACAGTGGCTTCTGTTTAAAGAGCAAATAGAAAAGAAAAGAATCAAAACTGAAAATAAAAGTGTGGATACAAATTTATGGAGGAGTGAGTTCAAACAATAGAGATGTGCTACTCTCCGAACCAGACTCCAGCCCTTTATTAGAGCCTGTGTCCAAGAGCTATAATAAAGCGCCCAGACGTTTCATCAGCAGTGGGAGGCAGTTGGATTTTTTTCTTTTAAATCATTCCTTTAGTTGGGGAGGGCTCAGGGAAGAGCACTCAGAATCTTACAGAAGCAGAACCATGCCAGGTTAGTGGGGGCTACAAGGAAGTTTCACACTCCCTAGGTGAGCTACAAAACGTCCCCCAACTATAGCAAGTTTACTACCAAACAGGATGTGGGGACCTTAGGTTCTTTGTTCAAGTGCAAGCACATTGTTCAAGCTCAGGTACAAACTGGCACTGAGGTACACAATGGAGTCGGGCTGGCTGTTACACTAACACTGCTTCAACCTAGAGATTAATATTAGAACAATTTGCCATAAGTTTTGTTGGTCAGCATCCATTTTAATGCAGTGCAATGCAAAGGGCACTTCAATTCTGTTTTGTGCTGACTCAAAGCTCATAAGCCCATCCCAACCTTGAGAAAAACAGTAGACAAACTTAAGGGAGGGTTATTCTGTAGATCATCTTCCCAGTCTTCCATACAACTTTGAAAGTCATTAAAAAATAAATCTTGAGATGCCATTATAGCCAAGAAAATTTGAAGACATCACAGAGACTAATAATTATATTTAACAATATACTAATTTAAAAATTACATTGTTAATCATCTCATGAGGATCTTATGTACTATTATAGTTTTTCATACCAGAGAAACTATTCGGTATTTACGCATGTGTGACTTATTTATTTCACTTAAGAGTATATCCTCAAAATATATCCATTTTCCTATTAATGAATCTAATTTCTCATTCTTTAAAAGAAACAAAAACTCTAAAACATTACAAAACCGTTGAATCCAGTCTGTTTTTTTTTTTTTTTTTTTTTTTTTTTTTTTTATCGGGGTTTGAACTCTGCTTTGTCTT
>NW_022900918.1:21017777-21029787 GCF_012274545.1 Fukomys damarensis | reverse complement strand
TTTTTTTTTTTTTTTTTTTTTTTTTGGTACCAGGGATTGAACTCGGGTCCTTGCTCTTGCAAGGCAGGTCACCGAACTGCTGAGCTAAATCCTCAGCCCTCTAGTATGGTTTTATTTCAGCCAATATCTGTGTATCATCCATCCCTATTATAGTTTTCTATAATAGGTTTATCTACAGTTTCTGAGGATAAAAGGAAGACTGTGGAAAGATAGGAAAGAAGAAATGGAGAAAGAGAAGATGATAGAAGAAAGTAGAAAGAAAAAGATCCTATTATCCTCTTTAGCTTTCCTTCATTCTGCTTAGCTACAGTGAATTTAGTGTTGTGCATGCCAGAGTGTGTACACATGTTTCAAAAAGGGCAGTGAATTGGATTCATTACTCAATTTTTTATTGCTGTATAAACACTCATATGTTGAATGATAGATCAACTATTTTTCAACTCTTTTCATACAAATAATTATGAGGAAGCCATAAAATGTAAACCAATTTTAAAATTGCACCAAATTAAAATTAGTTCCTTATATGTTTATAGGATCTCTAGAAAGTATGTATAATTTTCACACCATAATTTTTGTCATTGTTTGAAAATGATGAAAACTAGTGACTTAAGGAACAATAAAATCATGCTCTGCAGTTGACCTTAATCTTTCGTATGAAAATATTTTGATGCATAACTAAGATCGAGTTCTTGAACTCAGGGAATCATGAAAATGCCAAGGAATCAGTTTCACTGTGTAAGGGAACTGAAGTAAGGACATGTAGACTAAAGATCTCTGTTACTGATATTAGCTTTATGACTGACATAAAACATGAATTTAATATTTGAGTCTTAGTTTTTAAACAGAATGAATTATGCTTATCTCATCTAATTATTGTTTTAAGATTTAATGTAGCAAAGTATAGAAAAAAGTAAAGTGCAAGCAAATATGTCAAATTTCTCCCAGTTATTCCTATGCTTTAAATGTGATCACTAAGCACTTTGAGTATGATCAGTAAGCACTCCATTGTAGAGTTATAGAAATATGCTGTAAAAATATCAGCATAGTTATTTATAAAACATGTCAAATTTAATTGTCTACTTGACATTTTCCAGATGCTTTAAAACACTTACTGAATATAAATACAAGAGTGGGAGCGCATAATTTCAAATAATTAAACTGACCGCTAAATTGACAGAAATGTGTGAATATATTTATAGCATGGATATCAATTAAAAGTAATCAGTTTTGACAAGGTCAAACAGTATGATTCTGAGCCTGTGTTTGTTTCAAGGAAAATAAAATGATCATTTTCAAATATATGCGATGAGATTATTTCCTAAAGTGATAAAGTGCCTTAACATATTACATTAATTCTTTTTAGTGGAGAATTCTTATTGAACAGATTTGACATAAACTGACTTCAACTATTTTACTAGGTAAAAAAATGACAAACTCTCTCTCGTTTCTGATTTATAAAATGAAAGACAATAATCAAATGATTTATGAAATTCCATTCAATTATGTACAATTATAAATGAGTACACAAAATAATTACAGGTTATTTCTGAGACATTACCTGTATAGAAAATAAACATGAAAATTAATTCATTTATTTATTTTTAACTTTTTTGTGTGGGGTACCAGGGATGGAACTCAGGTCCTTGGACTTGTGAGGCAGGAAGAGGAAACACTGAGCTAAATCCCTGACACGTAATTTATTTATTTTTGGTACTTGGGATCAAATGCCAGATCTTGAGCTTCCAAAGCAGGCAGCAGCACCACTGAGCTAAATTCCTGGCCGTGAAAATTTATTCTTATGTTAGAAATTACAGAGGCATTGCAAACTATTTAAAAAAACCTTATTTTGGTTTATTTATTTATTTATTTGTTTATTCATGAGACAGGTTCTCATTCTGTAGTTTAGGGTGGCTTTGAACTCACTATGTAGCCCAGGCTGGCCTTGAACTTCTGGCAATCATCCTGCCAAAGGCTCCCAAGTGCTGGGATTTCAGGCATTTGCCACCATGCCCAGCTTAAAATAATTTATTTATGAAGTATGCATTAAATAAAAATTACATTCAATGAATTTTGATGATTTAGTGAATTTCCTTTTTATCGTTCTGCCAAATTTGAATATTACATGTTAAAAATAGCAATATTTTGTTATATGTGGAATGAATTTGATAATTTACACAAGAATAGATATCAAACTTATTTTGAATTCATAGAAGTACTTTAAAAGAGATTATTTCACTAGTGAGAATAAAGTAAAAACTCATGCAGCAGTGTATTTTAATTTTATTCTTTAATAACAGCAATATTCTTTATTCTATACAGGAAAAAATATACTCTAGAATACTTGGTTACGTGACTTAATGAGCAAATGAAATCTTTATAAATCAATTATTTGATATATCACCATTTGATGCCCACTCTTAGTTTTTTATAGATATACAGTATTTAATTGCATTTAATGATGCCCTCAACAGAATAGACATTCTTTTAAGAAATGACCGTTCTCTCCAGTTTTCAAAATTTTTGTATCTCTTCTCATCTATTAATCTATATCATGATTCCTAATTTAGTCCTTTTACATCACATCTGCATGTGGTATATTAGGAGTCCCTTCCTGTTACAAAATATCTGACACCCACAAATTAAAGGAGAAGATGTTTATGGCTCATGTTTTCAGGCACTTCAAAACAGAACATTGTGGTGGAAGCACAGGGTAAGGAACAATTTTCACTTCATGCCATCCAAGAAGCAAAGCAGGGGAACAGCATCAGAGAGAAAACTTCTAAGATCTTAGATTGTAGTCAAGGTCAAGCCTCCATAACCCTCATGGACCACACCCAAAACTGTTTTTCATAAATCCCCTAGACCACTTGCAAAACAGTCATCTTGAAAATTGAGAGTAGACATCACATTCCACTCCTTGTCAATTTGACAGTCAGTTATTTCTTCAAGCCACAAATAAACTTGAAATAGAAAAAATACTAATTTCATAGTTCTACCTCATATGACACTATTTTGCATACAACTCTCCATTGCTTCATATTTAATCATTTTCATGCTTGCTTTCAGATTATATTCAGAAACATTTTTATTATTCTGTTACCTTCGGTAAGAAGAAAACCCAATGATCCCTTCACCCAAGTCTCTTGTGAAACTAAAGATAATTCCTTAGTGATAAATCTTTGTAAAAATCAGAAACAAGTAACACAATTCCAAGGTACAATAGCGCAGGGTAATCTTTCCCATTCCAGAAGGGAAAATGAAGGGATCAGAAAATAACCAGACCAGAAAAGGCCTGAAAATAGTCAGAGCAGACAAAAGTCCTGTAGGTGTCCATCCACATGGTGTCCAGTGTTCAGGCCACATGGTGGTAACATTTCAGTTCCAGAGGGTTTGGGCAGCCCCAAACTGATGGCCTTTCTGGTAGCAGGGCACATGGCCTATATCTTGATCTGGTTCTGCTCATGGCTTGCAGCTTTACGAAGCAGAATTTTCACATTTTTAGCATTTGAGCTCCTGATATCTCCACTGCTTATTTGCTGTGACTTCATTCTTATGGGTTCGCTAACTGCCCTCTTAGGGGCTCCCTCTTTTACCTCCTAGATCTTCCTTTGAAATTGGACTGGAAGCCAACCTGATCCACAAGCACTGCATTTTGCATGCTGGTAAAACAAGCATAACAAAGACAGTGTCAATGACTGAGGTGTGTAAAAATGGTAAGAAAGCCCAGATGGACAATGACTGCAGTGGACACTGAGTGTCTGGATGGCTGAGTACAGTTAAATGGATTCAGAATATCCAACTTCATAGCTAGGTGTCCTAAAGACTCACTGCTCCAATAGAAGTTTGAAAGTTTTGTACTCTTGAGACTGTGATGAGTGGAATCTAGCTCGCTTCTTAGACCCACTTAAGGCATCTTTCTTCTTGTTCACCAATATGGTCCTCAGCTCTGACTAGAATCTCTCAGCAGGCCTTGCTAATAGCATTCTTAGGCTTTTCTTGCTATATCTCCAAACCCTTCCAAACCCCTTTAGCAAATCTATAGCACATGCTTCTAAATCACACAGTAAGGTATAGTTACAGCAGTTGACCCCACTCTTGGTACCAATTTGCTGTATTAATATTCCAGTTGCTGGTTAAAATACCTGATACTCACAACTTAAAGGACACATACAGCAGGAGTTTAATTTGCTCATATTTTCAGGGGATTCAATCAGTGGTGAGCAGATGGGCATGGCAGAGCAAAGCTATTGAGTTCATTTGCCTAAGAAGCAGAGCAGGGGAATTAGGCCAGAGAGTAAAAGTGATCAAATGTGAACCCTAAGGTCACCCTGTAGGCCCTGCTCAAGTACCCTGAGAAGCATGCTTTACTAATAATACTCCAGGCAACTCCCAACTTCACCTTCATTTATGGATATATTATAAATACTACATTTTTTTCACTTAAAAGATCACCTATATTCCATAAACCTTAATATTACTTCTGATACCAAAAAAGATATAGTGTTAGAAAAGATGTAGAAAATATATAATTATAGAAAAATTATCTATATTTTAAGGAAATTTATAAATATATATTCCACTTTACTTTTATCAAGAAGATTTTATACTTTTTGTTTGATTTATATTGCACAGCTTTGATACATTTACCTTTGAACACTTCAAAATGTTCAAAAACTATGAGCTAAAGTCCTACACTGATCTTTAGTAACCCTTTTCCCAAAGACTTCAATAATCCTTATTCTAAAACAAGCACATACATTCCGTCATGTTTTTTCTCCTTTTTAGGTCGCAATTATGTTTTCAGTTTTCATATTCTCTTTCAGTTTATACACATATTTTTTCTATTATATCATTTGAATGTATCATAACAATCTAATGCTTATTGAAAGTGAATGATAATAGCTTTCTGTTTTGGGTTTTCTAAAAATACATAGATTTAGGATTTTTTTCTCATTCTTACATAAAACTTGAACCGTATATGAGTTCTAACTCAATTTTGAATAAGAGCTCTCTAATAGCTTGTTATTAACATTTCTATATTGACTTTTAATACTGCGGCCAGTCAACATATTTATACAAATGTGGGTTATTTCCCTTGGTACCATTTATGTCAACATGCATTTTCTTAAATTTAAAGCTATAAGAAAAAGCTGATAGAATTGCTTGATTTCCTTTCACCTCACATCTAAGATTTCCATACACTATAGTACAGCTTCATGTAACCTTTATGAAAAATACCTCATTAGTTGGCTGCCAGCAGGTCAGCCAAACTGTAAGTAGACGAAATGTGTTCTAGCTTTCATAAGCATTTAAATAAGAAACATTACCCCATAGCTAACTTTAAAATAGAAATCACTGAAAGCAGTTCACTCCTGAGATGTAATTATGCTGAAGTACTCTAAGCAGGGTGCTATATGATAATGGCTTTCAAAAAAATTTTTGTCTAGCACGTTTAAGAATAAAGCAAAGCCAGCTTAGAAGGGTTGTTTAAGGAACTATTTCTTTGGGATGGAAAATAAATATTGTTCCAATCACACACTATTTTAATAATAC
Source organism: Fukomys damarensis (assembly GCF_012274545.1). Lineage (NCBI taxonomy): Eukaryota > Metazoa > Chordata > Mammalia > Rodentia > Bathyergidae > Fukomys > Fukomys damarensis. The sequence goes on along the minus strand of NW_022900918.1, from coordinate 21,024,234 downwards.
CTAATAGCAAGAATGGTTCTGAAAGCACTTTTACAAATTTTTAAGTATATGCAAATCATTTTCTTCCATGTAAAACATTGTGTAAAAAAGGTCCATATAAACTTAGAGCCCCTTCTGTCAAATTAATAACAGCTACTCCTAAAAGCAGTTAAATGGGAAGAGATAGGAGGAAATTAATATAGTTCTTAAAGACTCTCTGGGAACATACAAAAAATAGACACAAGATGCAGGAGACTGGAAGCAGCTAATCATATTTAAGTTTTATTTTAGTAGTCATTGTCATATTTTTTTTCCTTTATTAGCACTTAAATATCATGCTGCTTCTAAGATTAGTGCAGCAATGTATGTGCTATATTCTTATAAATCACTGTCTTTCCATAGTATGGTAACAACCTAGGCTAGTGGGATAACTTATGTGACTATTTTTGAAAATATTTTATGTATGAGGAAAATGTAATTAGATCAAAATGTTAGTCGTGTGTTTTCAGCCCCAAATACAGACATAACACCTGGGAATGTTTATTTTTTAATGACAAGTATAAAATGGAAACTAATACCCCCTCATTATAAACTCATGCCCTTCCAACCTGGAATATTATTTCATCTACTTTAGAATTTTTAACCAAAAAATATACCTTACTATGTAATTTTAAAAATAACTGGTAAAAAAAAATCACTGGTAATGCTTTGATATTATTTTTAGACAGTAGATTTTAGTAGCGATTCAAAACAGAACATAAACGCAATCCTCACCGAGCAGTTGTGTATCACTGCGATGCCAACGACGGCTAAGATCAATGGGCAGACAATCAGGGCCAAAGACTAAGGCAAGTGGATGAAGAGACTAGACGTTGGACAGGGACGCACACTTTGTTGTATGGCTCTGTCGGTGTTACTAGATACAATTCCCAAAAGAAACCTAAAATCTAAGACATCTGACTTTTTAAAAAGGGCGAAGCTCAAATGAAAGAAAAAAACCTCAATAACATTATGTAAGCACATAAGACGGTAGTGGAGTGTTTTCTTTGCTTAGCTTGGATAAAATTCTGATACTTCAAATTAATCACATTGCTTCAGGCAGGTGCCGTATTTTAAAAATTAGGATTGTAAAACATCTGCCTAGCTGGGTGGGGTGGTGCACTCCAGAAATCCCAGCACTCAGGAGCCTGAGGAAGGAGGCTCACCAGGAGTTTAAGGCCAGCCTTCACTACATAGTGAGACCCTGTTTCAAACACAAGAAGAAAAAAGAAACAAGAAAAGAAAATAAGAAAGAAAGACATCTGCTCATATTTTATCAGTAGGAGGATTAAATATGTTCTGAGCATAGTGCATTCTTCGTTAAAGTTCACAAAATAACATATACCATTTAATAATGCAGAGTAATATTGTGAAGAATAAGGGCAGTGATGATCCAGCAGGATTCCAAGAACGGGCTGAGCGAGACGAAATCTGGTCATCCTTTCTTTTAAGACTACCAAGTAATTTAAATTACCAATTTCCCAGGAGTTTAAACTTACTTAAAAGAGCAAAAATATTTCTTTCCCAAAAGAATTTAAAATGGAACAAATTTAATACAAGGAGAAAATTTTCAGAATTCTTTGTGGATAGGTTTTATGTGTTTTCCATTGTATAGATGAAAACAGCGAGAAAGAACGGTGAAATAATTGTTTAAGTTCACATGTTAAGAGATGTGGAAGCAAGACCGCCAAGTCAAACAGTTTGCCTTCCTAAAAACATAACTTGAGCTACAAAACCTATTTCAAGGTAAGGACACAATTCCAAACTTGGAGATGAGCTGGAGATTGGCAACTTTCTACACAGATTTTCACAGCGAACTTCAGAGAACAGAGCACATATGCTCAGCATCTGAAAAGTCGGGGCCAGGATGGAGGGAGGTGGCAAATAAATGACGTTGTTTTGTTTTGTTGTTTTACTGTGTCGTGCATTTAAGGTTTATCACAGTTTTTAAAATTATTTTGAGAGTAAAAAAGACATGAATAAAATTAGTCACTTTCAGAAGTGCTAATTATTTTTATGAAAAACTTCAAATAATCTAATCCTTATGTGATACAGAGATAATTTAAAATACTTTGAGTATTATCTGAGAATGGATGCTATTCAGTGAATGTTATTCAAATATGCCCATTTTGAAGAAGACGTGCTCATATAGTAATTCCTTCATTCATAACATTTGGAAAGTGACTGTTTTTTTTTCATTTTTGTTGTTTTCTACCATGGAAACTGAAGCAGTGGGCATGCATATCTAAAGATGTAGACATTATTGGAACCAATTTAGCTTTTTTTTTATCTCCACAGGCATTAAAAAAAATGAGACTCCATCAGTCACAACAACATTCTTTCCTCTGCTTTGTTCAAACCAAGATTCTTATAATAAACCTAGCCTACAGCTATTTCCCATGCTCTTACTGTACTCACTGTTCCTGATTGTACATAATAGCCTGCTAATGCCTATATTTAACCCTCCTACAGTTCATTGTTAAAATTAGTCATTATGGAACTGATCACATCTTCTATCTTTGCATGTTTGAAGCTTGTTGAACAAAGACAGCAGGAAAGTCCTGAATGTTATATGACAAGGAAGTAGTGTTTCAAAGCAATGAAATCTCAATTACATTTAAACTAAGGAGAAAAAAAAAATAAAGATGCAAGAACAAGGTATTTATCATGCTTCTTTGTAAAACTGTCAAAATCTAGGTTGCTTTTCTTCCTCAAAGTACAAAAGGATTTCTACCGCTTAGTTCTTTTAACAGAAGCAAGCATATTTATATTTGGAAGACTATGCTCTTACAAAAAGAAAAACATAGGAGTAACATCAGACAATATATTAGAAAGCTAAAGCATGAAACAGAAAAGGAAAACTGATATTCTGATCAAATAGTCTCTCTCTCTCTCTTTTTTTTCACTCATCAGGAAAAGTGAGATGGGGAAATCATGGTAGAGGAAAATATACATTTAAGTGACTAAATTTATTTCTATCATGTAAAGAAAATGTGTTTGGTAGTTACTTTCGTGTATCAAGCAGGAGGAAATATAACACATGTGTTTTCATTGAAACACTAATCTAGATCTTGCAGGGAGGAATTTTGTAGACACAGTCGACTTCTACCATTGATGATTTTAAGGAAAAGGCATTACTGGGAAAAATATATTTGAAGTTTATGTAATCTGTCAAAGCCTTGAAAACAAAACTGTTGCTCCTTGGTGAGGAAGCAATTGGCCAATATCAGAATTTGACCTAACTGCTTGGCTACTTTAGACTTTCTACATTTTCAGCCCTCACAAAATAAATAAAATCATTTTTTTTCTTTTTTATATATCAATTTTTATAATATATAAAGTATAGATGCATACATAGATATAGATAGGAACAAAATCACTGCTATAAACAAAGAGATAATGTATACATATATGTCCTTTTGACCCCTACTAGCTCACTACAGTGAGGAGTAAATTTGCTATACAAATTTAAATACAAAAAATACATTGTCATATATGTTTCAACATTTTTATGGATATATATATATATATATATATATGTAAAATTCAAATATGTTCTGGGAAAACAAGTAACTGATATAGAGAGAAAATGCAGAAAAATAATTTATATAACAATGATTATATTCATCTTAGTGAGAGATTTATATTAATGTGTTTGAGAGATTTTTATTAGATATTGAAGTTTGAGTGAGACTCCAAATGTGAATATGAGCAATTTACTAACATTAACACCCATGTGAATATGTGAACATGTAGTATCCACTACAAATAACATAATTCATTCTTTTAATTCATCTTAAATATAGTTCATAGTATCTGTCTCTCATTTTTCTATACTTTTAAACTATATAAAATGTATATAATTATTAAAATTACTTTATACCTTTTAAGCATATGCTTATCAAACTATGTATATATACATATAGAATGCATTTTTATAAATGACTTATCTATTCTCTTTGTAATTTGAGAGAGTGTTGTAGTGAATAGACTCAATAAAAAAAACAAAATTATTTGCAGACAACAGTGCCTGGCATATGACAAGAGCCCAGTGAAGACTCACTTTCTTTGCGTCTACTGAGAATTTTACACATAATGTAGTTATTTTACAACCACAATTTTGCAAGAGTGCGTGCTCTATTCCTATAAAACATAATTAATAGTCTGTAATATTAATATCCAAGCTAATTTTTCTAATATATTGCATCCTAAAATTTGAAGTACCTCTGTGATGCTGAAAGATCCTATAATACACTGAAGTAAAAATACAATAACGGTAAATGTGACACTGTAACAACTAATATTCCAATCTAATTTTAATATAGAGGTAGTGGTAAAGTTGACAGAATGACTAAATATATTCACTGTTCAAGACTGGAGTGATAGGGCCGGGGATTTAGCTCAGCGGTTCCGCTGCCTGCATCGCAAGAACAAGGACCAGAGTGCAATGCTCAGTTACAAAAAAAAAAAAAAACAAACAAAAACAAAAAACAAAAACAACCCAAAAACAAACAAACAGGAGTGGAAGAGAGCTGTGGATAAAAAAGAGGTATAATGATATTATTATAGCCATCCTTTGCCAAATAAGTAAGTTGAAATATTTCTAATAAATGATCCTGTCTCATTACTTGCCTCATTAATATCACCTTTATTCTAGTTCTGCACTTAAAAAGACTGAATCAAAAGTCATGTTTGAGTTCAAATCCTACAGGATTTTAAGCAAAATGACATGAATATACCGTTATTTCACCTCTCTCCTTTCACATCTCACAATCCTCCATCTGTACAGTAGAAACAATCCTCCTAAGTTGATTAGCTCATTATATATCACAGACTGTATTAGTATACGTTTAAACACTATATCAAGACAATTAGAGCAGACTTATCAAATATAATATTCAGATAAGATGATAAAATACAAATTTTATTTTATACTCATATTCATATACCATTTTATGGGTTGGCACTTGTGGTTAATAATTTGTTATTTTTAGCATAGGCAAGAGTTTATGACATACTATGAATATATTACATTTCAAATCCTTGTATGGAAAGGATAGCATCCTGGAAATCTGAACACAGAACACAAAGGGATCTTTGGCATTTTGGTTCTGAAAAGGCCCACTTTTCCTCCAGTGTTTGCTTTGCCATTGTTCCAGGAATAACCCAATAGGAGAAATGTAGAGATGTATCAATTATGATCCACTGAGTTTTTTTCTCTCAGTGAGTTTATTGGTATATTTTAGGTATACAGTACAGTTACATTCATCATTGGGATCTTGTACCTTTACATGACAGGTCTTGGTTCTCATTTTTTCCCCTTACTTCTGCCCTCCCTTCAACCTCTCCTCCCTTCCCTATTTACAAATATTTTATTTCCATTTTTTCATTTTCTCATTTTTTCTTTTCCCTTATTTCCTTTCCCCTACCCTTCCCACTTCCCATTCACCTTTAGCCCTTTTCTTCCTGTTTCACATTATCAATTATACCATTAGGATCGTATGTACCATTATAGTTTTTCACACCAGAGAAATTATTCGCTATTTATACATGTGTGACATATTTATTTCACTTAGGAGTATATCTTCAGTATGTATCCATTTTGATCCTCTGAGTTTTGATGAATCAACTTTCTCAAGACAGCTTACATTTCTTCTTGTTAATTTGTCATCGTGCAAAATGTGATAAAATTAAAAATTGACGTGCTCATCCTGGAATATGTAGGCAACATCATAGACGTACTTCAAAGAGAGAGGCAAAGTGACATTTCACAGACACCAGTGGAGAAAAATGAAATGTGAAGATAGTAGTAGAGATTGAGTCATGAAGCTACAAGCCCAGAGCAGCCACCAGAGCTGGAACTGCGTAAGGAACTGGTTGTCACTTTGTGCTCCCACAAGGACTTGGCATGTTGGATTTCAATTATCCAGTCTCCAGAATTAAGAGAAAGTTGGCTTTTTTTTTAAGGTGTCAACTTTGTATTAATTTGTCCCAGCACCTTCAGAAAACTAGTATTACATCCCATGATTTTTATAGGCTGATGCTATTTAATAGCAAGAAAAACAGCCTCATTCTGCTAGTCTATATAATTAGAATAAATGGCTTGGCCAAGCCTAGGAATCCAAATTACAGACTAAGGTATTCCATTGGCTCCCAGACATCCTGGAAAGTCTTGCCACATTCTGAACTCTGTGAGGCTTTCCGAGTGACCTACAAGACTCAGAGGTGCAGGGTGATTTCTCCCACAGAAAGCATAAGTAGACCTCAGGCAATAATGAACATGTATTCTTGGTAAAACATCCTGTTCCCACAGCTCTCCTCCAGCCCATAAATAGTGGGCAAAATAGTTTTCTCTCACTAAGGAAAAGACACTTGCCCTGATAATGAAAACAAACAAAGAAACACCGAATCCGAACATTGCCCCAAGTAAAACACCAAC
>NW_022900918.1:20994442-21017597 GCF_012274545.1 Fukomys damarensis | reverse complement strand
TTGTCTCCCTAGTAACATGAGGAAAAAGGACCCAGAAAACAATCTTTTCTACCCAAAACACACAAACCTTGAAACCACTGTCAGACTTGAAGTTACTACGATTCACCCATAACTTTTTGATGCATATTTTGTTTAGAAGGAGAGAAGAACCAGAAGAATGAAATAAATTCAATGAACAGTGGTCATGCTCATGAAGGAAAATACAACATGCAATCAGCCTATGGTTTAGAATAAGAGTCTATCATCTTATGTCTTACAAAATAAGCTTTTGTCATAAAAATATATACGCATACATTTGAGAGAAAAGAGAAAGCAGGCAACCCTATTGATTCTATAATCTCCCCATTATATTCATTTTTTGATGGAGAGAAAGAAAAAAACATCTCTGTCAAGTAGCATTTGTCTCACCCTTAAATACTGTTTAGACTTCCTCTCTCAGAGAGAAAGGAGAGCAGTAGACCCAGTCATTCTGGATACAATACTTTTCTTGGTAACTTCTGCTCAACTCAGTGTGGATTTTAAAGTATTATATATAAATTGTCATCAGTATTATATTGTGTATGTATATTGAGGTTCTCTTATTTATATTTGATAATCCCTTAAGGAAAAATAAAACAGTTTACTATTAAAACCAGTCTTGGTGATGTCTCTCTTGTCCCTAAATGTTGCTGAGAGTTCTATTGGCAAAAAATGTAAAAACACATATGCCTTAATTCTATTTCTTTTTTTTTCCTCCATTTCCTTTCACTTGAATTAAAAATCTACTATATTCTATTTGTATACTATTTATTTTCTTTTAAATGCATTCATTTTTTAATTCAGGAAATTATTTTCTCTCTAAACAATAAATTTAATACAAATATTTCTAGAGAAAAAATTACTCACAAACTATCTCCTTTGTATGATACAATAGGAGTTAATCTAGCAACTGATTTCTCTGTTTCCTTCATTTATAATTCCAGTTACAACCGCACTTTTATCCAAAAACATTTTACAGTTTCTGACTGACATATTGATTAGTTTATCAAACATATATTTATTAGATACCTATTACGTGCTATCTTGTTGTTAATAGCTCAGATATGTCACTGAGGTATATAAGCAAAAATAACTATTATGATACAATTTATTTGCCAGCAGAGACATTTTATATTCACATAACTTAAATTTAATCAAAAGAACTACAGAAATAAGATCAGGAGAATGAAGGATATTAATATAGAAATGGCAGAATGCAATTTTAAACTGATTAGTGAAAGTAGATCTCAATGAAAAGAAATTTGAGTAAAGATTTGATGGAAGGAGGTGAGGGATTTGGTCTGTGAATGTTTTCCTTTTTATTATTATTTTTTTATTTTTTGGTTTTTTAAGACAGCTGTCTCATGTTTCGCTTTTTAAATTTTAACTTATTTGGATCTTTAAAGAGAGTTTAATCTTGATGGCATTTTGTTTAGCCTTGCTGTCTTTTCCAGTATGACCATATCTGCCTTAGTACTGGAATGTTTCGACAAGCTTTACCTGAACCTTCTGTGTTGATTAAATACTCTATTATATATTATAATATCTGAAAGCTGCTAGTATGGATAACAAGTGAGCTTTTCAAATGTGCCAAGTGTATCTAAGAACTTGAATTTTAATACTTAAAAACATCTAATTGTGTCCAATTTAAATAGTCACATGTCATGTAGGACAACACAGGCACCCATTTATATCATTGTAAACAATTAGGATTTAGTGTACCAATTCAGTACTTATTCTGCATTTATCTCTACTTCTTTTGTTACATTGTTCTCTTAACATTTTCAAAAGCAGAAGAAGTTTTCAAATTTTCAGTGTTACCAAAATCAGCAAGTCTAGGAAAACGATCTTTCAATTAATTCTCTGACATAAATTTTAAAATATTTTTTGAAATATTTTCTTTTGAACGCACTTCAAATTCATTTTCAAGTAACTTTTTAAAAAATGTATAATCTGTATTAAGAAAATAAAAATAACAGTATTATAATTTAGTTATTGGAGTTTATTAAATTTGTTTTAATTAAAAATTGTTAGGATATATGAAGTATAAAGTGTTATAGAAAAAATTCTAAATTTCAGTACTTGTATAGTTTTGCACTCAACTTGTAAAGAAATTCTGATAATTATAGATAGCTTCATAAAATTTCTTCAAAAAGGAAAAATAAGGGCTGGGGTTTAGCTCAGTGGTTCGGTTGGCCTGCCTTGCAAGAAGATCAATTATCCCCCCAAAAGATAAGTTGATAAAAAATGATTAAAATGCCGGGGATTTAGCTCAGCAATTTGGTGTCCTGCCCTGTAAGCACAAGGACCCGAGTTCAATCCCCGGTACCAAAAACAAAAAACAAAAAAAAGGAAAAATAATATATGACATTATGTTATAGATATACATTATTAAAATTATAGTTCTGATATAACAGAGCTTATTTATATCATCCTTTAATAAAGTTCCAAAGAACTGTAGTTTTACAGATACAAGAATTTTCCTTGTATTGTCTATTGACTTTATGTATTTCAAATATTTCCTCTTATTGCTGACATATACCTACTTTCAAGGCCAGCTCAGTATGGCCAATTCATAACCACCTTCCATTCTTCATGCCTGCCTTTATACAATACAATTCCGGTGAAATGGTGAAATCTGTGAAAATACTCATCTTTATTTTTTAAAATGCACTAGATTTTTCAAGACTATTTAAAAGAAAATGATGAGAATGAAAGTGGAAAAAAGCAACAGTTTTATCTAGTATTTATTATTATTATTATTGCTATTAACATTCTTCGTTATAAATTTCATGAAAGCAGGTCATTACTCTGCCACATTATTGGAGTCTTTCTTGTGCATTGAAGGCACATGTAGGAATTCAGAGCTCGGAGATGTAATTTAATAGATTTCTGCTTTTAAGGATGAGCCCAGAGATAACACACTCCCAGAGTCCGTGCCTCTTTTTCTTTATTGTTAACATAGTTTTGAATTCTTACAATGTGCAACTGAAATGAGGATTTCTGGACAACAGATTTTTTGAGTGAATGCTCCATAGAAAGGGGTAAAGAAGCTATGACAGAAAATATTTAAAAACTAAGCAAGAATGTGGTCTCACTGATAACAGCCTAAATCAGTGATCAACAGCTTTATTGCATGCATTATCCATTGTTGATATAAAAGTCCCAGCCCTTTGTACATCCAGTGAGAGAGCTATTGACAACTGTTGGCTGTATGCTCTGGAAAGGTTTCTAACTGATGAGTGAGACAGGCCTTCTTTTCCTTGATACGTTTTCATTTTACTCTTTGTACTTCATTTCACGAAGTATGAAGAAGGCACTTTGTGGAGGAAAAAAAAAGGTGAGGATCTCAAAATTATGCTTCCACTCTTTTTTTGGGAGGGTGTACTATGGGCTGAATCCATGGCCTTTTCACTGAACTGCATGCCTAAACTTTTTATGCTTTTTATTTTGAGATCAGATCTCACTAAATTGCTGATTTTCCCAGGACAGGCCTTGAACTTTCAAATCTTTCTGTCTCAGCCTCATCAGCTTTCTTCAATTTTTGGAGGACAGAGTGTCAATTTTTTAGAAAATTGTTTTGCAGTGCACACTTGGTTGTTCTTTCTTATTTATTCATTGCACCATTTATTTATATCAGTACTTGTGGGTTTATACATTTTTTATTTTGTTGCTAACATTATTCAAATTATGGCCATTGGAGACTCCACCACTTCTTCCGTCCAGTGGCTCTAACACTTTAATTTTTCCTCTCTTTGAATTTATTGGTACATTTTAGGTATGCAGCACAGTTACATTCATTGTTGGCATCTTGTACCTTTACATGACAGGTCTTGGTTCTCATTTTTTCCCCTTATCCCTGCCCTCCCTTCACTCCCTTCTCCCTTCTCTATTTACAAACACTTTATTTCTATTTTCTCATATTTTTTTCTTTCCCCTTATTACCTTTCCCCTACCCTTCCCACTTCCCCTAAACTGTTAGCACCTTTCTTCCTATTTTACATTGTCAATTATATTATAAAGTTCTTATGAACCATTATAGATTTTCATACCAGAGAAACTTTTCAGTATTTATACATGTCTAATACTTTAATTTTGAGCACATTCTTGTTTGTTTGTTTGTTTGTTTGCTTGTTTGTTTTTTGGTACCGGGGATTGAACTCGGGTCCTTGCACTTGCAAGGCAGGCCACCTAACCACTGAGCTAAATCTCTGGCCCACATTCTTATTTTTTGATATTATAAAATTCTCCTCTATTACAGTCTCGGCCTAGCCCCAGAATTAAACATTTATCTGTGGCTTCTTTTATTGAATAATTTAATTGGAAACTAGTAATGGAGAACCAGACATAGTTGATGTTTCTACATCCTTTCAGCTGTTAGAACAAAAACTATACATGTATATTCTTACCTCTACCTATGCACACTTTTATAAATATTTCTAAAAACAACCATTTGTTGTTTTGATGTCTCCAAGTCTAACGATAAGCACATTAAAATGTGGGTCTCTCAGAACTGCTCTTACTGGAAAGCAGTACTCTATGTACACACACATTATATTTACTTATTTTTAATCATCACGATTACCTCTACACTGCGTTTAAGGACCTTCCATGTAGCAATCACTCCTGATGAGTTTTCTAAGATATATTATCCCCAATAATCCATGGGAAATATTCTTCTCTGGATATCGAACACTTTTAGACAGTCTAGTTTTAAATGATGGATATTTCTAGCTACCCACATTCATCATCATCAGCGTTTGAATCAGTGCTACAGCTACAGCGAGTGTGTTGTTAATTCTGGTGACATTTTTGCTGTCATGATGTCGAGTGCATCTTAATTCTGTTATTCAAGTTCAATAGCTACTGTGTCAAAATGTAAGAGTTCAGGAATTTTCTTTTTCCTGAAGGACAAAAACAGACTTTTGCTCTGGATATACAGAGTGTATCCTAGCAAGAAATTTAGAAAAAAAAAATTATATTTTAAATTTGGAGATTCTTTACAACTCACTTGCCATCAAGGATATTGTGGCCATGGGGCTTGATTTTATTCCAGACAGCATTATTCTTCTTGTTCTTGCATGCGAGAACTTTGAGTGGTTATATGAGCTTTCTACAGAACTGTTCACTTCTTTCAGCAAAGAAAAACACTCCTTTTTAATCATGGCACATAGCTCATCCTCCAACACAGAAAAAAAAAAATCTGTTATCCAGCTTTCCATTTCTGTAACAAGTGCCTGAGAATAAAGGGTTTCTTAGAGTTACAACTTGGAAGATTCCATCTTAATGTTTCATCGGCTTCATTGCTTTTGAGTCTGTGGGGAGGGAGCCCAAGATGACAAAAGCACATGGCAAAAGCACTGAACTCACTGTCATGATAACAAAAAGAGAATGACAAAATGCCGTGGTCCCACTCTCCCTTTCAAAGGTACACCCAAATACCCAAAGAACATCCATTTGGGCTTTTTCTTAATGTTTCTATCCTGCCCAATAGCACCACACCAGAGGCTAAGCCACATGTGGGCCTCTAAAAGACAAGCAAAATCCAAAGTATTGCAAGAAAAAAGCTCCTCTAATCACTCAATAGATAATGCAGATATCACAATAGATAATGTAGAAAACAAAATGAAGTTATTTATTTATTTATTTATTTATTTATTTTTAAGACAGAGTCTCACTTTGCAGTTCAGGCTGGACCTGAACTAACCATGTAGCGTAGGCTGGACTCAAACTCCTGGCAATCCTTCTGTCTCTGCCTCCCAAGTGCTGGGATTACAGGTATGAGCCACCACTCCTGGCAGAAAATGAAATTTTAAAACTTCTAAAATTTATGTGGCTCACAGATTCTCAAACAGAACTAAAATTATTGTGTTTGGTTTTCATTTACATAACAAAAAATGAAAAAATATATTTTTATGCTAGTAAAAATAAAGATTAGTTTATGCTCTGAAATTTAATCCATGAATTCAAACAAAAATTAATTAACTTTAATTTAAAAATCCATGTATTTGATCACACATGCGCCTACCTTCAGTTATACATACTGCCCAGCCTGGTTCTATTAAACAAGTTTGGTTCTTAAAATTTGGGATTTCTTTATACATTCTGGATAGTAAATCTTTGAGGAAAAGCTGGTGAAAATTTTTGCACACATTTTGGGTTATCTTTTCACATTGTTGGTGGTTTCTCTTGATGTGAAGAAGCTTTTTAGTAGGAAGACTTCCCACTTGTTGATCATTTGTGCTACTTCACATGCAACTGAGGTTTTGTTCATAAAATCATTTCCTACACCAATATCAAGAGTTCTGCCTAACCTCTCTTCTAGCCAGTTTAGTTTTTCTGTTTTATTATTTACATCTTTAATCCATTTTGATTTTAGATTAGTGCATGGTGAGAGATATAGGTCTAGTTTTAATCATTGGCAAGTTTAAAGCCAGTTTTCCAGCGCCATTTATTAAAGAGGATACTTTCCTCCAGTGAGAGTGTTCCGATCCTGTGTCAAAAATGAGGCTGCTGAGTGTGTCTGGAGTTGTTTCTGCATCTTCTTCTAATTGGTTCTATTTGTCCTCAGTTCTGTTTCTTTTCCAGTACCATATTGTTTTTATCACAGTAGCTTTCTAATATCATTTCAAGTTGGGAATTGTGATACCCTCTACCTTGTCTTTCTTTCTTGAATTGCTTTTGCTGTTCTAGGTCTCTTCTTGTTCCAAACAAATTTTTGGATTGTTTTCTCACCGCCTGTAAAGTATGCTGCTGGAATTTCAATTGGGATTGAACTGAATCTATATAGCCTTTTTGGAAGTATGGTCATTTTCACTATATTTGTTCTTCCTACCCAGGAGCAAGAGATGTCCTTCCATTTTCTGGCATTCTTTTCAATCTCTTTTTTCACAGTGGTGTAGTTTTTACAGTAGAAGTCTTTGATTTCTTTCATTAGATTGATCCCTAGGTATTTCATTTTATTGGATGCTATTTTGAAAAGAGTTGATTTTCCAGTTCCTCTCTCAATGAGTCCATTGTTCATGAACAGGAAAGTTATTGATTTTTGTGTGTTGCCCTTGTATCCAGCTACTCTGCTGAATTTGTTAAGTCTAGAACACTTTTGGTGGATTCTTGGGGTCTTCTATATAAAGTATCATCTCATCTGCAAATAATGATGATTTAATTTCTTTGTGTCTCATCTCTATTCTTCTTTATTTCTTTCTCCTGTTTACCAGCTGTGGCTAATATTTCCAAAACTATATTGAATAGGATTGGTGATAGTGGGCGTCCTTGTCTTGCTCCTGATTTTAGTGTGAAGGATTTCAGTTTTTGACCATTTAATATAATATTGGCTATTGGTTTTTCATAGACGGCTTTTAATAGGTTAAGATAAAAACCATCTGTTCCATTTTTGTAGGGCTTTTATCACAAATATGTGTTGGATTTTGTCAAATACTTTTTCTGTAAGCATTAAGATAATCATATGTTTTTTGTCCTTTTCTCTATTAATATAGTGCATTACCATGTAGGGGGAGTGGGAAGAGTAGGGGAAAGGAAATAAGGGAAAAGAAAAAAATTTGAGAAAAGGAAAAAATGGAAGCAAAGTCTTTGTAAAGAAGGGAGGTTGGGGGGGTGAAAGGAGTGCAGGGTTATGGGGAAAAAATGAGAACCAAGATCTGTCATGTAAATATACAAGATTCCAATGATCAGTGTAACTGTACTATACACTTAAAAAGTACCAATAAACTCAATAAAAAGAAAAAATAATATAGTTTATTACACCTATTGATCTGCATATGTCGAACCATCCCCATATTCTTGAGATCAATCTCACTTGGTCAGGGTGTATGATCTTCTTGATGATCTTCTTCTTTCTGTTTGGCAGTATCTTATTGAGGATTTTTGAATATAATTGTTTTTGCTTAGAATTTTCTCTGCTCTGGGAATCAAGGTAACGCTTGCTATCAAGAATGAATTTGGGAGGATTGCTTTCATTTCTATTTCATTGAAGTGTTTAGATAGTAGTGGCAATAGTTATTCTCTAAATGTCTTATAGAATTCAGCAGTGAAGCAATCAGGATCCAAGCTTTTCTTAGTAAGTTTTTAATTATGTTTTCAATTTCATGGATTGATATGGGGTTGTTCAGAACTTTTAGGTTTTTTTCATTCAACTTTGGCAAGTTATATGTATCTAGAAATATGTCCATTTCTTCTATATTTTCCATCTTTTGGTGTATTGATTCTCAAAGCACATATTGAGTATCCTCTGAATTTCTGCTGGGCTTTTTGTGATTTCACCCTTTTCATTCTTAATTTCACGGATTTGGGTCTTTTCTTTCCTTTTTTTTAAATTTTTTTTTTATAGGGTTGACCTTTCAAAGAACCAACTCTTTGCTTCACTGACTGTTTTTGTATTCTTCTCTAAGTCTCCATTGAATTGATTTCTGCTCTGATCTTTACAATTTCCTCCCTTTTAAGAGCTTTGGATTTGTCCTGCTCTTCTTTTTCTAGAAGCTTGATGTTCAGATCAGGTAGTTTATTTGAGATTGCTCTGCTTTCCTAATATGAGTACTCACTTGTAACATTGATGGTTATAACTGACATGTATTTAAAGGTGATGCTTGCTTCCAAGAATGAATTTGTGAGTATTAATTCCCTTACAAATTTATTGAATAGTTTAAACAGTAGTGGTCCTAGTTCTTCGCTAAACATCTTATAGAATTCAGCACAACCCATGGTTTTCTTAGTTGGTAAGTTTTTAATTATACTTTGAATTTCATTTATTGATATTGGGTTATTTAGAATTTTTAGATCATCAACATTCAACTCTTGTAATTCATAGATATCTAGGAATATGTCTATTTTTTCTGTATTTTCCATTTTATTGGCATAAAGGTTCCTAAAGTAGGTATTGATGATACTCTAGATTTCTGCTGGGTCCTTTGTAATTTCACTCTTTTTATTCCTAATTGCCTGGATTTGGGTCTTTTCTTTCCTTCTTTTTATAAGATTGGCTAAGGGTTTGTCAATTTTCTTTCTTTTCTTTTCTTTTTTTGAATAACCAACTTTTGGCTTTGCTGATTTTTTTAATTGTATCATTCTATTAGTTTTCATTGTATTGATTTTTGCTCTCATTTTTACAATTTCCACCCTTGTGTGTCCTTCTTTGTTTCTTTTAATCAGTGTTGCTTTGAAATCCACTTGATCTGCAAAGAGTATAGCTACTCCTGCTTTTTTTGATTGTTCCTGTTGCATGGAGTGTTGTTTTTCACCCTTTCACTTTCAGTCTATGAGTTTCTTTTTGAATTAAGTGTGTTTCTTGTATGCAGCATATTGTTGGATCTTGATTCTTGACCCATTCTGCCAGTCTATTTTTTTTTATTGGTGAATTGAAGCCATTAACATTGATGGTTATAACTGATATGTATTGACTTATTCTTGTCAAGACTTTTTCTTTTTGTTAGAGTCTCCCACTTTTAATTTCTTGTTGTGGCTGACTGATTTGTTCTGTTGGGATTCCTGTGGTTGTGATCCTCATTGTCTTTTCCTAGGACACCGTTTAAAGATTTTTGGAGTGCTCATGTGGAGTTCATTCATGGAGTTCCTCGAGTGCTCTTTGTCATGAAAGTATTTTATTTCTCCATCAATTTTGAAATATTTTTCAGGGTACATCAATCTGGGTTGGGGGTTGTTTTCCTTTAGGGTTTGAAATATATTGCTCAAAGCTTTTCTTGCCTTGAGGGGTTTGTGCTGAAAAGTCAGTTGTGATTCTGATGTTCTTTCCTTTGTATGTGATTTATTCCTTTTCTCTAACTACTTGTAGGATATTGTTCTTTTGTTAGGTTTCTGGAATCATAACTATTGCATGCTTAGTTATAGATTTTTTTTTAATCTCAGTTAATGGAAGTCCTATATGCTTTACCTATATGTATATCAAGTTCTTTTCTCCTGCTTGGGAAGCTTTCTGCCCTTACTTTTGTGTGTGCACAGTTTGTTTGTTTATTTGTTTTTAATGTTACTTACACTCTCTCCTGTTTCTTCATTGACTCCAATCAGTCTCATGTTATTCTTTGTATTATCTAGCAGGCGCTGGATTTATTTCTTGTGGTCTCTTATAATTTTTAAGAAATTTTTTTCTGTTCATTAATTGCAATCCTGTCTTCTATACCTGATATTCTGTCCATACATTGGCACATTCTGGTGCACAAACTTTCGATGGAGTTTTTAATGTACTGGATATCTGTTTTCATCTGTTTTATGGATTCCATTTATTTCCTATGCTGGGATTTCATCATGTTCCTCTGCTCCTCTATTTTTTTTTAAATCTTTGTTCTATAATTATTAATCATATATTTTGCCATGGACACAATCTCTGTTGTTATTTGATAAATTATTTCTTATTTTATTTCCCAGATCATTTCTCTTTGCCAGTCATGGAGTCCATCCTGGTTGAGTTTCAGGCTATTCTGGCTTCTTGCCCATTGGGGTTGTCTTAGTTGATCTGGAAGTCGAGTTCTGAAACTTATTTACATGTCTTTTCATAACAGATGGATCCTGCTGCACCTTTGCTGAAGTGACTTTTTGCTTGCCCAGTGGGCTACTATTCTCACAAAGTCTCAGAGAGGCCCTCTCTGCTGCTTACCACTGTGCCAGTTCCTGGGTTCAGAATGGTGGCCTATGCATCCCTGTGCTGCTTTGCTGTTCAGGCAGAATTCTGGCTGGGGCATGACCACCTGCATAGTTGTTGTCTGGGAGAGCCTTTGGCTGGAGGCTGTGAGTGCCAGTTGCTGGTGTCTGAGCTGGCTTCTGACTGGGTTTCTGTGCACTTATCAATGATATCTGGGTGGCCTCTAGCTTTTGCTTACTCCCCTCTGTAGCTGTTTTTCAGGTGGGCCTTTAGTTGAGACCTGTGGCCCCAAGCTGCTGGTGTCAGGGTGAGGCCCTGGCTGGCATCTGCATACCCTTTGTGCAGAAGCTTTTTAAAAAGATAAGATCCCAGTTATTGATAATTTGTGCTACTTCACATGAAACTCAGGTTTTGTTTATAAAGTCTTTCCAAGCCAATGTCTTCAAGAGTTCTAACAAACCTATCTTTTAGCAGATTTAGTGTGTCTATTTTAATATTTAGATCTTTGATCCATTTTGATTTTAATTTAATGCATGGTGAGAGATATGAGTCTAGTGTTAATCTTTGGAAGTTGAAAGCCAATTTTTTTCCTGCACCATTTATTAAAGAGCCTATCTTTCCTTCAGTGAGGGTGTTTGGCTTCTTTGTCAAAGGTGAGATGGTTTACTGTGTCTAGAGCTGTTTCTGCATCTTCTAATGGGTTCCACTGATCCTCCACATAAATTATACAAAAGAAAGAAATAAAAGGAATAAAAGTAGGAAATAGAGAAGTTAAATTGTCATTATTTGCAGATCACACTATATAAGAGACCCAAGAATTCCACAATGTCTTCTATATGCAATTATCAAATCTGGTAGAGTAGCTGGATACAAGTCAACACTCAGAAATCAATAACCTTCCTGTATATGAACAACAGATTCACTGTGAGAGAAATTTGGGAAACAACTCCTCTCAAAATAGCATACAAACAAATGAAATACCTAGGAATAAATCTAATAAAGGAAGTAAAAATTTCTACTTGGAAAACTACAGCACTCTGAAAAAAAAGAGATTGAAGAGTATATCAGAAAATGGAAAGACATCTGTTGTTCCTTGGTAGAAAAATGAATGCAGTAAAAATGCCCATACTTCTAGAACTTCTATATGGATTTAATACAATCCCAGTTGAAATCCCAAAAAGCATATTTCACAGAACTAGAGAAAGTAATCCAAAAATTCATTTGGAAGAAGAGATGTAGAATATTGGCATTAGATTTTTTTCTAAAATTCTGTAGAATTTGGAAGTGAATTATCAAGACACAGGCTTTTCTGAATAATTTTTAAAATTAACTCTTCAATTTCACTGATTGATATTGGTTTATGCATAACTGTTATATTTTTTGGTTCTGCTTTGGTAGTTCATATGTATCTAGAAGTTTATACATTCCTTCTGAATTTTCCATTTTATAATGATACCTTGGTTCACAAATGCTTCTTCTTATTGTGAACAATTTGGTAGCATTTGGGAAAATTTTTATTTTTGCTTGCAAACTCTGCATGAAATGAACACAAATGTGGTACCGTGTTCCCAAGAATTGTGGAACAAATTAAGTTTGTTAATCAAGGTACCACTATATTAGAGACAGGTTCTCAAAGTAGTTACAGATAATCTTCTTGATTTCAGCAGAAGCCATTGTGATTTCACCTGTTTCATTTCTAATTGCATGAATTTGGGTATTTTCTTTCCTTATTTTGGTAAGATGCACTGAGGATTTGTCTATTTTTTAGTCTTTCAGTGAACTCTTTGATAGTCTTGATTCAATGATTATTTGTACTTTTTAGTCTCAAATTCACTACTCTCTGCCTGGATTGTTATATATATATATATTTTTTTTTTATTTTATTAGTTTTGGGTTTGGACTGTAGTATTTAAAAAATTATTAGAACAGGTTTGCAGTTCATATATTTTTCAATAATCTTGTGGAGGGGTTATACAACTGTGTGGTGAATCATTAGGTTATTTGAGCTTGTCCTATTTTTCTGATGTGGGAATTCACTCTTATGAGCTTCCTTCCCTCTTAGGACTCCTTTCAATGTATCCTATAAGTTCAGGTAGTCCATAGTGGCATTATCATTTGATTTTTGTATGATTTCAGCAGTTTAAATATAGCAGTATTTTAAGCATTACTTGTGGGTGGTATGAAAATATTCCTTTGCAATGAAAAAAAACTGGGAATAATTCACATCCTGTGTCATTATGATAGAGTGCAGATGGAAGAAAAGAGAGTACTTTTTAAAAATTGGGTAGATTCCTAGTAACTTATTTATTGCTTTTAAAAACGGAATATTTTCCATGCCAAGTAAATTCTGCAGGATAAAAATCTAATATGTTGAAAGCTATCTAAACATTTTAGCTCTTTTTGTGGCCATTTCTCCCTTGTGCCAGAATCATTCTTTTATGTATATATAAACAATTCATGAAATTTGGTAACAAGAATATATGTAAATGTTCACCATTAAAGTAAACAGCAGTACTGAGCACACAAAATATGTGCACTATGTAGGCTGCCTCAGAACTTTTTCTAAATTGAATTAAATAAATTAATGTAAAAATTGATTATCATAAGCAAGCAGCTTCCTATTCTGTGCTATTATTATTAAAGATAAGTGATTCTTTCTTTATAAGGAAATTTGAATAATTCTTAATACTTTTCTATCAGGTTTTTTTTGGGGGTGGTAGGGTCTCACTGTATAGTTGAGACTGACCTGGAACTCACTATGTAGCCCAGACTGGTCTCGAACTCACAGCAAACCTTCTGCCTCAGCCTCCTGAGGTCTGGGATTACAGGCATGCACCACCATGTTGGGCCAAAACTTTTTTGTTTTTTTGGTACCAATTCGGGCCCTTGCACTTGTGAGGCAGGAGGTGGAACCACTGAGCTAAGTCCCTGGCCCTCTATCAGTTTTTTTTAACATTATTATCTAGGTTAAGTAATCATCTAGTTTGTCCAGATATTTCAAATTTTCATTAAAGTATATTCCCCTAGACTCTTTACAGTGGCACCTATAAATTTTGCTGATGTCAAATAATAATATTAAACAGATTAAACTTGCTGCAATATAGTTCTTTATCTTATCAGTTTACTCAATACTTTTAGGATAAACATTGACTCTTAAGGAGGGATGAAGTAGGATATGTATGATTTTCCAAAATTTCAAAGATACATTGTGAAGTTTTATGCATATTTTTACTTTGTAGCAGAGACAGATGAGGTAATATTGCATTGTTCTTATCTTTACTTTCACTCTCCTGATTCTCTGAGATAAATCACTGGAACTTATTTGAGAAACTGCAGAAAAGAATGATAAATTAAGAAAACATCCTGCTCACACTGTCATCAACAAAACTGACCACTTTGTAAATACAAGCTTGTCTATACTGGTTGGTTTTTATACAATAATTAAGTTTAATATTGCCCCAGGGAAATATGGCTTGTCAATTGTTAGCACCATGAACCTAATCACTATATTTTTCTAAACATACACACACACACACACACACACACACACACACACACACACACAAAACACACACAGAATTTTTGTCTAAAAATGGAAACTGGATCATAAAATGTACAAGTACATGAACAATTTCTCTCGACCTAATAATTTAAAACATGAATTTCATACCAACTAGTTTTACATAGAGATATCAAAAGTAAATTATGTGCAAGTATTCCACGAGTGAGCTACAACCGACAACACTATTCTTTTTTTTTTGGTATTAGGGATTGAACTCTGGTCCTTGCTCTTGCAAGGCAGGCCACCGAACCGCTGAGCTAAATCCCCAGTCCAAACAGCACTATTCTTAAATCTTTAGGCCAGCTAAAAGTAACAATTCTTAATTCATCACCTATTAAACTGGCAACATGGTCTGTAAGCTTTCAACCATAAAACATCTCCAATAGATCTGCAGTGAATTGCTGATAAATACATTACAACTTCAGAAGCAAAGAGTTAAGATACTAATGTTAATAAGAATAAATAATAATTGTCAATAGATCGGTTTAGCTGCATACTGTAAGTTCAGCTGCTTATTTTTCTCTTTCTGTTTTAAATTTTGTCAGAGATTTTCAGCACTGACTGCTTCTAAGGAGTTAATTAGCAAGATCTTCCTTTTCATATGAACTTTTCTAAAACTATGTTTCTGATCATGTCTGTGCTTATGATGTACTTTTTTTTCATGAAAATTAAAGATACCATTTGAAAGGTTAATAGAGCATGTTGTTTTATGATGTAATTAC
Organism: Fukomys damarensis; assembly: GCF_012274545.1. Lineage (NCBI taxonomy): Eukaryota > Metazoa > Chordata > Mammalia > Rodentia > Bathyergidae > Fukomys > Fukomys damarensis. The sequence goes on along the minus strand of NW_022900918.1, from coordinate 21,002,686 downwards.
TTCTGAAATATTAAAACAGCGAGGATTTTTAATAATAGTTCAGTCTAGGATTTCCTTGTTTTTCATCTACATCAATCTACCCAGCTAAAAATTATACATTTATTTGTCTAGGCATCTATTGGATCATCATTCTATATCTGGTAATGTGAAGTTTAACATTAAAAATGGAGAACATTAACTAATATTTTATGCTACTGAACAAGATTAAATTAAGACACTTGAAGCCTACTATAGTATATGTAAAATAATTAAATCTTAATTTGCAATGTGCTTTAATTAATTTATTTATTTATTTATTAATTTATTTATTTTTTGTACCAGGGATCAGACTCAGGCCCTTGTGCTTGCAAAGGAGGTGGCAAAACCACTGAGCTAAGTCCCCAGCCCTGCTTTTATTTTATTGAAAAAATTAAATTGCACAGTTCATCAATGACCAATGCCCAAGAGCATTTATATTTTAGGCTGAGTGATTGCCTGCCTAACAATAAATGTCTTTCACCTACCCCACATTCCATGACAGTGCTGTGATTCTTATATCTAACTGCCAGGAAGCTTTTATTTGAATTCAGTCCTTTCTGCCAGGTTGAACCACTGATGGTACATAAAAACTGTTCTGTTGGACAGCTTGTACCAGTACTTGGGGTTTCTTTGATTATCATAATGGAAAGAATGGCATTGATTTATTAGACCAGATGTTATCATACTACAGTTCCTTAAGGAAAACATTAAAATGGTGTAAAAAGCTGTAATATAGTTAATTTGTGGTAAAGCAGTTGCTCATGTATGGTATATACATCAGCAATGGGGTACTTGCAAAATTTTCATGTTTAAATATAGAAAATTAGCTACTGATAAACTATTCAGGAATATAAATAAATTCCTTCTAATTGAATGAAATAAATGTATTTATTATCATAATAATTTGTTAAGAATTATAAATTAATATTTATATTTGGACGATGATTATTTGAATTCAAGCAACTAACTAGATTTGGTCCATTTATAGACTTTTTATTAAATTTATAATTTAAAAGACCAATAAAAGAGATTAGATCCATTTGTATCACCAGTTATACAAGCTGCCTATTGGCTCAGTCATGTATGGTTACAGCTGGCAAGAGTATCTTAAGGTGCAGATATTTTCCCCTTGAAGTTGGAAACCTGCTTAATACAGGAAATCGGTGTGAAGAGTGGACCAATTAGCTTGCTGATCACATGGAACACAAGTCTTTAGAGCTGGTTTGTAGAAGGAATTTGGAAAGGATTGGAGATACGTGTTGGAGAAACCCTAGAATTCTATGAGCAGAATTTGACAATTCTATTTGGAGCTCAGATCAGAATGCTGATAGGAATGGGAGCAGGAAAGTTCAGGCTTAGACGGTTTCTGCTGGGCACCAGAAGTACATTGCAAATGGGCTAATAGCCATATCTGATACAATTCGGAAAAATTTGTCTATATTTGCCAACTTTTTGATACTTTGCTGGAGGCAAAGGCAGTGACTAATTGATCTGGAAAAGGATCTTTAAAGTAGCCCAGCATTTGAGCTGTTGCATGAATACAATTGGATTCTTTTTGCCAGATTTGCAATGAGAAGAAAGAACAAAAGCTAGAGCAAAAATATATGAAAAAAATATTTAGTCCAAAAGGAATTATATGTAAAGTTGGGGCCAAGGACAACGTGTGTGGTAGTTGAAGAGATAAGAACCAATAACAACAACAATAAAACAAGCATCTGAAGAAAAAAAAAAGAAAATTGCAATAAAAGTGTCATAAGAATCAAGAACACACTGACATTAGGCTGAAAGGAGCAAAATGTGTAAGTCTTTTTTTTAAAAAGAAAGGCTCCCCGGTCTCTGCTCATGAATACCATGTCCCTGTGCCTCACACCCCATGTACTCAGGGGCCCATCCAGCTATGCTGAAGGTTGAAAACTCCTACTGCAGTTGGAAGCAGTCCTTGGCATTTTCAAGGTGCCGCATTTTCAAGCATGCAGAGTGCAGAAGTTATGAAGTTATGGATGATTCCATCCATATTTCAAAGAAGGGCCATGCAGGAACCTCTGACAGGGCTGTACATAAAGTTATGTAAATAAAAGCAGAGGCGCAGCGAGACCACAGAAAGTCAAAGACTCTAGGAGTACGAAGTGGCAGGCTGCATGTGGAGCCACACCAAGAAACCAGCTACATGCTCTGGAGCAGGCCTGATCTTAGGGGTGGGGGTGTCCAAGCCTTTTGTAACTAGTATCTTACTATGTGGCCTAGATGTCTGACATACAGCTATAGGACATCATATTTTCTCTGCAGGATTTTGGTCTTACTCTGGTCTGATATATCTATGCCTTCCTTTTGGAATGGAGTGTTTACCATGTGCTATTTTACCTTGAAATTCATACAACATGATTTTTAAAATTATTATTTGTTCAGAGGTTCACAGGTAAGATTTTGCCTCATCTTAGATTTTGGATTTGGACTTTTGAACAGTGCTAAGCTTGCTCAGAATTTGAGAAGGGATTATTTCACTGTACATCAAATTAGTTGTATAATACTAGATGGTGTTTGAACCTGTTACTGTCTTTATTTTGAGATTTAGTATAGGTATAAAGATGTATTTTTGAGTTGAGTTGACAAACATTGGAATGCCAACTAATTGGTGTTACAGCTGCTAAGCCCTGCCAATTTGTAACACGCCTCTGGGTATGTCTGGGTGGGTCACAGAGGTGTGACCTTGAGTACAATATTTGATCTTGATCTCCCTTGTCATTGCCATCTTTTCCCCGCTTTGTTTATTGTGGCTTCCATGAACTAACCAGCTTTCCTCTTTCATGTCCTTCATCAATCATACGTCTGCCTTGACACCAGCCAGTCATGGACTGAACTCTCAGTAATCGTGAACCAAATTAAATCTCTTCTCTTTTAAATTGTGGATGTCAGGTTTTGGTCCAAGCATTCGAGAAGCTGACTAATGCACATCTAGAAAAACAGTCAATGATTTTAATCATATCCCTCAAGTCTCATTTTGGCTACACGTCTGTTATACTTTGGATCAAGAACGACATCCACAGCTGTTGTGTATTCAAAGGCAGGGGTTCTGAAAGGTGGTTGAAGCATGGGAGTTTCATAGCTGACTGTGATGTGATGAAGTAAGGCCTGGCCTGAAGAGTGGGGTCCTGGGGCCTTGACCTGGAAGGGCGTATCTCTCTCCCAGACCTTTCCCTCTCCCTCCTCTCCTGACTGACAGGACATGAGTAGCTTTCCTTCACTCTGCTTCTCTGCCATGCAGTTTCTGCCTTGGAGCCAGCTCACCGTGAATTGTAACTATGAAATAAAATGACATTCGGGGGTCAAGTTTTTTGTGCCAGTGATGACAAAAGGAAGACAATGTCACCCAGAATTATTTATGTTCACAGTGGGAACAGAACATGTTTCTATGTATCTCAGAATTTTAAAATATGAGAAATGATTTTTATTCCTATTATCTCTAATATAACACAAAGTTTAGAATCTCATTGTGAGGCTTTTTTTCTCGGTATTTTAGCTGCTTAACTCATTCTGCTTAATATGCATCTTTACACTCTTGATACAGTTTTCATAAATATTTTATTTTTATTCTTTTATTTGTGTAAATAAGCTCCAGATAAGTATATATGTACATATATATATATATATTTTTTTTTTCTGGATACTAATGTGAAAAAGAAAATTTTGAGACATTGTGCTCAGTCCAGGTACAACAATTTAACTTTGACTACAAGAAATGTTAATTAATATGTTGGATTTTTTTCAAAGTGATTTCATTTTAAATTTTAGTCACCAGAATTAGAATAATTCATATCATATTTCAATGTTCCTAATAAACTCAATTCTTAATTTTTATTTTTCCATATATTATAAAAGCTTATTTTATAATTTATCTTCCCCTTAAATATTGTAGCTTATTTATTTGCAATCTCTTATCAGGATTGACCCAAAATTCCTTCAAAGACTATAAAGTATATCTAATCAAAAAGTCTATTGATGTAATTGAATATATTTAATCAATTAATTCCTTGTTTAATTGTCCAAAGCCAAACAACTAGTTTGAAATCATCTCTTCTCAAATGGTTTGGTTGCTGTAGTGTCCTTTGGTCATAATATAATTACTGTGTGTAAGGAAATGAGGTACAGATGTGTAAACACTTAAATTTTGTGCTTAGCATGCTGGTTACTGACCTGAAATAGTTTATGCATATTTCCTCTATTAAATAATTACTGGTAAAATAAAAGCATTTTAAAATGGAAGAATTAAAACAATGATACAATATTTTATCATTTGCATAATAGTAAAATAACTCTTGATTAGAAACACTATTTATTTTGGCAGAAAATCATTAAGTGTGTACATTGCTTCAGGGTTACCGCCCCAAATTCCTTTCTTTTTATATCTTTCTCTTTATTTTCTGTACTTCCTATGTTTAAATACTATTACGGCTTTTGCTGGATATATTTGAATAACAAAGGACATTATTTTCCATCTAAGAAAAGCTGGCTCTTTGGGGCTGTAATTTTTCCCAGGTTCCAGTTTGTACATTAAGTTGGCTCCTCAAATAAAATATACCACATGTACCAAAGCTCTGATGTCCACTGCTCCATGTGTTTCTTCAAAGACAGCACCTCACATGTTGATCCTATGCCATTCTGAAGCTGTCTCAGGATCCTCTCAACTGGCCCCTCTGAATGCCCTTTGAAGTGCCACATGTAACCAAAAAGCCCTGGGATGCATCACCAGTTTACAAATTCCAGCTGCAAGCAAGCTTAAGGACTGGAAAGAGATCACAATGTGACATCCATCTTGTTAAAATAAGGGAGAGAAGAAAGTTGTTAAAGGGAAAAATAAAGCGATGTGAGTCTCAAAATAGCATCCATGCAGTGGGTCTATGGGATCCCTTTTAATCATTTGGATTTAGTATTAGCTATTATGATACTCTGTTGTGAGTGACAAATAGGAAAAATAATTGCTTTTCTTAGTCATCTGGTTGTTTGCTCCTTTTTGACCAAATAAACTTAGCTCAATATCAACATTCTCAACTTTCAAATATAGAATAAAAACATGTTTTCATAAGTATTCTTTAACCCACATCCAAGTGCACACACACACACAGATAAGCAAATGCAAGTGCAAACACACATAGTTCTATAGGGTGCATAATAAAGAGGAAAGAAGCAAAAAACAACAGCAGCATCTACAGCTGCCTGTGAAGTCAGAATGTCAGCAGGTCCTGATTTTGATGAAAGGAGCCACTTACAGCACCAAACTCAACAAATGACTGACACGTAATATTCCTGTCTTTCTGGGCTACAGTCTGGGAAATTTGGATACTACACCATATACTGATTGACGCAGAGTATCAACTTTTATTCTTACTAATTTTTTTCCAGTCATAAAAAAGTGCTGCTACAGAGCTGAGGATTTAGCTCAGTGGTTCTGCTGCCTGCTTCACAAGTGCAAGGTCCCAAGTTCAATCCCTAGTACCAAAAAACCAACCAACCAAACAAAACAAAACAAACAAACAACAAAAACCACACCCATCAGTGCTACTGCAAAGAGTAATTTCTTTTACTGTAGTATTTTTTTTAATTATAAGAATGTGTTCAGCTTTCTTCTGTCACTCTAAGAAGCATTTTTGAGAAAGTTGCCACTTATCTTCTCTGTAAATTCAGTTTATTCATGGTGTTTACCTCTATTGCAATTTTCACACATCAAGAGATGGTGATTTCCTTTAAAATAAATGTGCTTATATTTTACTGCTTGCTATATTCACCTGAAATCCTCCATTTCAGAAATGTTGTACATGATTCACTGATGGAGGAATTAGAAGCAATATATTAAGAGCTTTACACAGATTTTGATGACAGACTTTTGGACCTGTGATATCTTTGTACTAGCATTTGTGATTACGTAAAACAGCTCTATCAGCTTGTGAATAGTGATTATCTAACTTCTTTTTCAGAGGTTTGTTCCTTGGCTCTTAAATGTCTATGGCCCACTTCCAGTTCTGACTTTGTAAAATATGTATTTAAAGAGGTTGTTCTGAAAGGATCTACTTAGGGTAAATTATTTGTTGCCACTCATTTCTAAAACCCTGTGTTCTACAAAGCCATCTCATGTAAATGGGTTTAGAAATGTTGTAGACATTCCTCCAGATTTTTGTTGTGATTCCTTTATCATTTTAACTATGCATTTCAATAGTTTTAAGAATATTCAAATGGTTGTGAAATTGATATCCAGAAATATTTATCATAAAATTCAAATTTTATACTTATTGAAAATAACTCCCTCTTTCCCTTTATCCAGTCATTAGTTACAGCCATTTTACTTTTTATTTTTTCAAATTTGACTATTTTAGAGACTTCAGATAAGTAAAATTATATAGTATTTTTCTTTTGCGAGTGATTAAATTCACCTAGCATAATGTTCTCAAGGATTGTTCCTGTTTTAGCATATAACAGGAGTTTCTTCTACCTTAAGGATGAATTAAATCACATGATATCCATGTATCACATTTTCATTGTCTATCACCAATAGATACTCAGGTTGCTTCTACTATTTGTCACCTATGAATTGCATTGTTTTGAAATAGGTGACAAATATAATTTTAGATTTTGTTCAGAGATCCCTTAGATGTATACAAAAAGTTGAACTTCTGAGCCACGGAGAATAACTATTTTTATTTTTGGTACAATTCCATGTTGTTTTCCACAGCAATCATGCTACTTTATAATCTTGCCATAAGTGTACTTTAAAGTATTTCAATTTCTCTGCTCTTTCAGCCACACTTCTTACATTCATCATTGCTCAGATGTCATTTTTAGGAATTTATCCATTTCTTCTAAGCTTTCTTATTTATTGGCTTACAATTGTCCAAAATATTCTCTCATAGTTCTTTCTGTTTTGTTTTAGAGCCCCCGTCTTTCTCCTCCTCTCTGTCCCTGCCCCTTCCTCTTCCCCCTGCCCTATTCCCTCTCTTCCTTTCCTCTTCTCTTCCTTTCCCTCCCACCACTTTGCCCCTCCCACTCAGTCTCTTTTTTCCTCTTAATCCAACTAAGATGTGACAGTTAAATTTAACTGTCCTGGAAGCTGCTCATGTGTTTAGTGAAGCACACTTCTGCGTGTGTCTGTGTGGGTACTGTAGGTGTGATACTGGATGTCGTCCACCATCGCTGGTTTCTGACTCTGTTCCCCTGCTTTACTTTTGGTCACCATGAACTATTCAGCTTTGCTCCACCAGAACTTTCTACCATGGTGTTTTCGCCTGGGAGCCATGGACTGAATTTCCTGAAACCATGAGTCAAATTCAACCTCTCCTTCATTAAGTTGTGGAGTCAAGTATTCTTTCCCAGAGACTAGAGAGCTCACGGATACACTAAAATTTGCCAATTCTATCTTTTAACAACGCGATAACTTATAGTGTCAGGGTATTTTTCTTATGTCAGTATCCTTCAGTCTCTGCTCTGAACTTTATAGTTTCCTCCCTCTGGTGAGTTTTGATTTCAGTTCTACAGTTCCTAGGGTTCTAAGAAGTGTGGTGGATAAGGAGGATTGCCAACTCAATTGAGGCCTTATGGGATTTATAAAGCACATTCCGTGTATGTCTGGGTGAGTGCGGGAAGCATGAGCCAAGAGGTCTATATTTGATCCTGTTGCTCTTCTCCCTGGAACTATTCCCTTGTTCTGCTTTGTGGCTTCTGTGAACAAAGAAGCTTTGTTCCACCATGCTGTGCTGTCATAGTGTTTCTGCCTTAGAAATAGCAGACCACGAATGGAACCCCTGAAACCAAGAGACAAATTAAAATTCTCCTATGTTAAAATGTGGATACCATTATTGGGTCTCAGCAAAGAGAATCTGGCTAACACAAGGGACAAAGTTACATTGTATCTTTGAAGTTATACATATTTTAATGTGTTTAATTACATCTACACTCTTTCCTTTTAGTAGCAGTTTCAATTTATCTCCTAAATTTGTTATACTGTCTGTCTTAGTTACTTTTGTGTTGCTGGGACAAAATAGCAGACAAGTTAAAGAGAGAGAGGTTCATTTTTGCTCACACTTTGTAATCTCAATCTCTAGTTGGTCAAATCTAAGGTAGGGTCACATGGCAGAGGGATATCACAGAGGATAAATAACTCACTTCAAGGCAGGCAGTTAGACAACTTCCCCAAGGAATGACTCTCTCTCTCTCTCTATGTGTGTGTGTGTGCATATATAT
>NW_022900918.1:20973124-20993668 GCF_012274545.1 Fukomys damarensis | reverse complement strand
GTGTGTGTGTGTGTGTGTGTGTGTGAGCCACAGTTACCCACAAGGCTTCACTTCCTAGCATCACACCCAGCTATTAGTCCATTGATGGACTAATTCAACATCACAGACATATGATTCAAAATCACACACCCATGATCCATGGATGCCCTACCTATGAGCACCCAATAGTTTGGGGGGAATGTCTATATATAAGATGTAACACTCTTATTTAACATATATTTGGTGACTTTTTCAAGAAATTAAAATGACCAAGTTGTTATATAATTTGCTTTGTGATTTTTTCTTTGACTTATAGAATGTTGAAGTTGTTGACTTATAGAATATTGTTCAGTTTCTATATATTTTGAATTTTCCAGTTTTCCATTGCTATAAGTTTTTAGTTTCTTTTTATTTTTTTCAGAAGAAGTATTTTTATTATGATTTAACTCTTGAATTTTTAAGACTTGCTTTGGGGTCTAACATTTGATCACTTTGGAAATAATTCATGTGTGTTGACAAGAGCGTATACATTGGTGATGCTTAGTAGATTTTTCTTTTCATAGCTATTAAATACAATCTGTATTTACTATAGTTTTCTGGAAATATTCCATTTTTATCTCGATTTTCTTAATTTTATGTGTTATTGAAAGTGGAGTATTGAAATCTTCTATTATTAATGTACTAGTGTCTAATCCTTAAATTGTCCAAAGTTTACTTCTTATATTTAGGAGTTGTAAGGACCACTGTAAAATATTTATAATTATTATAACTTTCTTATGAATGTAAACATTTTATAAAATATATTTTTCCTCTTACAGTATCTTATTTAAAGTCTATTTTGTGTGATATAAGTATAGTCATGGTCTGTATTGTTATAATTTGTATGGACTATTTTAAAGTCCTTTCATTTTTCAGTCTATCTCTGTCCTTAGATCAAAAGTGAGTTTCTTTCTACAACATGTACAGACAGCAAATACAGACAGTCCCCACCTTAGCAGTGATTTAATCTTCATTATCAGTATTACAGTGCTATGAAATTCATATGCAAGTAATAGAGACTACACTTTAAATTTTGAATTTTGATCTTTTCCTAGAGTTTTGCTGTCCTCCAAAAATATTCTTTTTGATGCCAAGCACTTGCAATGAACTCTGTAATCCAGAGGGTAAACAACTGAGATTCCACAGTACACTGTGTTTCCAAATTCTAAATTTTATTAATCAGAAAGTATTATTTTAATTTTCAATGAGATCCCATCTGAGGTCAAGGAGCATCTGTAGGTAAACTCCAGGTTTTATTTCTTCATGTGTTTATTTCATATTCAAACATTTATTCAATCAACCTATGTATTTTGATTGAGGCCTATATTGTAATATATTTACTTTCATTAATATCTGATAAGGAAAGACGTTTACTCCCAGCTTTTCACACGCTGTTATCATTTAAACCCCTATGTCAATTTGCCTACGGCACAGGTATCATGTTGTCCACATATTTACCTTTCCCTGAGAAGCTCACATTTTTGTGGGCTTTGGATGCTGTTTACTGTTTACTGCTCTTCATTTAACAAAATTTCCTTCAGCATATCATGTAAAGTATAATGGCAATGGACAACAGACTTTGTTTACTTGAGAAAAGCATTAAATTCTCCATTTTATTAAATAAATTTTTGTACAGAAATAGTACTTGACGATGATATTTTTGATAACAGCAATTTGAATATGTCATTCCACTCATTCTGGCCTGAAAATTCTCTGTGAAGGAATCCACCCCTAATCTTATGGAAATTACCTTTTATACAATGAATCATGTCTCTGGAAAAATGTTAGTTTGTAATTTTTGTTCATTAAACTGTGTACATTAAAAACTTCTCCTTCACTCCACAGATCTTCCTTGACCTTGTTGAAGAAACAGTTTATTGCAAGAACTACAAACTTTACTAAAGTGTGTCCCTTATTGTGTTTTTTATTTTACCTGACCATAGTGATAGTAAAAGTACTTAAGTACTAAGGTACGTATTAGATACTATCATAGTCATCTGTCAATATGTACAAATGCTTTACTCTTTATAAAAATCATCTAGCTCTAAAAAATCTTAGATTATTTTAAGTATCCTTATTGTATCATTACACTATACGAAATAGTTCAGGTACTCAAAAATTAAAGCAGTCCTGGTCATTTTAGAGAAAAAAAATAATCTTTACTATATATTAACATTTTAGATATTGTTGAGAGGTTTTATTAAGGGACTGAACCCTAAATTGAATATTCAGGAACTCCTTCCACTCTGCACTTCAGAACGAGTACACGAGTGTCAGATGAGCCTGTGAAATATAAGCAACTGTGGAATATGCCTTAAGACCTTCCTGTTGAGATAAGAAAAATGCCATTATGAATTCCGGACACAGAATCATATCCACCATAACCTGTTTCATATGTGCAATTGTGGTGCTTTTCTCTCATTCCCTCCCTAACTCCAGGGAGAATTCCAAGTCATACACCAGAGAAACTACTCAATAGAATACAGATCGTATGCAGAATCCAAGCATGCTGGACAGGGTTAAGAACGAATTTTGAGCAAACCTATCTGAATGGTCAGCTTCACCTGACTGTTTAAGGTGGAAAAAAGAGAGAAGGAAGCAAAACCATTCACCCTCCAGGCCTGCTGTGGCAGCAGCACTGCTGTGAGTTCCTCCGTTGTTGCCCTGCTCAACACTGACACTGTAGGATGTGAGGTAGAACTAAGACTTTTGTTATCTTTTTTTGTTTTATGCCTGGAAGGATAAGTGGTCTGAGGTTAATATCTATATAAATTCTTGTATCTGAGGTCAAGCCTGATGTAACAAATTGAAAATGTAGAACTGGGAAAACGGTTAGTAAAAATGGAACTGATGAAAATGAGCTACAGTTATGCGTATATACATAATTCATGTTAATGGTAATCCCAAAGGTGTCAGTACTCCACATAAAAGGTGTGAGACAGGGTTTTACTGCCGCAATTGAAGTTCTTACTCTATTTCTTAATACTCTCTGGAGAGATTTGCTATATGAAAAATTTTGGAAATAATTTTTAAAATACTTATACCTCTCGAAACCTACTGTATTCACTTTAACATAATGTTTCAGATGTCATCACACTGTCAGGGAAAATAGCAAAATATCTGTTGGAAGCTAGATTATCAAGATGAACATTTATTGTAGAGGACACAGACAGTCCTTCTATATTTCACATATTTTAATTCATGTAATGTGCACAGCATTTTGTATTACTCTGGTGTGTCCACCATGAATAAGCAGGATGAACACATCAGTACTCCAAATTCTTTGCATATGTTGAGACCAATAGTACTACACACACCACGAGGGTTTGGCAGGTTTTAAGACCCACACAATTAAAATCTGGGAGATTAGGGCAGGTCTTTCAAACAGGTCTACCCTAGGGGAATAATACCATGTCAAACACACACCAGCTACCATAGTTTTCCAATGAAAATATGAACTTTAGCATAATGGTAGCCAGCAGTGCATCTCGGTAGCAGTGCTAGGGGAATATAGGAATCAGTATTTGAGTTCATCTGCTTGGCACTATGAATGGCAAGGTGTGCTCATGTGTGTCCAATTGTAAACAGGTGAGTTTACCCACATTGTACTCCATGGTACCTTTTGTATATCTATAACTTTTTTTTATTAAATGCTATCTTGATTTTTCTTCTTGACTTAGTACAATTCAATACAATATTGCATGAAAATCCACTTTTGCAACTTTGGGAGGAGATTGAAAATGAGTCATCAGGTAACTCTGCTACTGATGACTTGGACCATGTAAGCCAATGAAATTAACAAGATACGACAGATAGAGAAATGCAGAATAAAGATCTTGATTCTGATGTGGAGGGAGGCAATAATGTAAATCAATAATTTGACTAGTCAAAATACTACAAAATGGCCACGTAGACCTGAACCATCCAATGTTAGAACGAGGTCATAAAATGTTAAGCTCTTTCCAAAGGTGAAACCTATTGGGTGGAATGCCAACACTGTGATTCAAGGTTGGAAATTGTTTGTAATGGATGCTATGCCACAAGATGTTTTGAAGTAATGGGATATAAGTAAAACATTCTCTGTGCTTCAACAGTAATACTCAAAAATGTATTTAATACATCAGACAATTTATACACTGTCCAAATACATGAGGCCTAAAGAACAGTTTGCATCATTTCTTGGTTGTTGAAAGTTTTGACAATACATGGAAAATAAACTTCCAAATATGGTATAAAAGTATATGCCTTTGTGGATGCAAAGATATTTTATACCTTGAATTTGGAAATTTATCCTGGAGCTCAGCCACCAAGTCATCATCACGTAGTAGTTAACCATATGACTTTGCAATCATACTTGTTGAAACTATTTCCAAGAGTAACCCGAATGTCAAATTTTGGCAATTGGTTCACTAATTACTCATTAATGTTAAATTTCCTTAAAAAAAAAAAAAAACCTATTGACCAGCATAGGAACTATTCAAACAAACCAAATGGAGATTTCCCCCCAAATATTGCAAGCTTACAGTTGAGAAATACATGGCAAAATGCTTCCTATGATGAAGAAACACAAAGTAGTATTGATACTTTAAACATTACACCGTGATGACAAGACTGACAGTGAAACTGGGCACTCTGGTGTACACCTGTAATCCCAGCACTCAGGAGACTGAGGCAGGGGATTTCAGTGAATTCCAGGTCATACTATGCTACATAGTCAGTTCACAGCATCATTGACTACACAGTGAGCCCCTGTCTAAAAATATATATATGTTTGTGTGTGTGTGTGTGTGTATGTGTGTGTGTGTGTGTGTGTGTATTGGATCCTCAACACAATTGAGAAAAGTTACAACAAAACAAAAGGTAGAATAGATGTTGATGAGTCATGCATCATCTATGATGTCTCTTGAAACACCTAGCATTTGTCCATGGTTGTGTTTTATTCAATCTTAAACATGTCAGGAATAAATAGTTCCATAGTTACAAAGAAAATAACATGCATAAAATATCACAGAGAATTTTTCTTAAAGGATTGAGACTGAAATTGATAAATGGCACTTACGACCAAGGAAGAACAATGTCTCTGTCCAAAGAACTCACAAAAGAATTCTGGAGGATATCATTGAAACATCACAAAAACCTCCGAAGAAAACAGGAAGAACAGCAAAATGTCAAATATGTCCTAGCAATGTAGAACAAAATCCATGTGCTGCCAGTGTAAGCAACACTTTTGAGTGGAACGCACTGGTGCCATGAGTGAAGACTGACTTAGGTGTGATAATTGAAACAATGCTTATTCCTGTGGTAGTTGTATTTGCATTTTCATTGAAGTTCACATAGGAATTTATTTCTGTTGTTAGTTTTTAGATCCTGTAAACAGGTAAAGACTTGATGTTGAAAATGATGTTTATTTTAAACACTAAGTATGTATTAAAATTTTAATATTGAATTGTAGTGATATTTTATTTTCCTGTTGAGTGCACATTGTTTAATATAATACAACTCATAAAATTAAAAATTCACCAATAGAAATACTCTTTAAAAATAAGAGTTATACACCCCCTATAATGAGCCTTTCAAAAAATTTGCCATGATACCCCTAATTAATTGATTTAAGAGTCCAGGAAAAGGAGGGAGGCTCAAGGCTTTTTTTATTATAATAAGGAAGTAGGATGGAGGATGAGATTTCTCCTGCATAGGCGGGCTCATATATGATTTGATTATTTCACCAGTAAGAAAGAACAAAATAACTAGACTGTTTTCTCAGTTTGTTCACAGGGAAAAGGAGGAAGAAAATTAAAAACTGACGGACGTCTCAGACTCTGTTACTCTTTTTCTATTTCTATATGAGAAGTGAAACATGCCATATTCTTTGGAGGTTTTCACATAAACCAGTATGTTGTTCCATGATGCCTGCGACAGGTAGGAAAGGTGAATGAATGCTATAGAGCTAATCATCAGGCATTCTGAGAAAGGAAATGAGTTCCTTGTCACATCAATAACTTCTAGAACCCCGAAACTGATAAGATTTCCTTGTGGGCTCTTGCATTTTACTTTAGTACATTTAGCATATGTAGAAATGTGTGTTGCTTTGATTTACATAATTGGTTCCTGCAAGGCAGGATAGTCTCATTGTTCTTCACATAAAGGAAGTAACCCTAAGGCAGGGACCCAAGAACTTTTTTTTCTCATTGAGTTTATTGGTACATTTTAGGTATACAGTACAGTTACATTCATCATTGGCATCGTTATATGGCAGGTCTTGGTTCTCATGTTATCCCCTTACCCCTGCTCTCCCTTTACTCCTTTCTCCTTTCCCTATTTATAAATATTGTATTTCCATTTCTTCATTTCCTCATGTTTTTTTTCTTTTCCCTTATAACTAAGAGTTTTTGAAAATATGTACACGAAGCTGATTTTTAATCAGATTATCCAGTGCTAAGATTTCCTGAAATTGGTCTGTGTGTATCAGGTCCTCTCCTTTATTAGTGAAGCCCCAGTTCAGGGCTGAAAAGGAGTAGGGATGAAAAACATTGGGTCTCCACTGAGTATCACACTGAGCATGGTTTCTAGCTGTCTGTCAAGTATAAGAAAAAATTAACTCCAAGGGACTCTGAAGGGGGCAAAGGTGTTTTGGTAAAGTTTGCACCTCCATCACCATGTCTTCTGGCAGTACACTAAGCTAAGGAGAAGCCGTTCCTTTTCTTTAGAAGGGATGTATGAGAAGCAAGAGTTTGACACCTCTCTGTATGAAGGAGGCTTCGATGACCATGCTAAATCTATGAGCCACAGCTTCTGCTATCAAAAATAAACTGAAAAGCAGGATATTAAGCTCACAAGTTCAGATATGTGACATCCTCTGTGTTCAAAATCAGGATGATAATTGGCCAGCAATTGCCACTGTAAAACCATATAATATGAGGCAAAAAGTAAAAGGATTTTTATGGTGGTTTAGGCAACAGATGGGAGGATTAAGGAAGGCAGCCTGAATATAATAAAAGAAAAGCAAGGGTTAAAGCAAAAGAATATGATTCCATAAGAGGAAACAACCAACAGGGGTGGATGGAGCAGTGTGGTATAAAAGATAGAAGGTTGCACAAGCAATAATTGTTGGGAAGAAAGTTTAAGCAATGCTATTTATTCTTAGCAATATCCAGGAAGGTAATGTTCAGCATTGGTTAGATTAATTTTGTTATGAGTTGTGAATGTGGAAAGAAATTTGTATTTTTGGCTTTAATGTGGATATTCTTCAAATTACCAAAAAATACAACTTTCTTGTTCATATAGTTTTCATGCATTGACTTAGTCAATTCAGGTTACTGTGACAAATGGCTATGGACTGCATGTTTTATAACCAGCAGGAATTAGTTTGTCACATTTCTAGAGGTTGCTAGTCTGTGGTAAAGAAATCAACATGGTCAAATTCTGGTGAAAATCCTGTTTTCACTTCAAACTGACCAACTTCTTGAATTCTGTCATGGTGGAAAGAGAACTAGCAGGTCCTACTGTTTCTCTTTCATAAGAGTACAAATTCCTTTCTGCGCCATCCTGATCTCATTAAATCCCAAAGTACCCATTACAAATATAGCCATATGTTAGGTCTGAATATGTGAGTTGGGTGAGGAAGGTTTTCCATCTGTGACAGATGCAGGCCTGACAGAAGAAGCAAGAGTAGCACGATTTACAGATGAGAAATGAAGAACTTATGTTGGGAAATGCCTGTATCCAACTAAGAGTGTTTTTCAACTTCATATAGAAAGTAACAGGTGAGGCATACTACATATATGTGTGTGTGTGTGTGTGTGTGTGTGTGTGTGTGTGGTGTAATATGTTCACTTCACAGTATGAGTTTTATCACAAACAGCAGTATTTTTATTAGTGTAAATTGTACAGACCTGCTTAAGGAATTCCTTATTAATATTGTTCATTATTTGAGCAAATCTTCTAAGACTATTTTTGCTAAAGTCATGATTTTTAGAGTGAGAAAGTTCAAGTAGCTTTCTCTTAAACCCTAGATCTTTTATGGTATATAGTTGTATCCGTAAGTAATCTATAACACAATGGAAAAATGAGGTACAAAGCCGATACTTTTGAAGTTGGACGAGACTCTAAGATCTGTGTGATTTCATCAAGTGATAGTTTTACTCTGCGCCATAGCCAGAGACACAGAGATGCAGTGGCAAACAACTGTTATGAAATTGGTAGAGGAAGCAATCAAAACAAGGAAGCAGATTTAATGTACAAGAAACAATACTTGTTGTCTAAGGTTAGAGCAGTGTGGGATAATAGTTTAAATTCACTCTTTGAGCGTCAGTGACTACGTATCAGAACACAACACACAACACACACAACCACTGACTCCAGTTCCAGAAAACAAGCTTCAAATCTTCTTTCAAATTGAAACCCGTTAGATGAAAATAACTGGCATGCAATGCACAAATATTTTTTTAAAACTCTCCTAGCTCTATGTCTGACATTACAGCTTGTTATTGACCAAACATAAATTATTTTACTAAACCTAATTTGTTTTTTTTTCTTACACAGGGATGTGATAAAGTACAACAACTGAATGGACAGACTTGTACAAAAGACATCCCTCATACATTGTCTGCTTGTTCATTAGCTATGAGATTAGCATATGAGATACCAGCTTAGTTTCATTTTAGACTGGAGTGAAACTCCAAAAGAACATAAATTTTATCTTATATTTAAGTCTGTCATGCTTTAGTAAGAATGACATTTATTTTAAATAGCTATTACCATGTACTATTTGACATGAAATGAATAGTCTGAAATACTGTTAAAATTATTTGTATTTCTGTAAAATTGAATTGTAATATGTTGTGGAAGATGGAGACACCATGAAAACGCAAGAGGTCAAGGAGGATCGCTTGACTAGAACAGAGCTCTAGGAATGGCACGAAACACGCTCAGTCCTTGGACACAGAAGATGATGAGGATTTCTGCAGGCATTGAGATTACAAGGTGAAGAGCAGCCTTGCTAGGCAAAGGATTTAACTCAGTGGCATCGCAAGTGCAAGTGCAAGGTCCTGAGTTCTAATCCTGTAACCAAAGGAAAAAAAAGTCTTGCTTTCCCTGTGACATCAATTTGTGAAATACATTGTGCTTCATACATTCAAAATATTTCATAATTGTTTCACTGTATGTATTAAAATAATAAACAAGAAATTAAAATAATTGAACAATTATTTCTATAGTCCAGGTCAATAAGATATTGAAGTTATACTACATATTTGTAAGATTTATTCCTATCCTGAATTATATAAAATATTATATTTACATATTTGTTATCCTTCAAATAGATTGGACTCTACCTGATAGATTTCCCTTGGGTTCCAAAAGTAACCACTGTCAAAAGTACAGATATTTCAACCTAATGTATATTTTTGTATAATTTAGCATCAATTTGTGTATTTATAAAACTGGTTTTCAAATTTAAAAGTCGTTAATATAATAATCTGTGTTTGAATATCACTTTTTGAGACTTTGTCTTCCATTAAAATATTAAAATTTAATTCTTATTGTAATGTTAATTTTAGAAAATCATTTATAATTTGTTTAGGATTTGTTTGCATTAATTTTAAATGAGCTCTGGTTAATTCATGTCTAGTTTGTGTATATGAAGTATTTTATGATAGTATTGCAAATTATTTGTGTATTGTCTTGATGATCAGTTTTTATTTTTCCTGTTTTCATGACTAAAATTTAGCCATGATAATTTTTCTTATATCTAATTGATCCCATGTATAAATTTCTCTTGAAATTATACTCTATATAATCAAACTTCTAAAATCTCTACTGATAATTTGGTTTTTTGATCTTGACAAGGGGAAAAAATGAGAACCAAGACCTGTCATGTAGAGGTACTGGATCCCAATAATGAATGTAACTCTACTGTATACATAAAATGTACCAATAGACTCAAATAAAATTTTTAAAAAATAGTAGAATGATGACATCTTAATGCCCCAAATCAAGACTGTACCCATACATTGCTATCCCTCTCAAGAGAATGAGAATTTTCTCTGAATTACTTTTATAATAGAAATGGAAGAGAAATTTCTACCAAATCAGTAGGCACATACTAATGAACTTGTGGGTTTTTTGAGTCTGCTATAGTAAAGATAACACATCTGGCACAATGTTTGCAACTGTAACTTATTCCTTGGATTTTAGCTTGGCAATCTACGTCACCCTCGGGATCATTCTGGTTTTTGCAGAGACTAGACTAGAAAATTATACTGAAATATCATAGACACTAGTACCCTTGCACCTTTTTTAAAAAAATGATTGCATTGATTTCTGCTGTTCTTCTAGGTATTATTTTTATTTAATATATGTTTCAGTATGTTCCATTTAACTCTCTTCACTGTATTAGTTTCTAAACACAGTGATCCCAAACTGTTAGATTGTATTGATTAACAAGTACATTTGTTCTAATATTACATTTAGAGACTGGGTGATTGACTAATCTATAGCTCTGTGGTTGCAATATATCTACAGTGATCTGACTCAATTGTGAAACTATATTATTATCTGTCTGTCATACATCATATCATCTCTTCCTAGGTTAGAAATCAATATTGAAATCCTTCTGCCTGTATGGTGTATCTATTATACATCTTGAGATTAAATTTAACCACAAGAAATATGAGCAATTTCACTAAAATTGTTGACAGATTTGAGAAGACTCAAGCCATTACTATATCTATCATCTAATCTTCATATATATCCTGTGTTTTGTAGTTTGTGCTAGTCCAAATTACTGATGGTTAGTGCCCTTAAAGAACTGGCATGTCCTCAATTACACTTCCAGTTTCTCACACCAGAAAAAGTATTCAGTATTTACACATGTATGCCCTATTTACTTGATATAAAATAGATAATGTGAAATAGGAAGAAAATATCCAAAAGGGAAGTAAGAGAGGTAGGGCATGGCCAAAAATGCAAAGGAAAAAAAATATGAGGAAAGGAAAAAAAAGGAAACAAAGTCTTTGTAAATAGGGAGGAGTGAAGGGCTTGAAGGAAGGGCAGAGGAAGGGGGGAAAAGTAAGAACCAAGTTATATTATGTAAAGATATAAGTTCCCCAGGCCAAGGATTTAGCTCAGTGGCACTGCACCTGCCTCACAAGAGCAGAGTGTGACTCCCAGTATCAGAAAAAATATATATATAAATTCCTAATGGCAAATGTAATCATATTGTGTACCTAAAAATAACAATAAACCTACTGAATTTAAAAAAGAACTGGCATGTAAAAACCCCTAATGGTTTTGAGCACTTTTTTGTCCTCCAAAATATAGCATATAGGAAAATTTTCTCGTGTGTACCTGAGGTGGGTTGCAGAATATTTTCTTCGGTTCCTGGATTCTTCTGTCCTCCGAAGTTTGATATTCTGTTATCTAGTTAAGACTTTGAATAGATAAGAAGCAAAAATTATCTAATTTATTGTCTTAACTTCTATGTCTTCCAGTTGGTTTGCAATTTCATTATTTTTACATACTATTTTCAAATGTACGTGAGAAAAATCTTAATAGTCTTTTCCATTGCATACAAACCTTTTGAACTCATGACTACATCCCCACATGTGTGTAGGGTTAGCCAAATCCACAGATGCATGAAAGGTTAAGCTCTGATTATACGTCTTTGGAACTATGGCTTATTTGAGTAATTGCACTATTCTTTGCCACTGATGGTTAGCAGTATCATCCAGCCCCAACTATTCTAGAATCACATTATTTCTCTTAATGTTGGGAAACTCTGTCACATCATCATCAAACGTCACCTATGTTCTCCCAGAGTCAGTAATCCCAGAGAGAACTATGAATCTTTGTACAGGTACCTGGAAGCTTTGCAAATACTAATTTTATTAAATTAGCTCCATAATATCTAGTTTCAAATTTTCACCAATTTCTTTCTGGGAAACTTGTCTTTGCCTACGTAAACTTAAGAGGGGGGAAAAAAGCTCACTTTTTGAAAGGCTACTGTCACATTTCTTTTCTGTAATATAGATATGTTGGAATTAATTCATTTCATGGGCTGCAGGTAATAAAGTTTCACAGGTTGTGATCTTCATGATCACTGGCTTATGAGACTACCACCTATAATCCTTGTGAATTACTGCCAGGTTAAGTAATCTCTTGAGTACTGAGACAAATAAGGATAGAGAGGCAAAACTTAAGGGTTTTAGGCTCAGGTAATTTTTTTTCAAAATATCCCTAATCGTATCTCAAGTCCCTATTCTTTCCTTACCTCTGATTTTATATTAGCCTGAGCAATCTGGGGAGGTTGAGAGCATTATTTATTCAGTAACTAAAATTCTTCAATGGTCCTTGGGTGGATATTCATTACAGATTTCTTTTAAATATGGGTAATAATTCCAGTAAAGGTAGCATCAATGAGTTACATATTTGTATCATCAATTTCTCCTTATTTCTAGGATTAATGTCTGTCATCAGAAGTTAATGGTGTCCTGCATTCCTCCATCAAGAATGTGGGCTGCTCGTGTCTCAAATATATAAGCAATCCAAAATCACTTTGTAGAGGCACTATGACTGGGATCATTTCCAAAACCAAATCTTGAGTTGGTAAGTTTCCAAGCAAGAAACAGATGGCAAACTCAACCTTCATAATCTGAATGAAATTTAATAAAGCAGATGTTTACAAAGATTTAGAGAATCCACATAGGGTTCTTGAAGTACCTAACTTAGAAGACTGGGCATGATTATTTTCATCAGGACAAAGGCGACAGAGTCTCCACATGGGAAGATATCTGGTCAAAACTGAGGCAACGTTTGCCAGACATTTCTAAGTTAACATGGGTAACTGGAACAAAGAGGAAAAATGTTTAAACATTTTGAAAATTTTCAATCATAATTTCAGTTTGATTATTTTATTTTCACAATTTTAACAGAAAATATTACTTTGCTTTTCTAAATATCTTTGACATACATTGTTTTGTATTAATTTGCATAATTGATCATTCATTTTCTTTGTTATTTTCACAGAATACTATTTCCTCCAGTGCTCCAAGATGTAGTCCTGCACGTTGGTTTTGAGTAGAACCTTTTATTTTCATTTCATCTTTTCTGTGGTGCTTGCTCTGCCTGTCTCTCAACCTTCTGTCTCTCCTTCTCTCCCTCCCGGAATCTATCCACCTCTTCCCATATGGGGTTTATTTTCCTGTTATATTATTCTTGCTGTTGTTTTTATGTAGCACTTCGGCTTTAGGATTCACAAATAAGTCTCATAGTTATTATTCATTCAGGTTCACCATGGCAACACACAATTATAAAATGTAAGGCCAGTCCTGGAAAAATGGAATGGTTTGGATTTTAAAATGTTGTGTCTGTGCCTTTCTCATTTACTAAACCTTCAGTTTCCAAAGCACATGTTGTCTTTGAAAAGAGTGTTGTGTGGTAGGAGCATAAAGTGAGAGCTGAAAAAGAGATAGACATCTGCACAGATAAAGCCCTAGTAGGGAAATGCTAGGAAGAGGACTGAAAATGTGATTCTGTTGTCTTTGAAAAAAGAGTCATGAATACAAACCTACTCATGATTTGCAAATGTATTTTTTTGAAGTTTTTTCCTAATGCTAGTCAAATAAAATATTTTCTAAGATTTCTTTGGTAAATGAATATTTTACCAATAATGACTGACATCAGTTACAGCTTATTTGTCTTATACGTGCTGTTTATCTTTACTTATTCAATCAATATCCTAATATTGGGGTGGTTAGCTGTTTCAACTCAGTGTTCTAAAGGATGCTGGTAATTAAACTGTTTTATCTCTCTTATTAAAGATTGATAAAATTAACTTATCCTCCAAATGGAAATATTTTTATATGGTAAATACGTTAAAACCATGATTTCAAATATTATTCAGTACAACATTCACTTTCAAGTAAACTGACTAGACAAGTTTCTATATGGCCAAATACCTGTTCAATGGACTATTTATTATAAAAGTTCTATCAACTGAAGTTGATATTAGCCTAATATAGTATCTCTTATCCTTATGATAGACGTTTAAAAATAAATTAGGTAGGAATAAAAATCAATAAAATCCCTTTTATGAGTACTATTTATTTCAGTTAAGCGAACCATAATATGTATGGAAATTTTATGATTAAACCCAGGTATTAGTAAAGTATAATTATTAGAAAAACACAGAGATACTGAAAATTTTACTAATTATTGCTAAAATTATCGAATGTTGATAAAATTTTGAATTTATACTTTTCTAAAAATATATTTTACATGATTTCTCATTCTTTACTTTTAGGATATCATTATTCTCTACAGTAAGCCAATTAACAATGGGTGAAAACAAAATACACAAGGCCATTAGGAGAAAATTTAAAAAGAACTCAACATTTTTATCCTAGTAGGGTAAAATGCATTCTCGGGTCCATGTAATTATTCATTTTTGACCTGCCTCTTGAGAAGTCAGGCAGCACTAGAGATGATGGTATCTTGCTGATTTACTAATTCCTAATCTATTTTCTAATTTCAGTTTTTAAGAAACAGTTTAAGGCTAAATAAAGAAAATAAAATGTGCCTGCCTCTCAATGAAAACTGAATAAGTTTGGATGGATTTTAAAACCTTTAAAATATACCTACTGCAGAATGTATAATGCCTTTTAACTTTTGCTTACTGTTGCTTACTCAGCTATTTCCCTTGGATAATTTATAAAATAAAGTTTATGAAAGATATAAAATACTTTACCATAAAGGAAATAACAAATAAACACTATATTCTCATGTTTATCCTCATCAGTTGATGGAACATTGTCTAGGATTTTTATCCTAATGCAAATTTTTGTTGCCATAGTCTCTGTTTGAACATGTTGTACAAGTAATTTGAAAATGTTTCCCATATAAATGGATTCAAATGTAGGAGAATGATATGTTGAATCAAATTGAGTAGTTATGGAACATTTACTGTGAAATTAACATATATTTTTATACATATATGCTTAAATTATTCATCTTTTTCTCTGCTCTAATCTTTGAAAATCATCAAAAAACATTCAAAATGACTGTATGATCTTTCAATAGCCTAACTTGGTAAGACATGTTGTGTTTTATTAGTACAGCACATTATTAGAAAACATAAATTGCTATTAGACTAATGAAATTAAAAGTATAATAAATAAGATATTTTATATGACTAGAAAATTCTTCTAAATTTGTTGACATTAGTATTTATATGCATAGTGTTATTAACTTTCCAGAGAAACCTTGCCATGTAATATTAACTACTTTGCTACTATATTTAAAAATAATAATCATAAAATTACACTCAATTAATTACTATACCCCAATTCATGACCTTTAGTCTGCTGTACAATTTAATTAGGTAAACAATTGATAGTGGCCTTGCTCAAAAGTTGGTTATTCAGGCTTCTTGTCACACTGACAGATCTGCCCAAAAGAAAAGATTTATTTTGTCCCTAAATTTTATGGGATTCAGTGCATTCTCACTTGGCCCTAAGTTATATTTCTTTTAAGGTAAGGCAAAATTAACTGACAAGAACTTCATGGCTCAGAGCGATCTGGTCTCCGCCACACATACGTATTCATCTTGCATTGCATCTCTATTAATTTCTACATGCTAATGAGACAGTTGCTCATATCCCTCATCTTCCCTCTTACCATGCAGAACACCTGGTCTTCTTATTTTCCATTTTATTCTCAAATTAAAAAAAAACACTATTTATGCCTACTCGTCTTTCAACTCTTGCGTGAAAATAAACTTTCAACACATATTGCATCACAGCCAGGTGTAGTGACGTTCATCTGAAATCCCAGCACTCTTTGCAGATGAAGCAGGAAGATCCTAAATTTGAGCCTACACCAAGCAACTCAAGAAATTAGTGAGATTTTTGTCACAATTTTTTTTTAAAAATTGAAATATCTGGAGGTGTAGTTTAGTTCAAATGGTCTTGCTTTAATCCTCAGTACCACACATACACAAAAGAAAAAAGACATAAACTAGTCTTAACCGAATTAAAGATATCTCTGTATATTTATATGAACGCTTTTCTTAGTAGTGAAAATTCCACTTTGGAATTATGCACTTATTTATACTTTTTGTGAGTAATTTTAGATTATTAGATTTAAGGGACTTCTGACAAAAGACAATATTTATGAAAAAGCCTTTCTTTGGTCTGTTTAATATATTTCAATATACTTGATATATTGAAGGCAATCAACAGATATTTAATAGTAGGTAAGCACTGTGTATGTTTTTCATCCAATACCTAATTGAGTAGACAGAAATTTCCTGAGTACAAATATATTTGTATATCAATTTATTCAACATAATTATACAATGATTTGTTTATAAAATATCTTACATTACATTTTTCTGTGATAATCATGTATTCATCTAATTTGAAGGCCCTTATGATCATTTGTACAATCCTTCAAGTTCAGTAAAGAAATTCTATCAAAATATAATTCATAATCTTTTAGAGGACTTATATTACAAAAGTTCTATCTTTTAAGTAAAACAGCATATAAAAACAAGAAATTACAAATGAGTTGGAAAGCATTACTTCTCAATATTAACAAATATACAATCAGAAAAACTTTAAGAAAGTACAATATTCCCATAGAAGTACAAAATTATATTTTAAAGTATATGAAGTAATACTTAACAAATGTTCAATTTCAAAAACTACTTTCCTGAGATACTATTTGGTATTTGCATATGTGTGCTTTATTTATTTCACTGAGATCTCTGTTGTGAAAAACTATTGTAGTACTCAAGATCCTAATAGGACACTTAGCAAATAGGAAGAAAAGGACCAAAGGTGTAGGGACAGTGAGAAGGACATGGAAGGGGGAACAGGGAAAAGGAAAAAAATATGAGAAAATGTAAAAATTGAATTAAAGTGTTTGAAGGGGGGAGGGAAGGGGAGCGTGAAGGGAGGGTGGGGACAAGGGGAAAAAATGAGAACCAAGACCTGTCATGTAAAGGTACAAGATCCCAGTAATGAATGTAACTGTCCTGTCTACCTATAAGTACCAATAAATTAAAAAAAAAAAAAAAAAAAAACTACTTTCCTGACTTGGCGATTTTGTCAACTTGAGTTAACCTCCAAAATTGTAAAATGTTCTAGTTGTACCTAAAAATTCATTTTCCCCTTTCCATAGCACTGAATATGATTTTATACACTTGTCTATTCAAAACATAAATTCTATAAATCAGGTCCTTTTTTTGTTCTGCAGATAAGTGTGACTATATTTTGAAAAAGGATATAAGTAGTTGAAGAGTGTAATTTCCTGTCTTTTTAGGAGGAGGCCTATGGATTTTATTTCTCGTTTTCACCTTTCCACAGGCTGCCATGAGTACCAGATGGTGATCTTTCCTGTACTGTGAGAAAGATTCCACAGAGATTGTAAGCCACAACACAGGAGGAGCTGGACTCCAGATGATGACTTGAAACTGGGTGTCTTACCAGCTCAGCCTTTTCCATGACAGATAAATTTCTTTCCACTTTTTAACCCCTCTTCTATGAAGTCTCTTTCTTATGTAACTGATATCATAACCTAACATTATTCTCTATTAAAAACTTTGGAATTTAAGCAATTAAAATGCATGCATATATTTCATATAATAATGCATTAAATATTCCATTTGAAGTAAATAAAATCTTTCTGATTTTAATTTCTGATTTAGCTCTACTTAAATATTTTTCTTAGTCATCCATGCATCTATAAATGGACCTGTAGTACTAGAGTATTCAATCTGTCCCTTTGCTTGTATGAAGTTTTCTCATAATTTACTTAATGCCGTCTACTAAATTGTGGTTTCCTTGTCTGTCATTTATATTCAATAGTTCTACTCTTCAAAATAACTTGCCCATACTTAAAGGCTATTAGGTATGGGAAATAGATGGTGAACCTCCTCTTTTGACATTGCATAAATGCCTTGAATATATTTTAATACACAGAGAATTGGCCTGTGTGAATTTAAACCTATTTCATTCATAGCACGCTATAATAACTTATTTAATGTTTGCTATTTCAGTTTTTTTCTCAATCTACATTACAAAGATTTTTGTGGTATAAACTTCTGAGTAGAAGACAGTGTTCATTGATGCATTTTGAAAGCTACAAAATGCAACAAAACAATTTTCAGATTTATCACAAAGCTTGTAAATATATATAACTCTTCAAAACTTATACAAACGTAGGTCAATGCTATATAAAAATACATAGTTAATAAGAATAAGGATTCAACGATAATTGCCAAAGATTACACTGCACACATGAGAAATATATTTCATTGAACTTTAAATTTATATTTCAAGGTCAGTAGAAATTAAGGTCACAAAGAAATTAATAAAAATACTTACAAAATGATCAACACTAATAGAATTGTTTGGAGAATCAAAATAGTACTGAAGTAGATCAACACATCTATTTAACAAAGGAATCTAGCAGGGGACCAAGGACGTAGCTCAATGGTTCCGCAGCCTACCTCACAAGCGAAAGGTCCCGAGTTTGATTCTCGGTAATAGGATCATGGTGATCTTCAAAGCACCTATATGCAGATAAAAACA
This sequence comes from Fukomys damarensis, assembly GCF_012274545.1. Lineage (NCBI taxonomy): Eukaryota > Metazoa > Chordata > Mammalia > Rodentia > Bathyergidae > Fukomys > Fukomys damarensis. The sequence goes on along the minus strand of NW_022900918.1, from coordinate 20,975,060 downwards.
GACCACTGAGGGCATAGCTTGGTTGAATTAATATCAAGTGAATCAATTTTCAAAATATTTTCCAAACCCTAATCCTCAAAGTGATCTTCCTGAAGCGTTGCTTTTTTCAGTGCTGCTTTCTCATTTCCTCTTTCATAATCATCCTTCTCTTTGCAGAAAAATAAATGAAAACATAACTTTTATCAAAATTCAAGTGATACACATTTGGAGCCTTTTAGAATAACAAAGAAATAACTTGTTTCTAAAGGAAATTCTTTTTATAGAAAAGCAAGAAATAATTGAAGGAAAGATAAATGATTTCATTAAAATGACAAGCCATGTCAAGTCTCCATGCTTTTGCTAGTAAATAAGTATATTACAGTCAGAACTTGGAAGTAGTGTGTAGGTTATTTAGGCATGTATTAACATTTCTATTCAAATTTAAAAATGAAGTAAGAGGTTGTCTGACAGTAACTCTGATCTAGCTAATTGTTTTGACTACAGAGGCTGCTGTTGCCAATTGGTCTACATGGTATGCATTTTCCATCTATGGACCAAGGTAACCACTGTTTTTAATTTTTAACAACATTTTATTTTATTTTTAACTTAAAATACTAATAGATTTCAGGAATTTTATATTCGTAATTTAATAAATGCATGAAAGTTTTAGTCATCGACTTAAATATGTAAGGGGATTACAGTTGCTCACAGGTGGATAAAAATAAAAATTATTTTAAAAAGTCAATCTATATTTGTGTTTTAACACTTTGCTGTTCACACAAAATTCACTGTAGTGCCTGTTGATCAAACAGCATGATTTACTCTAACTTATTGCCTGGCTGTGTCCTTCTGGGTTTGGATTATGAAAGAAGAAGACAATAAATTGAGAAATGTGTGGTATATATGGAATGACTAAAACAACAAACATTTGGATTAAATTAGGAAGGAAGGATAACAAGGGTAATTCATAGGATACTGTGGTAATTTATTTGAGTCATTCTGTTTTCCATCATCTGCAGTAGTCATTAAGACTTTAGAACCCTCTGTAATTATCTCTTAGTTGCATTCTGCAGGAAATTTGAAATAGCTTATGATCTTTCAGAGTAAAGTTTCAACTTCCTGGGATAAATATTATTCTAGGTAATCCATTTTACTTTGACAAAGTTATAGGTTTTGTTTTGTAAAATTTATATCTTTGGAGGACAAAAAATAGAGAATTCTAGATCAATTTTATAACATAGTCATCTGCTGTATAAGTATAGAAATATATAGAAATTTAACATCTTTGACTTCCTGCTTGAAAACTCATGAATATAAAGCACCTCAATAAATCACTGAGACTATTGATGATTTTCCCCAGAAAAGAACAAGTGGACATAATTAATTTGACCCAAATGGGGGATACAAAAGGAGATATGCAATTAAAAACTACATAAGCCTATGTAGAGCTTAAAACTATAAAGAAGAAATAGAGCTTTAAAGCATTCCTGTAAGATATTCCTAAAAGAGATCTTAGCATTCCTTAGATTATGTAACAAAATTAAAAATGTGAAAAGGATTTTTACTTTCCAAAACAATTACATAGAATATATATGCATGAGGTTTACCAAAATAAATCCTGAAGCAATTACAGTGATATCTCAGTTCATGAATTTAATTATTTCCATGATTCTGAGCACAAACCAAATTGGATGAGAACTGAATCAAATTTCCCCACAAAGTCAACATTGAATCTAACTTTTGAATTTGATTTGGTTGTCATCTAATTTAGTCTGCGACCAGAATCATAGGAAGAATTAAAGATCATGAACTGAAGTTCCTCTATAAATAGTACTACAAGATAATAACACTTCATAGGGCCAGGGATTTATCTCAGTGGTTCTGCCACCTGCCTTGCAAGCACAAGGACCCGAGTTTGATCCCAGGTACCAAAAAAAAAAAAAAAAAAAAAAAAAAA
>NW_022900918.1:20966890-20973097 GCF_012274545.1 Fukomys damarensis | reverse complement strand
TTTGACCCCAAGAAAAAAAAAAAAAAAAAAAAAAAAAAAAACAAGCATAATAACACTTCCCATTCAGTAGGATGGATAAACATAAAAGACTGTGGCAAGTGTTACTGAGAATATGCAGATATGAGAATATTATGTCACATTTTGTGGAATAAAAAAGACTTTAACCACTTCAGAAGATAATTTTTCATTTCCTTAAAAGGCTAACGATCTAATTATAGTATGATGCAGTAAAACCACTCTTGACTACAGAACCAAGAGCTATTTAGTTGTATGTTCACACCACTAATTGTACATAAAAGTTTAGGAAAGCTTTTCATTAAGGGCTTGAAAGTGGAGCCATCACAAATTTTCATGAACCAATGAATGAATAAAGTTTAGTTTCCCAAACAATGAAATAATATTCAGCAGTAAAGTTAAATAAAGTACTGATACTTTAAACGGTGTGCTCTCTTTAAGACTGTATGCAACATCAAACTAAACAGAGCTACTATTAGTAAGAAAAATTTCATCAGTTAACTTTTGAAAAACTTATACTTGATCTTGAAATCCTACAACCAACATTCTCTATTCCTCTTTCGTATTTAGGTTTTCTTGTCCTTTCAGTTCTGTTTCATTTATATGCAAGAAAATTGATTAAAGCCCCCAATAGAATTACCTGAGTTATAGTATCAAAAATATGGAAAAATGTTAAGTAATGAGATTTTTATAGAAGGCATTCAGAGCAGTGCTGCAAATATGTGATAACTGTCATAGCATAAACACTGACTTATCAGCAAGAGATCAAGAAAAGTTTTAAAGGAAGAGGTCAGAAAAATGATAATGGGGCGAGGTGGGTAGGAGGGGTCTTTGTTAATAAATGCAGGGGAAAAGTCTCCTTAGATTTCAACATTAATGAAATATAGTCACACTGAAACTGCAGAGATAAGCACTATATAACCCAAGTGACTCTAAAACATATAGTAAGATTGTCTATGAAGCAAAAGAAAAAATTGCATTATCTCTTTATTCTGGAGCAAAGTACTTCCACTTTATCTAATGCGGCAACCTCTAAAATGCATTTTCTGCCTCATTGCAATTCACTGCAAATGGCCCAGATCAACATTCTGAAATTCTAAGTAGATTCTTTAGCTTTCTAATAGGATTTTGCTATGTGACCTCACTAGCCAAGTTTCTGCTTCAGTGAACAGTATCTCAGAGTTAAAATATTAAATAGTCTAAATATTAAATAGAGTTTCTCCAAGGACATATATTACAACACAAAGTACTTTGGAAAATCAAGAAATAACAAAAGAAACATTTCCTGCTGGGTCATCAGTTTCACTATTTTGGTCTCTCCAAACGAAAGTGTTTATTTAAATAATCTAGTCCATTGTTTCTCTAATAGAAATAATACTCTGGCTAATTGGTCTTCTGGTATTTGTGCAAAAGTATCTTCCTTTCCTCCTTCATTTTTTCAGCTTAAGCTGTAAATGTCTGTAGCATTCAAGTACTGTCCTATATACATAAAAAGGCCCAGGAAGTTATGTTAGTCTTTAAGTGTGGCACTTATGATTATGCTAGAGATATTCAGAGAATCTAGTCACAGGGAATACATAGGCTTTAGCTTCTGGAAGACAGAACTCAAAGAATTTAGGAGAGTAAATTTAACTTTTTGAAGCTCACTGCTCTTATCTACTGAATAGGAATAAAAATTCACACCCGTCTGATTTTATCATATAGACTTTAATTGTAGATATTATAAAAAATCTAAAGTATTAGGGAAAGTGTAGGTGGCTAGTGCTGTTAGTTCCCATTATTATTATTACTGCATATATGAGAGAGTCAGGCAGTGATACAAAAGTTCCAAAAAAGAATAAGTGAAAATTCCATTCATAATGTCCAGACAAAACTTACCCAAATGAATAACCCAACTGAAAAAAATACTCTAACGAAGTTATTTAAACTATGGCTATAAGAGAAGGTGCTGAAAATAAGTGAAAGAACTTATAATAATAGTAATAATAAATTAAGTGTCTGTTTCAACAGCCTGATGTGGGGAAAAAAAAAGATAAATGGGGAAAGTAATTTCAGGGAAGAACAAATCAAACAGATTTAAGGAAGTGCTGGGAAAGGTACAGGATGTCAACTCTTATTGCACCTAAAAACTTTGTTGTTTTTCATTAATTTGTGAACATGCAGTGTGTATATACTAAAACCTGGGAATTATAACACATTTCAAAATCTTTGCATGTATACATTTCTCATCATTTAGTGCTGCTTCTTCCAAGAATGCTTTTAAAATTCTCTCCAACTAAATTTGTACAACCTCTATGACTTGCTTATGACACCTCATCTAAAAATAATACACACACCATATCTCTTACTAAAAATGCAGGAACAATTTGTATTCCTGACAGATCCTCCAATTTGCCTTAAAGGAAAATTCTTACATGGTTTTACACTGATGGGAATTAGGTATGTTTGTGACCCTTTCTGTCCATTTTCCCCTTTTTTGTTACTATTCTATACTAACTTATTCAAAAGTATTTATTATTATTATTATTATTAATCTCATTTATTCCAATCTTGTTCATAGCCTTCCTGTAAATGCAGGAAATGCCCTTAGTACAAAATGATACCCAGGATTATTTTCTGAATTAACCCAACACCTCTCCAGATCTTTGATTTCTCTTGGCTTCATTACAGGACTCCATTTCAGTAGCAACATTATGTATATGTGAATAGTAACACATTTAATAAAATTAATCAACCTAAAAGTGTTAATATGTATTTTGTAGAAATAACAACTTGCTTTGTTTCAGCTATTCTAATTCAAACAATCTGAGGAAAACTGACAAGTATTTACAATACACTTCAGATGATAACTTGAAGCTAGCACAGAAAATTATCATCAAGGTTATGACCTATCATTGAAAAAATAATAGCAATTCTGAAAAAGAACAGTTTGATGATATTGTAATGGGGTTTAGTCAATTGTCCTCCAAAGATCCATGGGCTGAAGGCTGAGCACTAGCCTGTGGCACTGTTGCTGTGTCGTAGAACCTCTAAGAGGCCTGGTACAAGAAGTTAGGTCACTAACAGTGTGCTCTTGGGCTCCATATTGGGAAGATCAGAGGTGAAGAGGTGAGTAGGCCTTGCCTTTTGCACATTTCTGCCACAATGTGCTCTCCCACCAGAGGCTCATGGCAACAAGTCCAGGTGGCCTTCAGCTGAAACCTCTGAAATCATGCTTATCATAGATATTTTGTGAAAGAAAACTAGCACAATAAGTATTGTGAATAATAAACTATTCTCAAACTTAATCTTCATTTAAATCATCATTTAAATTCAATAATAATTTTTTAAATTTTTGTTAAATCTTTAATGCACTTGATTCATATGATATATAGTGAATGAATCATTGAACTGATGGAGTATCAAGTTTTGTCAAAATAATGTCTATTCTTTTCACTTGTTTTACAAATGGATTTTACTGTTCAAACCCAGTATATCTACACTTTCATATGAAATGGCATTTCATGCTTTCTCTTTTTGACAAAACAATGGACAAAGGATTTTAAAATTAAAGACAGTATAACAATATGAGAGTTTTCTTTCATTTTCAGCTTTTGGTGATGAATGGACTTATGATAGAAAAACATAAAATTTTATAATAATATTTTTTAAAAATAATAAGCCTAATCATCTATAATTCAATTGTCACATAAAACAGTATACAATAAGCACAGTAACTGAACTAAAACAGTTTAAAATATTTTTACATGCAAAGAACTATATTCATAAATACTCCATTTAAAAAAAATTTGCAATATTTTTAAAATGAAGTTTTTTAAACTTAAATTCATTGTAATTTAGAGAGTTTATAACCTTGATCAACTAAATTTAGTGAATTTCTTAATTTTCACCTAAGTCTATGCATTTACGTGAATTTAATAGAAATTTTTTTAGTCAACATGATTTTAATTTTGGCAGTCGTTAGGCATTTTTAAAAATATTGGATATATTGAACCTAACTTATGAAGGAGAGAAACAGTGCAATAGTGTGGTGATAAAAAAACATAGGATAAAGTTGGGGATAGTGCCTTACATCTGTAATAGCAGATACTTGGTGGTCTGAGGACAGAGGATCACTCGAGTCCACATTTTGGAAAGTAGCCTGGGTATCATAGAGTGAATTCATCTCATAAAATAAAATATATAAACATAGTGAAAAAACAAGCTGATACACAAGTATTCAAGCTTAAAACATGTACAGAGAACCCTCAAGTTACAAACGGTCTGTCATTCAAACAACTTGGGTTAATTAGGCTAATGGAATATTCATCTTCTTCCTGTTATCTGTAGTCTGTACTCAGGTAAACATCCAGATCTCAGCTATTTTGACTTACAAACAACTTGAGTTACAACATGCCCTCTGGAACAGATTAAAATTGTAAGTCAAGGGTCCATTGTGCAATGTAAATTTATAATTTTGTTGATTTATTTGATAAATAATTGCTTGTACATTAAAATAACTAAAGCATGAGTTAAAACAAACTGAAAGTTTACAAGTGCTGAATATCCTAAATAAATACTAGTTTTTATATTATATGATTTTTATTTCTAACAGAGATGTTTCCCAAAAGGTCAAAATTGCATCATGTACAATTATGATTTTTAATTTTTAAATTTTAATTTAATGTACTTGTTTCCGAACTTAAACTCTTTTAGTGTCTGGATCTGTCTCTCTCTATCTCTGTTTCTCAATCCTACTGCACTCAATATGAAATAATGTGTGTAACAAACAGCTGTAGAAATAGTTTGGTTTGTCAAACACTCACACATGGTACTAACCAGCTACCAAAAAGTCAGAGTCTAGAAAAACATGTAATTTTACCATGGGTCCCTGAATTAGACAAGAGTTACAAGCCCATAGAACTTCAGTGTATTCCGAAGCCTATAAGAATATTGTCAATTAATTTTTAAAAGGTTAGTGTTCTTCCTTCTCTATTGTTGGTGGGAGTGCAGACTGGTGCAACAACCTTGGAAATCAATTTGGAGATAACTCAAAGAACTAGGATTAGATGCCCAGCTATCCCTTTGCTGGATATCTTTCCAAAATAATTAAAATAACCATACCACAGCGATATATGCTCACCCATGTTTATAGCGGCACAGTTTGTAAGAGCTAAAACTTGGAAACAACGCAATTGCCCATCAACTGGAGTCTGGATAAAGAAAATTCTAAAAATGAAGTACAACTCAGCTATAAAGAATGAGAAACTAGAGTCATTGATAGCTAAAATGAAATAAATATGACACACATGTGCAAATAGCAAATAATTTCTCTTGTGTGAAAAACTAGAAGTGTAAATACGTTCAAATTATATAATTGATAATGTGAAGTTGGGAGAAAAGTGCTAAAGGTGTAGGGGAAGTGGGAAGGGAAGGGGAAAGGAAAGAGGAAAAAATAAGAGAAAAGAAAAAATAGAAATGAAATCTTTGTAAATAGGGAAGGGTGGAAGGGGTGAAGGGAGGGCAAGGGAATAGGGAAAAAATAACAATCAAGATACATCATATAAGGTACCAGATCCCTATGATGAATGTAAATGTGCTGCATAACTAAAAAGTACCAATAATCTTTAAAAAAATATAAAGCTAATATTCTTTTTCATTTATTTTCTACAAATAGTTTTTATTAGATATTAATTCTCACTATCAGGATTGATTTATAGTATACCAGATTCATGAAACTATTGTTTTGAAAAATCATAAGATTATATAAATATATTTTCTTGGGACTGTAAATTCAGTAATTTTCTCTTCTATGTCAGATTTACAAATGTCCTAAACAATTGTTGAATACATTGTCATAATCACAGTAAACTGAAAATGTATAATGAATTGAAACCCATTACTTGGTAATTCAGTAGTTGGTGTTGTGATCTTTTGTGCTTTGTTAATAAGAAGCTGATGGTTAAGATGTACAAGTATTGTTCACAAATTTATTTTGAGTCCTGAATATTCAAGATTGCTAAGTGTAAACTCAAAAGGAGAGCAAGAAATAGTTTGTTTCTTTTTCTTTTCTTCTTCTTTTTTTTTTTTAATCTTATTGAGTTTACTGGTACTTTTTAAGTATACAGCATAGTTACACTCATCACTGGGATCTTGTCCCTTTATATGACAGGTCTTGGTTCTCATTTTCCCCCATACCCCTGCCCTCCCTTC
>NW_022900918.1:20938416-20966818 GCF_012274545.1 Fukomys damarensis | reverse complement strand
TCACCCCCTCCTCCCACCCCTATTTACAAACACTTTGTTTCCATTTTTCCTTTTTTGATATTTTTCTTTTCCCTTATTTCCTTTCCCCTACCCTTCCCACTTCCCCTACACTTTTTTGCCCTTCTCTTCCTATTTCACATTATCAATTATACAGTTTATATACAGTTATACAATTTACACATTTAGTTTTTCACACCAGAGAAACTATTCGGTATTTCTTTTTCAATCAAATGCCCAAGTCAAATGTTCGTGGCTTTTACGAATTTCTTCCTATCTAATCCATAGAACTACAATTTAAGCTGGTGGCAATTTCATAACATAAATTAAAAGTATGTATTATATCAATTCTTTTTTCTTGGATTTACTTATATCTTTTCTCATAAATAATCAACTCAAAAATAGAAATATAATTTATCGCTCTGTGTGTATGTGTGGAGAGGGTGTTGATAATTTTCAGTTCTTTCTGTAAGCCATTTTTTTCTTGAAAAAAGAAATAATAGTAGTACCTAATTAAAGGATGGATTTACTTGAATATTTTTTGAAAAAGACAATATTCTCAAAGTTAATACTTCTATTTTCCTGTCAAATATTTTCTTCCTCTCAATTTTTCTATCACAAATAGAATCTATCTCTTTTTGAAATTAGTGGTAGGAAAATAAGTGAGACTATTACAACTTTATATTAGATATGCTAATATTTAGATTTGAACGTAAAAACATTATACTTTATTGTTGGTTTGCCTAAATTTTTAAAAATCATATGTGTTATACTGAATGGTCAAAATAATTATTGCAACTGTAGTATACTTTTATTTTAGGTATATTTTCCTTCACTAGGTCACAATACCTAACACGCAACTTTAAAGAGGCAGGTTTATTTACTCATAGTTTCACTGGTTGTAGTCCATAGTCAGTAGGCTGCAAAGCATAAATAGCAGGGTGATAGAGAACAGCAGAGAAGATCTACTCATATTTTGGATTCTAGGATTCAGAGGAAAGGGGAAGGGAGCTGGAGACAAGCATACGCCCTTGCAAAAGATAAACCTAGGGACTTACACCTTCTAAACTGGCATAATCAATAAATAACACTGTGAAGCATAGATTATGAATGCGCTCATCCACTAATGAGTATGGTGTCCCCATGATCCAATCACCTGTCAAAGCTCCACTTCGGAACTTGAGATTTTGAAGATATATTTTAGATCTAAGTCGTATTAGTCTACTGCGATTACAGGTTATTTGGGTTTATATGATCAAGTGCATTTGCTTTTTGCTGGCCAGATCAAAGGAGGCTATTTACTTTGATAAAAATGATAAAGTTTTTATTTAAAGCTAGCTCCAAAGAGATGGAGGGCTCAAATGGCCTGAAATCACCATCTCCTGCAGTAGGATTGGGTAAGGTAATTTTACAGTAAAGAGCAGAGGGTATGGTAATGCAGACAGATGATGCAGATCTCTATAATTTACCAATTTGTGCCATCTTCAGCTTATTATTGTGTCTAGTGGAAACTATGCTTCTTCTTTCCAGGGCTAGCATCTGCATATTTTGTCCATTTGTCTGGGTTGAATACAGATGGGGTAGCTGTATATGCCTTAGCCGCGAGGAAGTTTAGAGAAGCCATTTGTTTTTAAAGGAAAAAAAAATTTTTTTTAATTCTACTTTCAGCCAGGGATTTAGCTCAGTGGTTCCGACCACTGCTTCGCAAGTGCAAGGACCTGAGTTCAATCCCCGGTACTAAAAAAAAAAAAAAATTCTACTTTCAGATGCCTAGTTCCCCAAAAGCTCGTATCAAAAGCATTATGCAAAAGGTATTTAATCTCTAAGAGTTACCAAAGTCTTAGAAGTTTCTGCAGTGTTGAAAAGCACAAATCCAAAGTCTGTTCTGAGATTCAAGGCAAACTTTGGTTGTGAGCACCTGTAAATATCAAGGAGAAAGTTAAACACTTCTAACATGCACAGGGTAAATATTCCCACACCAAAAGAGAAAAGGAGTGGAATAAAAAATTCAAACAAAGCAAGACTGAAACCTGGGATGGTAAATATTAAATTCTGTAGCTGCAAGGATAGCACCCAGCTCAGGTTGTGGCAAGATGTGAACTGTATAGGATTCGAGTGGCCCTGTTTTATAGCTCTATAGGTTGTAGCCCACGTGGGCTTTCTCTTGGACTGGATGTGCTCACCATCTGTAGGTTTCCTCTAAAAACACTCCAAGTTCCTGGATTATCTAACTTCCTAGATTCTCCACTGTATGTTTTGCTTTCCTCGAACATCTCACATCATCATCTCTGTGAGGGCAGGGACTTTGACACTGTCACATGTTTTGCAAGGATGTCAGGATTTCTTTTGAAATCTGGTTGGAAGCCTGCACAGCCCTACATGCCTATATTCTGCATGCTTAAAAACCAACACCATGGGGATAACACTAAGGTCTGCTGCCAGTTTGAGCCGTAGCCTGGACCCATTGAATAGTAGCATCTGTGTGCTAGAATGGCTGCGCATAGTGAAATGAATCCCAGGGAACCAATTCTCTGCAAGGCCCTTCTTACTTTTTTTTTTTCATTAAGTTTATTGGTATATTTCAGGTACTGAATATGATGACATTCATCATTGGGTATTTGTACCTTTACATGGTATACTTTAATTCTTATTTTTCCCCATTTCCTTGCCCTCTCAACCCCTCCACCCCTACTCATTTACAAAGACTTTGTTTCCATTTTTTCCTTTTCCCATATTTTTCATTTCCCTTCTTTCCTTTCTGCAATCCCTCCCAGTTCTCTTTCCCCTTTAGACATTTTCTCATTTTAAATTATCTATTATACATTTTGATCCTTATTTACACTTTCAGTTTCTCACACCAGAGAAACTATTCAGTGTTTACACATATGTGTCCTATTTATTTCACTTAAGAGTATGGCCTCTGGAGTAGATTTCCCAGGACATTCTTCTCAAACGAAAGGTTTATAATTTTTCATCCTTGAGTTTCTGATAGGTGGGCTCTTACGGATTCCTGAAGTGCCTTCAAGCCATGCTTCCTATTAACATGGTGCAAAGTACTTAGCTTCATTTTAATGCTACTCACTTCTGCAATGACTGCCTCTCTTGTTCCAACTTTACAGGAACTTTCTCTCAAAAGGTTTTCACAGCCTGCTTTATTGTGACATAATAAGAAACATATATTCTGTCTCTGCGTCCTTTGTTCTAGTGTTTAATCTTTGATCCCAGTCCCTGACCCTTCAAATTTCTTGGGTGATAGGAGCATCTTTTGTTTTAATAAAGTAACCCATGGATAGGGGCTGATCATCAAAATACAAAATCTTGACTAGAAACTTGGAATTTTTTAATCCCAACTGCCTTTTCATTTTCTAAGATGAATAAAGGCTGGTTTTTTATTGAGATGATGTCTACGTACTGAAGCTTTCACAAAATATTTGTATTGGGTTGTTGAACATATGGGATGACAGGCTCTGGAGAGAACAAAAAGTTTAACGTCCCATTCTTCGTCACTTATCATTCGCATCTCTACCAATGGGCTATTTATTCATTTGTATTCTTTGTCTTAATTTCCAGAATAAAGTAAAAAACATAATCAAAGTATTTTAGTTCTTTTTATGGGGGTAGGTACAAGGGCTTGAACTCAGGTCCTTTAGCTGAGGCAGGAGGCATCCCCACTAAGCTAAATCTCCAGCTCAAGTATTTTAGTTCTTTAAGCCTCTATTCAAATGATTGAGAATGAGAAGGCAGTTCAGAAAATTTGAGATCTTACTTTGAAAATGGTGCCTTAAGTGCGAGGTTGCCATTGTTAACTGTGGTGTCAACTTGAGTAAGGAATTTGCAGCTGATTTGATTAGCATTTTGCTGGCTGTGTCTGGTGGCTTTAGTGTGGAGGGAAGGCCCACTCTGGGTGTAGGTGTTCTCAACCAATAGGCTTGCAGCCTGGAAGGAATAAAAAGGGGCAGGAGAAGAGAAAGCCTCTCTTCTCCTGCTCCAGGGCAGCACCAGTGTTTACTACTTCCTTTGAATGTTCCATTGCAGGCTTCCAGAGCAGACACTTTGACTTCCTTTTATGGACTTATATGGGTCTCTGGAGTAATCTCAATGTTTTGAACTTTTGACTAGATCCTTTAGATGTCTAGCATTAAAATGGACTTTTTACATTTTTCCACCCCTGATTCTATTGAAGAAATTATAATCTTACCTTGTAAATTCTTATAAATATCTTATATTAAATCTATTCCTTTAGTGAACACTAACTGGTACACACATTTTTATGGGTTGAGCTTGAACCTGCTCAGTTAAATGTTACATCCAGGTGGGTAGTATCAAAATTAATCACATGGAATTGAATCATCTACCTGGTATTGAAGAATACTGACAGAAAATGTATAAAGATATTTGGACACAGAAGCATTTTTGTGTTGAATTATTAGTGTATAAAAATAGGTTTGGGGGTTTGTTTATCTTAGACACAGAACATTCTCCAGGGTATACATAAGTTTTATATGGAAAAGTTAGTGTATGCTTTTGTTATTGTTATATGTTAGATTTTGCATATAGTTTCTCAATGCCACTTTTTAAAGTTGATCTAAATTGTAAGCTTTAAATTCAAGACTAATTCCAGTTAAAACATTTTCCTATTTCTAGCAAGATGACATCTATATAAATCATATTATTGTTATTTGAAATATAGACCCACAAAACAATATTTAAAGCACATATACACCAATTATTATAACTACATTGTTTAAAACTGAGGAAAAATAGAAATAAATTCACAAATAAAATATAACCATTAAAACATCATTTAGATATAATATTTGAAGCCAAGAAAATTACAAGAGGACATATTTTTGGTAAATTTAGGCAAAATAAACTTTGATGAATACCAATCTATCAAAGAATTCAAGATCAAACTTATTCAAAAACTTATTCAGAGGTGGAATAGGAAAAGACTTTTCCTCAATAATCAAGCACATTACTTTTATGAAAGATTGAGTCTTTAATTTACATCTACTGTAAAGGTGTCACAAATTTTCTCAATAAAGGGCCTCATATTAAGTATTTTAAGTTTAAAGGCTACAATATCCTTGTTTTTCTTTATTTATAGCGACTCAACTCTGCAAGTGAAGCAGAGAAGCTGACAATCAATAGTAGATATGGGTGATTTATTTATTTATTTAGTAAAATAATTTTAAGCAGGACTTAGCAAGACCACAGTTTATCAATCCCTGAAAATTGTTAAAGCTGTATGACCCATAAACTCACATAAAGTATGTCACTATTTAAATTCCCTTATTGATATTACATCAACTTACTATCCAGAGACAATTTACATTATCTTTCTCTTTCTTGTCTGATGAGATCATACAGCTACGTGGTGAAGCAAGATAAAGCCCTTGGAGACAGCACTGTGATGGTCATGTACTCTGGAACCAGGCTGTAATCTTTGGTAAAACGTTTTTGTCAAATTTCCTTTGGCTCACCTCATAACTAATTGTTCTGATATAAAATGAAAAAAAAGGAATATTTAAAATGAGATCCATAATAAGTATACATAAAGTGTAAGTAGAAAGTACTACATGTCCTAGATTCAATTTCTCTTTCAAAGCAAATTGTTGTCATTCAAGGGACATATTTAAAATCTTTGAGAAATTGTTTGAGGAATGAGCATGATACTTCCTCAAGAAATATAATAAGAAGCTATAAAAACCCTATGTAGGGTATTTTTCACAGGACTTGGACTCGCAGTGAGCATCTGACAGGCCTGCATAGTTTGCCAACTAACCAAGTCAAAGTCAGACCAGCTCCTTTGTTATAACCTGTACAGAGGTGAGGGCAAACCTGGAGAGGAATGACAATTATAAAGCCAGCTCTACCTGAAATATCTGAGGAAAATGAACACCCAGAAAAAGAAAGCTACTCCTGGAAACCTCTAAAAGACCCAAGGCTCCTCTTCAAAGAGCAGGACTGCAGTCCTGAACCAGGTACAGATAAGTAGAGTCACTAATGACCACTAATTCACTACACAAAAATGGACACCCTTATTGAGACTTGTATTTTTGAGTAGATCCATAATGTGGATAATATTGCTAGGGCTGTACACTTCAGGCTCTTGGCAGCCTATCTAATATTCTTCTGTGGAATACTTTCTCCTACACAGACAGCAGGGAAATCTCAATTACTATATCTGACATAATGTATTTATTTTACAGATTAGTAAATACTCTGACCTGCTCCTCATCTTCGGTCCTGGCATCCTCAAACTAATAATAAAATTCAACCATTCTACATTATTCTACACGTAGGCTAAAGTACAGAAAAATTGGTTGTTATACAAACTTTATCAAAGCATAAATTTCTAACACTATTAAAAACACTAATGCAATCAACCATTTAAATATTTAAATTTGAAATTTAATATATCAATATTTGAATATTTACTAGCAATGATAAAAATATATGGTGAATGTTGAAATAAGAAAATTTATTACAGTAAAAGACACCTTGTCATTAATTTCCCTCAAAATATTCTTCCTTGTTGTGAACACACGTATCCCGTGCTTTTCCCACTTTCTGAAGCAATTCTTGAAGTCCTCTTTCATGAGTATCTTTATAAGATACTTTTAAATACATTATGCTGTGTCCTCCTCCACATTTCCACTGGATCTGTACTGCAAGAATTCTGGTTCTTAACTAAAGTCAAAACGATCATGGAAGTTTAATATATCGAATCAATTCAGAACTATGAGGCAGCCATGGCAGTGCAAATAAAGACGCAGAAATGACTACAGAACTGTTTCAGAAAGTGAAAAGAACGATAGCCGCACTGTGTTTGAAATATAGATGTGTATTTTGAGAGGGATTAATGGAAAGTCATATTTTTATGTAATAAATTTTTAAATTAAAACATTTAGTGTATTCAATCACAGCTAACATATGCTTACTGGGTTTTTTTTTTTGTATTGGACAATTAGAGTTTTAAAGCTTTTCCATCAAGATTCATTTCTTAAAAATTTCTTGTGGTAAAAGCTGATAGCATGAGAAAAAAATAAAATTGTAATATCTTGCTTTCATGTTTCTAATAGCATATCTATCAGAAGACAGTTGAAGAAAGTGAATATTAAATTTATTTGAATTGACAAATAAACACCAAAATGTACATGTTTGATGTATGTATACATTGTAAAACGTTTAAAGCAGAGTAAATATGTTTATTCTTGAACTTGTATCATATTTTCATTGTGAAAACATTTAAACTTTTTCCTATGAGCTTTCTGAGTTATTCACTGCATTACCTCTTTGTGTAGTAATTCCACTGTGCACATCAGAACTTATGAACCAATCCATTTTTCCTTATCTCTTCCTCTCCCTCATCTTCCACTTTTCATATCTTTGCCACCATTCTATTCTCTAACTCTAGGAGACCAATATTTTTAGGTTTCTCACATGAGTGAGTTTACATGGTACTTGCCTTTGTTTTACCCAAAAATTTGCCTTAACATGATGATCCCCAGTTCCATCAAAGTACAGAATTTCATTTTCTATTGTGAAACTGTATAAATATATATATTTTTTTCTGAACTCATTCATTAGGTGAAAAACTTTTTTCCTGTGCTATGGCTTATTGTGCCTCTTGCTGCAATGAACATAACAGTGTGGATGTCTCTTTAATATATTCATGCCATCTTTAGCTATGCATGCAGGGTGTGATTCCTGAATGATATACTACTGCTGTATTTAAGTTTTTGAATGACTTCTATTCTTTTATTCTTTGAAACACAGTAAAAATTTATTTTCTCATCAATGGTATGCAAAAGTTCTCTTGGCCTCTTCTGTAGCACTTGTTATCATTTCTTCTAATGATAGCGGACATCCTTATGAAAGTAAAGTACTATGTTACTATGATTCTTACCTGCATTTCCAAGATTATCAGAAATGTTGAGCCATTTACTGGTCATTGTGTATTTTCTTTTTATCCAGTAATACTTCTCTGATTGAATTATTTTTTCTTCCTTATGCACTCCTGTGCATCAAATTATGTGGTTGCTCCTAAAATCTGCTTTTAATCTGCAGTCTCAATTAACAGTACCAACAGTCTGAAGATTTCAGGTAACCAACTTTGATCTTTCATGGTGCATTAAGTGTTAAACCAATCTATCTCTACTTACTAAATTATCACTTTCTTTGTATGTGCCAATTTTATGCTTGTTTTCGTCTTCCTTAACCTGTTTGTCATACAAAATAACCAGAAAAAACTTAGATAATAAATAATAGCTTCATAAATCTATAGAGAAAATGTAGTTATTTCCTTTGCTTGATAGAGGACTTTTATGTTGAGATACAATAATTATAATGCTTATGGTTTACATTGCAGGAATTAAGAAAATAAGCAACATGTAATCATCAAATCGGCCCAATAAGTAATTACAATTCTTCAATCACTACTCTCTTTAACACGTTGGGAATTTCATATACTTCTATCATGGTAGGCTGTTAAAAGCAATCATTTTTTTATTGTACTGAAAGAGCCAGGAGTTATTCCTCCACTCTCTTTTGATTTTATTTTTTGAGATTCTCTTAGTCCTTTTCTTCCCTGAAAAATTTCAAATTATTTTCTGAACTGTTTTTAAAATCTTCTATGAATTTCTTCCATTTGTGAATTAATATCTACTTTTCACAATATAATATATTAAAAGTAAATACAAATTACATTAAATGAAATAATCATTGTCACATTTGATAATAACTTATTTATTGTTAAAACAATAATTTTTCTCACCTTTAATGATCTGACCTATAGGTGATTTTGTTAATATATTTTTCCTATGAAACACTGCAACTATTATATGATGAAGAAATCAATAATACTATGCTGAATTCTTTAAAAAATATATTTATTCAATAGGGAAGGGAGGAGGGGGTGAAGGGAGGACAGGGGAAAGATAACTTATTTATTGTTAAAACAATAATTTTTCTCACCTTTAATGATCTGACCTATAGGTGATTTTGTTAATATATTTTTCCTATGAAACACTGCAACTATTATATGATGAAGAAATCAATAATACTATGCTGAATTCTTTAAAAAATATATTTATTCAATAGGGAAGGGAGGAGGGGGTGAAGGGAGGACAGGGGAAAGGGGGAAAAATGAGAACCAAGACCTGTCCTGTAAAGGTATAAGATCCCAATGATGAATGTAACTGTACTATATACCAAATGTACCATTGAATTCTTTAAAAAATATATTTATTCAATAGGGAAGGGAGGAGGGGGTGAAGGGAGGACAGGGGAAAGGGGGAAAAATGAGAACCAAGACCTGTCCTGTAAAGGTACAAGATCCCAATGATGAATGTAACTGTACTATATACCTAAAATGTACCAATAAACTAAATGAGGGGAAAAAAACCTAAAAAAACCCTAAACAAATAAAAAGAAAAAATATATTTTATTTTCTTCTGTTTTGTTTTATTTCCTTGAGTTTGACCTGATTCTATTTCATTTGTGACTTTTAATACATGAAGCAAGTCCCAGTGTGAGCAGTTCGAAGAAAATGTAGTCTTTTCTTCTCTTCAAAAAATAAAGTAGATCACAGTATTAATGTGATAAAGGAAAGGGAATGTTTTTCCATTTTATGAATACTGGATGACTGAATTCTTATAGGAAAAAATAAGACTGCCTAATTTAAAAATGCAATTTGCTGTTTCCATGTCCATAAAATTAAAATATATAGAATATTTTAAATAAAATGTATTCAAATAAGGGAAATGAACTACATTTGGTATCAATCAAATAGGATACAGATCTCTTTTATGATAAGTAAGTTGATAGAAGTTTTTGTAACAGGCTGGTAAAGTTTATGATCCAGACTCTAAAATTGCTATGGAATCTTCTAGGAGAATAGCATGAAAGTTTTTTTTTTTTTTCTGGACTTTCACTTGCACAGCAGTCTGCAGAACCACTGAGCTAAATCCCCAGTCCCAGTATAAAAATATCAATTGCAAAGTAGTATTATTGGGCCATTCATACAAAAAAAAAAACCCTTATTGTATATGCTGTATTATGTTTTCAGAATTCTATAAAAACCTGAGTTCATTTTATTGTATAATATACATAGTCATGTATACTTTCATTTAAAAAAGAAATTCAAAATATTTTAGCTAATAAAATAAAATTAAATTGAATGTGTTCTCAAGAAACAAGTATCACATTTGAACGATCATGGGATATTATTCATTCAAAGATATGCATTTATATATATGTTGTCATACATATTTTTAGATATTCTACATTTATTGTTCTCTATTCATGAATTCACAGAAATGTGAGAAAAGAAAAAAAAAACGGTCAGTTTTGTAACCTGGCAAAGTTACAAATGTACAATACTTAATATAAAAACTCCATACTGTTTAAGAAAAGTAGAAACTATTCCTGTATCTGGTATTATATAAGGATTTGCAAATGTGAAAAGTTTTGGTAACAATCTTTAAATATTGTCATAGCTCTTTATTCAATTTAAACAAAATTAGGTACATGTAATAAAAATCATGTAAAAGTTTATTCCCATAGCAAAATAGATGAACCCTCCAAAAATATCTAGTTCAGAACAGTTACTAAAAACAGAACATTATTTAGTATTATTTAAGACAATTTAATTTTTTTATTTGCTGTATTTACAAGGAAGTGTTTACTGTATTGTGCATCAATCAGGAAAATGGAGCTAAAAAATCAAATACAGATGGAAAAAATGTAAACTAGAAATACAGATCCAAGTCAAAGTTAAGGCAATTCTAATTATGTTAAATCATTATGTCACTATTATTACATTTGCTGTTTTATTATTTAGCCTCTTTTATTGATTTTCTGGTTACTCGGCTACTGTTAATGAATTTGTGGAAAGGAAAAAGACCGCGGTTAAGAGAAAAAGGAGGAAGGCATAGGGATTTCTTGTAGAGTGCATAAGAGATTATATCATGCTTGCTTAAAGAAAATTATTCTGATGACATAAATCCAGATTAGCTTTCCTTGCTTAAAGTATTAGGCCAGATCAGGATTAACATTTACAGAACCTGAATATAGTTGACTTCTCTAGAATAATGTTTGGTAGTTTGAAACAATGTATAGAGTAAAAAAAAAACTTCCTATAATAAAATGGATTCCTCAGTTGGTGCAAATATGCTAAATAAAATTTTATTTCAAAATACAAGGTTGTTGTTTTCTTTCATTTTTAAATAAATGCTTGCTTCACTGCTTCACAATAAGTGTCTATCTTGTTTCCAGCTGTCTTAGAAGAAGTATTTTCTAAGTATTTCTTACTCTTATCCAATACATAATGCTGAGTGTCAAAGATTTTCCCAATTAATAATACTAAAATTTAAATGTGACCAAACTCATGAAGCAAATTGTTAGTCTAAAATATAGACAAATAGTTATTACATTCTATGCACTCATTTACTTTGGAGAGCCAGTTGGTAATCTCTTGATATTCACAACTGTCTCTGTCAGTCTTGCTTAGGAATATATACTGTCCCAATTTTAGCAGTTGATCTTTCATTCTTTGCTCATGCATGCTGGACATGAACTCTACCACTGATTTGCCTCCACAGTCTGTTTTACCTTTTTTTTTTTTTTTTAACTGTGTTTTGTTTTTAATTTTGAGGCAGAGTCTTACTAAGGTTCCCAGGCTGGCTTCAGATTTGTAGTCATTCTGCCTCAGTTTTGCAAGATCAGTTTTATTTCTGATGTTACCTGCATGCCATGGACAAACCTGGGTTTCATTTGTCATTAAAGAAAATTGTTAAATATAAGCATAAAATTATATGATAATGCTAAGTCCTGAGATTTTTATACTTATTCTCAATTTTCTATCACAGACATTTTGAAATGAGAATATGGACATGTTAAAAATATGTAGATAAAATTGTAATAGTAAGATGATATAACTAAACTTGGCAGAATAATTTTACTTAACTTTTAGTTCAAGTGTCCCATAAATTCTGTTTCATTTTTCCATAGAAATGGAAAATTGTTCAGCATTGCTTGCCCTCTAAAGCTAGTTCTCCAATTCCAATGTTTCTAAAGTTATAGAATTCTATAGACATTTGCAGTCAAAATATATTGATAATGATATTGCATCTAGCAATTGAGACAATGAAAATTTCTAAGAAGAAGTTGAAATGTGAATATGGAGTATGAGGGCTCAAATCCTAGGTTTAGAATAAGTTATTTGTATGATCCTCAGCAGTTTACCTATCCTCACTCTGTATTTGTAATTTCATCCATAGCAGAGGTTCAGAAGGGAATTGAATTTTGCACAACTACCAATTAAATACAGCAATATATATTAAGTTTTGGCACTTACTAAGAATGCTTTGTTTTAAGGAAATGTATACCCGCTCTCATGGAAACCTAATATTGTCTTTGAGGTAGGCATCATTTTTTTTCACTTATAAATGAGGAAACTGAAGCACAAAGATGTAAGATAATTTTCCTCAGAAAATAGACAGAAGCTACAGGCAAATGTTTATTTTTATGTTTTAAATGAATGCCCATTGTAACACCTCATATCATTTGATCCGATTCACAATGACATAAGCATTATAACATTCCAGAATGTGCCTCAAATTTTAAAATGCTTATGACAAGTATCTAAATGATGAAATACTTGGGAAATCCATAGAGTAGTTATTTATGTAATTATACCACAATGCTTAGGAAGAAATTTAAAGCATTTAAACAGAATAATGTAAAACAACCTATTCATTATATGTTAAAAATAAGATATAAGATTGCCAGGATAGATATTTTCACATTTCTATTTTTTAAAAAAATGTTTTTCATTGTATATCATCATGTTGTAGCAGAAAATAGTGAATTTCAAGGTAAATGAAACATTGAAACAATTAAAGGAAGATAATATACCTTATGAATTGAAAATGATGGAACTGAATGACATTTTCTATATAATAGGAGATAAAAAAGAATAAAATTAGAAGAAAATGAACAAACCCAAGAACAAACCCATTCATATCATTTTTAAGTTTGAAATTCTCTACAAAATAGAAATGGCAAAAAATGTTTACATAAAAGTTTTGAATATTATTGCTATACAATTCAAATATTTTATTTGCTTTCTTTTCCCCCTGCAACTTTTGGAATTCTCAGTTCCCAGGATATCATCAAATACATAAAGCAAAGGTAGGATATGCTATTATAATCATTTTAAGATGTCATAATAAGAAGATAGTAAGTAAAAAAATATAAAAATTAATAAAGGGAACTGCACATAAAGTATGAATATCTTCTGGGCAACGCACTATTTTCTTTGATTTGGAGTCACTGATATTTTACGTTTAGATTTCATTAAGTACACTATCTCTTTGTAAGCATCTAAGAAAATATTCTGCTTCCTGTTTAGTAAATGACATTTAACCTTTCTTCCATTGCAGAATCCAATATTATTTGACTAGTGTGGAATATTTTGAGTTCCTCCTTTCTGGGAAAATATCCAAGGCATACATGCAGAAAGTGTCACCTTGAGAGAAGGCATTTTCTTTTTTCCTACTTTCAATCATTCTTAAAATATTTTTGTCACACAATATGCATCTATTTCATGTTCACACTGGCTCTTACAAGGACAATTTATTACAAGAAATCACCCAATCTCAATCCTTGCTGCTTTGTTTGTGTTTGTATTATAGATTTCTAAAACCACTGAAGATATAAAGGTTCAAAACTAAAAGGTAGGGAAGGCAGTGGTTGTAGATGATAAATGAGAATTAAAATTAATTTAAAAAGTGGTAATACCTAAGCATTTCAACATTTTCATAATTGAAACTACAATTTTCAAATATTTTCAGCAACAACATATGAAATGTTTTATAATTGTGCTAAATTAAGCTCATTTTGGTAGAGGATAAAAAAATTGGAGGAATGAATTTTACCTATATACAGTGAAAGATTTTAATTCCTATGTGTTCTAAAAAAGCTTTGAGGTAGAAATCAAATAAAGAATAGAATTTGAACTCTTGTTTGTTACATTACATTATTACTGAATTTAACTCTCAGTACACTGATGTTTTTGTTTTGTTCTGTTTTTGGTCAAATCCGGGACTTTGTGCTTGTGAGGTAGGCAGTGGAACCACTGAGCTAAATTCCCAGCCCTCAGTATACTGATTTACAATTTAAGATAATATCCAAATCTAAGATAACTGTCACACCAAGAAAATTCTCCCAAACTATTTGGAGGTAATCAGCATTAAAATATTTTCTACAGATGATATACATGTTTCATATTAATTTGTTTACATTAACAAAAACTAGCATACGTTATTAGATTTTTTTAAAATGTAATGTGTGTTTTGATCCCCAGTACAAAGGAAAACCCTCATAATGTGTGTATGTGCATATGTGTATATGTTGAAGACAGTAACCAGGTGAAAGTGTTAATATCTGGAACATCAAATTTAGAGAAACCTTTCTATTCTCATTCCATACTGTGTGCTGCAGGGTGAACTTACTCTTACAGTAAGTTTGGGACATATAGCGTTGCTCTTATGCTAAACAAATAATTTGCTTTAACAAGTTCCACTTCACTGAGAAGAAAAGTTGAAGACTTGGGTGTTCAGATGTATATTTTCATAATTCTATAAACACCACGATAGCCTTTGGGCAATTCTGCCAGATCACAGGGTAGACTGTTTATTTAGGACACATGCCCTATAGATAATAAATTAGTAATGAGAAAAATAAATTGTTTACACTTTATTGTCAAAAATTTACAAATCAATATAAATAATTTCCTTGTATTTTATTAGAAACTGCAATAGATACAGGAAGAAATGCTACTATTTTAGAGAGAACAAGTATGGCAAGCAGATTTTGATTTTTTTGTGTGTGTATTAGTAATTGTTTTCTTGTCTTTAAGCATATAATGACTTAAACAGAATTTAATGACTTCCTAATGCATCATTCTATGAATATGATGCGCTATGAATATTGATGATTTGTGTTTTCTGATGTCACTTGGACTAACCACAGATATGAGAGCAGACTTGCGAAGAAAAGCAAAAGCAGGGACGCATTTTCAACAGGCTTTCTCAATTAAAACATGATTAGCTCAATAAGTTAGCTTCATAATAACATCTACTATTGCTAAAATCATAGACATATAATTAATGAATGTAGAAGAATATTTAATTTTAATACTTGCTTTGAGCCTCAGAAAACATTCTGAAGCCAGAATTTTATGGTTAATGTATTTAAAAGAAATTTTTCCAGGATTCAAAGAACTATTAATAAGAATATTATTTTCTGATATACTCAATAGCAAGTTATTAGGGTGTGTGGAAGGAAGTTTACTAATGTTGGAGAGATAAAAATACAAAATTCATTAAGCTGGTCTTCATAAATGTGATATTATTTTGAAGAGATATTCTGCATATAGTATCCCCCAAGGAGGCATTTTTCTTATTTTGTGAAAAACTAAAGATTCGATTGCCTTCTTTCAGCCCTTTTCCTTAAGTGTTCATTGGATTGTACTGGTCCCTCACAAGTAACAAATCAAATGGTGTCTGTTTATATTAAGCTCCATCAGAATGAATGCAGGGACTGCCTAGCTCTTCATTTAGAGGAGGTGAATGTACAATTATATACTATGTTATTTTTCTTCTTATTTTATGAAAAATAAAACATTTCAATAGCCAAATCAGCAAATAACAATAGTGATTACTAAGGGCAATAAAACTTGGTAACAGTTAAGATATGGAAAATGCTTTGTTATACTACTCACCTTGTTATGCTACGTAGCTAGTATAAACCTTCATATTGTATAATGATATACAGAAGCCTTTTGGAAATACACTTGAAGGAATCAATTAAGATTCAATTTTCAGAATTCTCATTGTTTCTTTTAAAATTTGCATCTCATGCGTATCCTTAAAGGACGCAAAGATTGTATTCTGGAGACTATTAGGTGCTGCATTGTCTTAACATTTCTTCAAGTCTGACAAGCTTGCCACTCCTGTGAATTTCCAATACTTGGCCCATGGATAGTGATATAAGATAAACAGCTTACTTAGCTTTTTACAAATTTTGAAATATAGTTTATGCTACTCTATTAATTTTGGCATTTTTTTCTCAAAACTTTGACAGACTTTGGGAGAGGTGACTCATTTTTAGGAAATTTGGCTGCTTCAACATATATTTAAGCAATTGATATTATAATTGTTAGGACTGTAGATAATGAAACCGATCAAAGTAACTTTTTAAGAAATATAATTATACTGTTGAATTCATTTGTTAACTACATGATCTAAATGGATAATACCACTTTTATGAAATCTCAGTACGTAATAGATAGAAGAAGGTAGGAATCATATTCAGAAGGACATCTTTTTTAATATATGGAATGATCTTAAATGTTAACAATTTAAAAGCTAGAGCATCTTCATAGCATCCAATCCAAGTAACATGGAAATAAACACAACAGGACACAATTAGTTTTATACAGTCACTTCCATAGGCTGTGTAAAAATCACCACCTTTCTGGTCATACACGTAGTAAAACTTAATCAGGTGCAGAGTGCACAGTAAAAGATCCTGGCAGATGATCAGATAGGGGAACAAAGCATCTGGTGACCATTCATACCAACATGGATGCCTACACACGGTTTCTGCTTGGCTGATTATAAAACAAAGCACTAAAGTAATTTACATCCCTTTATTAGCCAATCAAATAGCAGGTCAAGTTTCAAGTATAATCATGAAGTTTCATGTGCAAGTTTCATGTGTAATGTTCATGAAATGTTCAAATAGTTTAAGGGAATAATGATTCAAACAATATTTAAAGTTGTTTTTCTGATTAAGAAAAACCCTTAATTTTTTTACTGCAAACAATTATAAATATATATTTAGTTTAAAAAGTATTTTATGCATTTGTTTTAATTGTTCTAAAGTTTTTCTGAACTATTATAAATGTATTTTGTAACATTCTGTTAAAATTATAATCATACAACTAGATATAGTAATTCCAATGTTTTATTTTATTTTCTCAAATATTTTTGACAGTGTTTTGTTGATTATGAGAACAGAAACAATTCAGAATTCTAAAGAAATATTTGGGAAAGAGGAAAAAATTGAGATGCTATATCCAAGTATTATTTAATACTGTTTAAAAACCTGCACATTAAATTTAGAATATAAAAACCCTTGTAATATGTAATAAAATATCAACATTAAATAGAAAATTGCCTGTCTAGAGATTTACACATTCTTAACATGAACTGTTTAAATTAAATCTCATCTAATCATATTTAAAGATGCTTATATCATTGTTGGTTAAAATAAAAACTGTATACAAATATTGCAATTTAAAAATATGCAGTAGACCTTGTTTTACTTAAGCAATCATAGTCATTAAGATGCCAATTTACCTAAAAAGCATATTAATATCTTCCGCTTTACAAACAATAATGCATCTTATAGGGACGGTGATGATGACTGAGTAATATGCTACTAAATTTCACACACTGAAACCTTAATTCTAAATATGACTGTATTTCTAACTGGTTTTTAAAGAAGTAATTAAAGTTAAATAAAGTCAGAAGAATAGAGTCAGACACAGAAAGAAAAATACTGCATCTCTTCTCTAAATAAAAAGGGAGAATGCATAGAAACAAATAGAATGTTTTTCACCAGAGGTGGGAGTGGGAATAAATGGAGAGATAAAAGGGAAAGGACACAAAGCATTAGTTATGCAGGGTAAATAAATGTACAGATCTCATATACAACATGAAGACAATAGTTAATAATGTCAGATCCTATGCTGAAATTTTGCTAAGAGAGTATATATTAAGAGTTTTTACCACAAAGAGAGTAAATAAGATGATGGAAACATTAATTCCTTGTAATTACATAAATTAAAACATAATGTTGTACACCTTACATATGTAATAAGTAAACACATATAGAAGACAACAACTACAAACAGAAAGCTGATGGTCAAAAGAATGAAATGTAATGAAGAGAGAGGGTGTTCTACTTCCTTTGGAGATGGAATAATGGGGCCATAATTACAAATAAGATCATCCACTATAAGCTGGAAATGTAAGAAAAATGACTCCTTTGGAGGTATCAGAAAGGAATGACGCAGCAATGCTGGCATCTTGATTTTTAAATCAAGGAATCCATATAAGATCTCTTACCTACAAAATTATAAAATGATAAAATTATAGCTTAGCCACTTAAGAAGAAAGAAAATCAAGGTAATTACAAATATCAAATAGTGAATATAAGTAGACTGCAGTAATAATGTATTTATATACCAAATAATTCAAGAAAGCAGCATAAGAGAAAAGTTAGTGCAAGAATAATTTCAAAGGGAAATTTTTGGAGGTAAGGAGCAATTGCATGTTATTTTGGGTTAAGTTTCATGTAAACATAAACTTCCCTTTTAATTATCCACTATTAGAGATAGACGACCAGGCTAATATATTCATTTTTCTAAACCAACATAAAAATTATCTAATTTTTACCTAAATCTTTGAAATATATATTCACATGTAATTTGTACTTCTACTATATCAACCTGAAGCCAAAGTAAATCGTGATTTTCTTCTTTTACAGGAAAGTACCAAATAAGTCATGAGAGAAATCAAATGTACTCATGGGTCAAGAATTAAATTTATCATGGATTAAATGGTCTTTTTTCTTGGTCTATATAAAATAAACATAATGCAAATTAGAAGCCTGTTGAAAAACAGTTGTATTTTAAAGCAGCCAGAAAATAGCAATTTAGTAAAAATGTGGCATTAAAAATAAATAAGTTCTTTAAAAACAGATTTGCTTCTACTCACAGGGATTGGACAACTTTATGTTAAGCTTTTCTAATAACCTTACATCACACCATAATAATAATAAAGACAATAATCAATTTTCTATTCAGTCTACATATGTATGTTTGCTCCTATAAATTAGGGTTATTAAGCCACATATATTTGGAGTTATTACAAACTTAGAAACACAACTATAAGTGTTCAGCCTGTGAAATTATATTTTCACTATAGAGCATGTTTAAATAAAAATAATCACTTGGTAAAAAAGTTTCCATTTTGAATGCTATGTATAGACTGTGCGCAGATCTTTTTTCTTTCGTTTCCTTCATTTCATTTTGCCTTCTGTGGAATTCTATTTAAAGCCAGTACAATCTTTATGTTCAAATCAGCCACACAGGGTGGCAGAACAAAACAAATAATGAACCCAGTGTGCTCTGACTACGTCTCAGTTTGTCATGCTGAAAATTACCTGAAAAAATGAGAAATCTGCCAAAACTCAGACTTTAGTGTGTTGATCTCTACTGGTAAGAAATATTGAATGCATTAGTTATGAATTGACTTCAAGTTTAGTTTCTTTATAGCTTTCTTTAAAAGAATTCTAAATTTTATTTTATACATTTTTAAATACTATATAATTGGACAAAATATGAACAAATTCTTTCTGCAGATTATATCAATATCAAGACTTTCTGTAATGTGTTGAAAGCCCATAAGCTATGCATTGAATATTGCAAATATCTGAACCACTATCAATACTTCTGAAATAGCTCTATAGGTTGTCTCAAATATAAACTGAAAACATTGTATTTATGTGGTTGAAACTTTGTTTTCAATTGACTAGCGGTTAATTTTTATTTAAATTTTAATTATGTGTATTTAAACAATTTAAAAAATTTATCAAGATTTACTCAATACAATTTTCTATATTATAGAACTTGAATCTTTCCAGTAACAATGTTATTAATGTCTACAATATAATCCATATGTGTACATGTATAAAATTACAGTAAAAATTCAATATTAATAGAAAAAACATTTTTGCACGAATGTGAAAACAATGCCTCCTTGTAAATAAGCAAGTTTTAGTTTCAATTAGTTTTCAACAAATTTCTGTGTATCTGATTTCTTATTTGCATATTCTAATTTTTCAAATATAAAATGTCAAACATACTTTTAAAGAGAAACTAACAAGAGAATAGTATATTACTAGAATAGTAAACTTTTAGTTTCGGTATTTCATGTTACTTAAATCTCATTCATTATGAAGTAATAAAACTAACATACTTAAAATATACTGAATTTCCACTATTAAGGTAACCTGACATTTAAAATATTTCCTGAGTATCCCTTGATTT
The DNA here is from genome assembly GCF_012274545.1 of Fukomys damarensis. NCBI lineage: Eukaryota > Metazoa > Chordata > Mammalia > Rodentia > Bathyergidae > Fukomys > Fukomys damarensis. Next base: position 20,946,633 of record NW_022900918.1, on the reverse strand, counting down.
ATAATAAGCTCCTTGTACTAAATACATCCGTGTGTGTATGTACGCATGTGCATTTCAGTGAATCTAGTAGAACTGTAAAATAAAATAGGTATTTTTGGATAAATATTTCTAAGTCTTTATTCACACAACCCAAAACATTTGCTGTGACCTATATTGCCAGATCATTAATAAGTACATTTAAGATAACATGTATGAATGTTCTGCTTCTAAAATAAGTGGAGCTTCTTTTTGAAAATAAGATTATGTGGTGGACTATTTTTTGGAAAATATTGCTCTTTTCCCTTGTTTTCTATTTTACCTTTGATTATGTATTTATTTACATAATGTTAAGTGTATAATTGTGGCATTATTTTTAGCGCACCACATATATACAATGCTTATTAATTTTTATTTTGCACATTTACTATTTTAATGCTGAAAAATGCTTTGATCAAAGGCAATATTTGATGTTAGATGAATCTGAAAACAGTACTTCCATGAAGATAGGCAAAAATAGATTCCATGGCTGATGATTGTGGCAATATTATCCTTTTAGAAATAGATTCTAAATTGTAAATATCTGTTAAATTCTGATTAATATCTATGAAATACTAGAAGACATTCTGAGCCCTAAACAATGAAGAAATTATATTACTTTATGACCTTTCCCATGCATACTAAAAAATGCAAAATAATAAAATAAGCACAAGAACTAGCAAAAACAACAAATAAGATGTTTTTCTCATTATGATAACTATCATGGATGACTCATTGCTTTGAATGACAAATTGGTATCCTAAGTATATCCTGAATAAAATGAGAGAAAATATTTAGCAAATGCCATATAAAATAATATTTTTTAAATTCTTTCTATTTCACATTGTTAATTATCCCATTAGGATCTTATGTATTATTATAGTTTTTCACACCAGAGAAACTATTCGGTATTTACACATGTGTGACTTATTTATTTCATTTAAGAGTATATCCTCAAAATGTATCCATTTTCCTATGAATGACTCTAATTTCTCATTCTTCATGACTGAATAGTATTCCATTTTATAGAAAAAAACACATCTTCTTTAACCAATTTCCAACTGATGGGCAAATGGGCTGTTTCCAAATTTTAGCTATTACAAACCCTGCTGCTATAAACACAGGTACACATATGTCACTATGATATGATTCTTTTCATTCTTTTGGAAAGATACCCAGCAGAGCTATGGCTGGGTCAAGTGGAACCTCCAGTCCCAGCTCTTTCAGGTATCTCCATACTGATTTCCATAGTGGTTGCACCAGTCGGCACTCCCACCAACAATGGAGAAGGGTTCCTTTCTGCCCACAACCCCGCCAACATTTGTTATTGGTTGATTCCTTGATAGCAGCCATTCTTTGTGGGGTGAGGTGGAATCTCAGTGTTGTTTTCATCTGAATTTCTCAAATGACCAGTAATATGGAACATTTTTTCATATATTTACTTGCTGCTTTGACTTCTTTTTCTGAGAAATGTCTGTTCATTTCAGATGTCCGTTTTTGAATTGGGTCTGTATATTTTGGGGGCTGTTTTGAGTTATTTATATATTGTAAATAATAGTCCTTTATCTGAGATGAGAATAAGGTTTGCAACCTAGTCTGTTCACCTGAAACCTCCATCTCTATAAGGACAAAATATTTTGTCATCACCAGTCTCTTCTCACTGAATTATTGATGAAATCCCATCGCTATTTGAAATCTAATATTGAAGTTGTATACTCTGTAATGTATTTCTCTCTCTTACTCAACTCTGATTCAGTGTGTCTAAGAATATCTGTGGTTATCAGCAAATGCTGTATGTCATACAGAAACTTAGGCTTCTTACTGTTAACAGGGTTGTATCATGACTGCGCTTCTGGAACTATTACAAAGCCTCAATATTGACTGTTAGTTCTGTTCTACGGAAGATAACAATGTGCTCTGTGAAGTTTTTCTGGGATATCTCTCTTTTCCTCTCTTCGACAGTGACTATTGCGCCTGTCAGTGATGTGTTATTACAACCAACTTTAAAGCAAGTGTTACATTGTGGCAAGGTGAAGACCTCCAGACACATAGACAGAGGATCTGTGTTTCCACAAATCAAACTTTTAGTTTTCAACAAGAACCCTTTTTATCCCCTAGACTTAGCTTCGCTGTAAAGTCATTACCCTACTTTCTCATATTCAGCTTCTTAATTTTCTTTGGACTGCAAAATGTTTTGTTATTTATACATTCTTGAAAAACAGCAACCTTTCCTTCAGTCAAAGGAGGGTCTATAAACTGGCCTATGTTTGGAATTAAAGAGTAAATTACCACTTTTTCTTAGAGTGGCTTTTCTCAGCCTATTCATCATCCTTCGTTTATTTTCTTTTGATTATATAAACTAAGCAATACTCTGTTTGCTCCCCCAAATTGTGGTTCTCCATAATTTTACCCTATCTCTTAGTTTTGTTACAGGTCAGACTTCTTCTGGATGTCACAGAGAACTTACTGCCTATTACGTTAATTGTACTCACCCTTACTATGATATTTGAATGCCACCCAGTTTCTGAGTTTTAGAATCTTATTAAATCTAATATTATCAGAATTTCCAGAGCTATGTTAATACTTACCATGCCTTGACTACAGAAGATAGCCATCACTGAACCCAAACAATCTGATGACCCGCTAGTTAGAGAATCCCATAGTATTTCGATAAATTTACCATGCCATAGAATATAGGTGGCAGATGGATTTTCCTAGAGTGCTGTACTGCTAATATATCTACAACTCCATGTCTTACGATCTTTCTTTCCAAAATTGTCAATGGAAATTTTAATCTTTATAAATCATATTGTGTGAGCTATGACATTTACCAATCCTCCAAAAGCCACTGGAGTTTACTAAAACGTCCACGGGCCTGCTAAATCTTGTTAAAGGAGAGCACTCCCATATGAACAAACTATATTATACAGTTTTATTTTCGGTCTTTTTGACTCAGAGATACTTAGGATCCAGGCCCGTGTATATTCCCGTAGTTCTTTGCACATTCTTGTATTTCATAAGTCAAATTGTTACTGGCATATTGTTACTTTCTCCTCTCTGAGTAAAAACATTTTAAACTTGAATTATGCTATGTTATAATCTAATGTCAAGGAGAAAAGATACGGAAGGCTTAGTTGCTTTGCAAGTAAAGACCTTTGCATTGTTTTTAAGCATGAGTGGAGAGGTAACTTCTTTTCTTTTTTCAGCTTTAATTGAGTTTATTGGCACATTTTGGGGATACAGTACAGTTACATTCATTGTTGGGATCTTGTACCTCCACATGACAAGTCTTGATTCTCATTGGAGAGGTAATTTCTAAATTATAACTAGGAAGAGTAGACCATTTCTATAGATTCAAGACATCTAGGGGAATATCAGGATTAACATTTTCATGAACAGATTCATCAACGAACATGCCATGTTCAAAACCTCAGGTCTCATTTCTTGTGAATGAATGGCCCTGTCCTTTGAGTAGCAGACTCGTCATAGTTGAAAAGTCAACTTATTTTAGGCTTCTCTAACCTTAGAATTAAATCCTGATGTCTTGTCTTCTCCTCTGGTTTTATGAATGTATCCATATTGTCATGGAAGCTTTCTAGGTTTCCCATTCACTTCACCTTGTAATTAGTTATCCTTTGAGTTTTGTTACTTTTCTGGTAAGTTTGAACAAGTAAGCCAGGACACCAAGACAAAAGTTAGTTTCTATTGCAACAAGGACCACACTGCTATGTAAATCACTGGTTATACTGATTCAAGATTGCATTTTATACCAAGCTTTCCAGAATGACCGTGACACAAATAGCTAGACTTTATCTTCCTCGGGAAACACATTATGGTGAGTACATCGAAATTTAAAATTGATCGGGGGATTATTCACAGAACTTACATCTGTGAAGAGGAAAGTAAAGCAGAATAGGCAGACGTTGAATTGCAATGTAATTGTAAGCAAAGTCTTGTCCGATACCTTGAGGATAAGTTCATATCTGCTGACCATTCCAAGTTAACCTGCACTGAAGAAACTGGGCTGAATTTTATCAATGGACATAGGCTGTTTCCATTTTAATTCAAGCTCTGACTGACACTACAGGCTGGAGGGAAACTCATCACTACTCTCCCATGGGAGTCAGAAGTTACTCTTAAAATTTTTCAACGAATTCAATGAATGTCCTTGTTTTTATCTCTAGCTCAAATATCTAAATATTTATTAACTATTTATAGGAAGTTGAAGGAGAGGAATAATTATATATTTGTATTTATTCACCACAGTCTTGAAGACAATTATAAACCAAAATCCTAGTGTCACAAGGAAATAATTCCTAACTTGTTAGACATCAAATGCCCCAAGTTTGTGACTCCCAATACCACAGACTGGACTCAAGGGCAAACGTGGTAAAGAATAGCAAAGCTTTACTGAGAGAATGTGCCTGAAAGACTTTAGGGATCTGGGAAAGGAGTTCCCTCCAAGGCTCTTTGTCAAGGGTATTTTATTCAGCAAAATCACAATTTGGATAGCTATAAGTCAACACTATATAATCATTCTATAGGAATACAAGTATAGTTTCTTAGCTAATACTGATCTAATTCAGAGGCTACACACATAGTAAGGGTATATTGGTGAGGATCATTAACTTTTGCTTATCTATAACTTCTAACATAGAAAGAACAATACAAAGGAATGGGAGTATGGATCAGGGTATTCTGGTCTCCCATCTGTGTGACTTGATGCATTATTTCAGCTGAATGGACCAGGTGGTACAAATTCAAATGCAATCTCAAACTGCTGTTTATCTCCAGGAAGGCTTGCAGGGCTGGCTGTCTTCAAATTCATCTCCAGCTACAATTTTGATGCCTTGTCTTCTGCACTGACTCCTGTCAAGGTCTGATCCCTCTTGTATTGTCTATTACTATCTATCTCACTTAACTGTATATAGTACTAATTTGTTTTCTTAAAAGACTAACATATCTTAATTCTTTTTATTCAAATCTTTTCCCTACATTCTGATTCTCAAAATTCTGAACCTATGTCCTCTGATAAACATCACTGTTTGCTCAGGCTCTCTTGAATAAATGAGGCTTGTCATTATTTCCCTTCTGATTCTTATTCTGTTAAAGCATATAGTTTAAAGTATATAAAGTATGTGCTATAGTAAAAACATGTATTTCCTTCAAAGAATGTAAGGGATAGAGAAAATTATAAATTTTAAAAGAAAAAATACTAATTAGATTACTCAGAATTAATAGTCATAAACACCAAATTAACATACATTTAGCATGATAAATATTTTTAAGGACAATTTGACTTTCCTCTTAGAGAAACAAATATGTTCAATAAAATTTAAAACCTTAATTATATAAGAAAGTAAATTTTTATATATACTCCCACGTTGTTCTAGAGCTCAAGATATAAAACAAAAAGTACATTATATGAAAGGAAATGTAAGTAAACATTAATTTAGTTCAATGAAAAATATTAATGAAGTGATCATAACAGTTTATTACACTTTTAAATATTCATTTTAAGCACTAAGAAAATTATGTTCATTTAAGTATCATTTCTAGGTTAAGAGAAGAGATAATGAACACAATAGGATTTGGGACATTATATTTTATCAACAATGCTCCAGTTTTAGATGGATGCAAATACAAATATGATGGCAAGATGAGGATATCAATGCCCCCACAATTCCATTTCCCCTTAATTATATTACAGATATTATAATTTCATTAAAATTATGGCATTTATATCCTGTACCTTTATCATAATTCTGTACCTTTACCAAAATAAAGATCTATTTCAATAAATGTATTGGAATATCTAAATTGAGTTAAGCTTCTGAAAAATCATTTTACCTAGGTTTGTCAATTCTTGAAATTTTAATATTTTCCTATTTGGCTGTGTTTTCTCAATAAGCACTTTTTCCCCAAGGAAGTACTTCTGTGTGATGTATCCTGCAGTTTAATCATCATTCCATACTGTCTGATATTTTGGTGGGGTATGTATATATTTTTAACCATTCTTTTCTTTTATAAAAAAAAGAAATTTGTAAACACTGCTTTGTGGCTTCTGGCAGTTGTTTTTAAGAATTACTAGTTTCTCTTAGTTTATTGAAAATAAAGTTTTTGTTCATGTGGCTCTTCTCTCAAATAGTCTTTCTTGTCTCTGATTAACTACTTAGAATATAACGAAATACTGTATATTAAGTATTATTCTCTTATTATTTTCTCATGGAATTTTGTTTTATTTTTTCATAAAATAAAAAAAGTAAAATTAAAATATAAATGTAATGCCTGTTGATTTTCTTCTTTTTAAATTATTTGAACCATTCTAATTGGGCTCCTAAAATTTTACTTCATACTTTAATTTTGATAATTTTGTTAGGACTAAATCATACACTCAAAAAAAACATTTTATATAGTGTTTTCTTACTTGTAGGGCTCTCACACCTACCTCTATTATTTTACCATAATTTTTACACATCCACGTACAATCCTCATATTTAGGGCTAACTTTTTTCTGGATAATATTTTTTATATTATAGGTCTGCATTATTTTTCTGTTCTATTTATTAAGCTATATTATTTAGGCACAATAGTTATTCTTATTGATCACATTTTTCTGTACACTTTATGATATTGTCATTTTGTTTTTGTTTTTGTTTTTTTGGTACTGAGGATTGAACTCAGGAACTTGGGCTTGCAAGGCAGGAGGCAGGGCCACTGAGCTAAATCTCTGGCCCTTGATATTGTCATTTTAATAATTTTTGTTTTAATCTTTGTATTAAATACTTGTTAAAACTCAACTGAATATTTTATTTTTTATTTGTGTTTATGGTTTTTATTAGTGCATTTTTAATATATAATGATTACTTGCATTCATCCTATAGACTTGGTCCGTGTACATAATGCATCTTAATGTTTTCATCTCTTTCCCCTCCCCTTTGTCTCCTCTCCCTCCATCTTTTGGTCTCCTTCCCCTTTGCAATAACACAGAAAGAAGTTATTTTAGTGCTTATATAAGTTGCCTGGTGATTGAATGATCTGGCTTGAGTGATTTAATCCTGCCGTTGGGCATGTTCTTCTCCTGTTACTGGTAAAAAGCTTCACCGTGCAAGTGGAAATATGCAAAACTACCAAATGCAAGACTTAAAACAGCCTAAGAGTCAAGGGTTAGGGAAAAGAACTCTCTGCCTGTAGGGAGAGGAAATGGAAATTCAAGAATGAACACAGAAGAAAAGAATCAAAGCCAGTGATTCACTGAACCATGAAATAGTTTCATCTATGTTGCCTGTGATTTTTAATTTTTCTATTAGCAAGTTACAATTATATCCCTTGCTAATTTTCACTCGTTTATCATTAGTATACTGTTTTCCTTTACATTTAGTATTTTTATTTAATTTTGCTTTGTTTCTTCTTTAAGTAATTACATTGTTGAGTTCATGTTTTCTTTTTTTCCTGTCTTGAAACATATGTAGAGAATTTTCTCTTGTTCCTTGGATTTTGTTGTTCAGAAGAAATTCTTCAGCTAATTCTATAAGCAAGAATACCATGCTAAAATTTTGACAATATTTTTAACTATTCTCTAACATTATTACTTCTTTCTTTGAATCTACACCCTATGAGCATAGGGAAACAGTCTTTGTACCCACTTATTTAAAATTATGTGATAAAATATCTGTGCATTCATAGAAGATTAACAAGTTTGGAAATAATTATTCATAAATGTTTTCTAAGACTAGTAATGATTTTAAAATTATTAAAACTAAAATTTTATCTTCCTTTTTCATCCTTATGTTTAAATTTTTACTTGTATATCACCAAACTGTTATCATCCTATGACTTAAGTATAACGTTTACTTTGCTATCTTTAAAACTCATTTATTTTGGTCAATGAAAATTAAGTCACAGATACACAACAATAAAAATTTTTGATATGTTGTATTAGAACATGGTGACAATAGATGATAAACTCAGAAAGTGAGAAGAAAAGATCTTAACTGTGTTCATAAGGAAAATTATTCAGAATTTTTGATAATTGAGATCTTAAAAGTTATTCAGCTTACCTAAATATACAATATATACACATATTGAAACTACATGGTGCCCCATTAATATGTTGTGTATACTTTTTAAAAATTCAATATATCTTTACTATAGATTATTAAGCTTTCCAACAGTTTCCATGTGATACTATTATATATATAT
>NW_022900918.1:20924007-20938286 GCF_012274545.1 Fukomys damarensis | reverse complement strand
ATATAAAATCTACCCACCCACCTAGTGAGTTATAATTAGAATCAAATTTCACATAATTTAAAGAAACAGGTTATCTCCAGGACTTTATCAATGATGCTTTTTAATGAATAGATTCTTATTACTAACATGAATATGTATATGGTTCAAATGTAAAATTGAAATGAGTGTTTCTGAACTATTCGTACCAGATCATGTTTTTTTTTCCACACAAATGAATGTATTACAAGTTGAAATTAGAATTAATTACAATGGTTGAAAAATGAAAAAGATATATCAACTTGATTTAAAAAACAAAAGGAATATCTTTTCTGCCTACATTTTGATATTATAATGCATAGTGAGAGGGTATTATACAAAGCAGATATAGTAAAGCATTAAAGAGAAAATTTAAAAATGGAAAACTCTTAATATATAAATGTACACCTACAGTGTTCACAAACTACTTAGAAATAAACCAATTATATAGATTGGCCATAGAGAAAAGCATGCCTAGCAATAGACCTTCCCTTATGCAATTTATATCTTCTCAAGATATCAAAATAAAAAATGATTTTGTAAAATGTAGTATCAGACAACTTTGGAAACTTGAGTTCCTCTAGGAACGAGACTCCAAGGTTCAAATCTAGGTTCTCTCCATGTCTAGTTTTGCATTCAAACTTACTAATTTGCTTATGTTCTCAATTTCCTAGCTTCAATATTAATTACATAGGGAAATGATGGTAATATATTATTTGCTTCCTCAGAGTCTCTGTAAGAATTTGCATACATTGTTTTATGAAAATATCTTAGAAAATCACCTTGTGCATATATGTAGGGCTCAATAGAATATACAAATTTAATGTTGATCCAGAGACTGTTAGGAAATTGTACATGTTACTTTAAACTCCTCCATTTTATACCTGACTTCCGGGTTCTTCCTAATTTAAGTTTCGTTTTCCCAACTTAAATTTTGCCCCCCCCCCAGTTGAATTCTTTCCAGAAATGACGCCAACATCTGATAAGGGACTCCTGCAGGACTAAGACCTTATAAGGCAATGTGGCCTGCAATAGGTTAAAAAACAGCTAATTCCCCTAAAATTGCACAACTCCCACCCAAGACCCTATAAATGAGCCAACACTCCTTCCCTTGGTACCTGCCTCCTTTTCTTCGCCTCCCGGCCTTTGTGCCTTGCATGACTCCCTTCAATAAAGATCTCCTGCCGGACCTCTCGGTGCTGAGTGACCTGATTGGGAGGGGGCGCCCGAAGGGGCACGCGCGACCCCTTTGAGAGACCACTTGAGGGACTGGCACAGATTACAATGAAAACTATTTAGAGGTTCTTCCATAATTCATCTGAAAGTTCCTGGTTTCTCGTGTTATGTAGAAATATTTCATTTCATAGTAATGTATATTTAAAAATCTGAAAGATTCTTCTATAAATTGTACCTTTAGATAGCACGTGGTAAAGGAGAGTAGTTTTACCTTAACTCTAGAATACTTTGAAAATGAGAAAATATAGACAAAAAATACTTTTAAGAGGTATAATAGAGAAAAAACATTAATGTTTCTGGCAGAACAGAAATTTTTTTATTAAGCACCCACAGTATCATGGAGGACGTGAAAAATTACCAGCAAAGAAGAGCAAATGAATCTTAATGTGTGTTATGGTTTTCAGGCTCTCCTTAGAGGACAGTTTAAATGCAGAATAAGAAATAACTATCCATAACTTCCCCAGTTCCCAAAGTTACTTTTGACAAATCTGTGACAGAACTACAAAATTATGCTCTAGTTCATATTTGTTGATTTCCTTATATTTATTAGGCTTCTCTGTAGGACCAGAACCAATTGAAAAAAATATATGACTTTTTTTTTTAGTGTTCTCTGCTAGGTAAAATGGCCCTAACCCCACATGCTGATTTATCCTGGCAGATAATAAATCCCTCTGGGCAAAGAATGACCCAACTTTCCCGCCACAAAGCTCTCCTACTTCTAGTCCTTCCTGCCAGTGGATTTAAACCTCACCTCCACTATGCCCCCTCCCCTTATCATATAAAACCTCACCCAGCCAGACAGCCTGGCACCCTGTATCCCTACTAAAGTCTAATTGTGGGTGTTTGTGTCTTGGGCGGGGGCCTACAGGATCACAGGAGGCGGGTCCGCAGTGGCCATGTTATATTAAAGAACAGAAGGATCCAGTAGTTGCTTAAACTGGAAACAGCAAAAAAAGAGAAACTGGGTAGGAGACTGGAGAAGGCTGTTGGGGAGAGAAAGTTTAAGGGATTTAGAAGGGATCTCAGGCCATAATGAAAGCAATTAATCTCTACCCTAAAGGAGACTACAAATTTCTTAGGATCTCATCCATGCAGTGGTCACACTGTGTCTATTCAAGGCCTTTATGACCTTAAATGAAGGGCCTGCCTGATGAAGTGCCTTGGAGGGAACAGACAGCCAAAAGACACCTGGCAGCTGCTTTCGTAAGATCCCTGGAGGCTCATGACTCAGCAGACTCCACTTTGGACTTCCTGATTCTATTTTGGGGCTACTGTTCTCACTGCCTAATAAATTCTAGTGCCTGTTATATTCCTAGAAAAATGCATGGTCTATAGAGGCAAACATGAAAAAGATGAACATTTTTAACTTGCTTAGAAGGGTCTATGTGACATATGTTGGTTGAACCATTATTTTCCCCTATGTTTGTTATATAAGTATCCATATAGTTTTGGTTGTTTACTATTACTTTGGTTTATGACTACATAAGAAGCAAATTTCAAACTAGGCTGCAAGTATCAGCTGAGTACAAAATGTGGCTTTTGTAATAAAAACGTGGTTCCATTTGGATTTGAGGATGAATTTTGTGGACTCCTCTATTTTTTTTTTTAATTTTTGGTATTTGTTTATACAGCCAAGCCAATTCTGCTGAAAGCTACATTTTAAAATGAGAATCAGCTTTCATATTCTGGCCTCTGCTAGTCATGCATTTCTCCTGAATCACCAGAATCAGACACTTGTGTTCTCCTGCCATATTCAGTGTCAAGAGTCTCCTGCTGGGGTCCTATCCAATAGTGAAGCTCTCCTAAGCAAAGGCTTTGTTTCTAATAATACTGTCTAATCTCACCAATATTGACAAATTCTTCATTCCTTTGCTGCTGGATCTTTCTGACTGATAAACTAATAGTTGCCAAGATTGAAATATTTATCATTGTGACTTCAGTAAAGTAATATTTTAATTGGGTTTCCATATTTAAGAATACTAGAATTTGAATAACATTAATTTCTTCAAGCTAATAAATGAAGAAAAATAAATTTTAAGGCTTGCATACCTAAAATTTGCTAATAAAGTTGATGATAATCTTGTACCAGGAGGTAAATTGATGGATATGTTAATTTGCTTGATTGTGGAGATCATTTCACAAAATATATAAATATATGGAAAAGTCAGGTATGTATACAATTTTTTGTTGAGTGTACCTGAGTAAAATTGAAAAAACAAACAAACAAACAAACAACTGTCTCAAGGAGAGAAAACATTCACTGATCAAACCGCACAATTTTGTCCAAAAGATTGTGAAAATTTTTCTATGCATATAAATACTATATAAAAATGTTCTCATAAAAGTTGAAATTCCCTAATTCTACAATTTAACTTTAGAAAAAAATCAGTTAAAGAGAAGCATACAAACATATCTTCCTTATTTGAATGTGTTCTTTACACCCTGCCTTTCAATAGGATCACTCATCGATTGTCAGTGATGTGACAGTATAAATATCCCATTCTCTTTTCTAATATATCCCGAAGAATTTCTGCCAAGCAGAACAGACAGTTCTCATGATCATATTCTCTCTTGCAAATGCAATATTTTCTCGGAAGTTTAATAAATAGAGATCATATGACTGTGGTTTATAAATTTTAAATTGAGGTGTAAGTTCTCATAAGACTCAACTTCATCTCCAGGTAGAAATGTGTTAGAAATTTAGAATTATTCACATTAGACCAGAACATGAGGTGTGAGATGAGAAGAAAATCTTTTATATGGATCAGTTTATGAAATTAAATTTAAATTTATTGGGCTACAAGGGTCAGCCATGGTTAAGTAAGACATGTTCAAGTCCATGGCAGTGGGTCACAGTTTGGAAAAAATTAGGGCCACTTGTCAGCACTGGAGAACCTATGTCATATTGATCAAATATCTCTATGTTACATAATGGGAAACACAATGTAAAACAATAGGACAGTAAAAATAATACGGTGCTGCATGCCTATTGTTCCAGTTTCTTGAGACTGATGCCGGAATATCAGAAATTCAAGGCCACTTGGATAACTTAAGTGAAGCCTTGTCTTAAAATAAAATTTAAAAAAGACTGGAGAAGAGTCATAGAGTTCTTTTCTAAGCATGTATGAAGCCATGGGTTCAAATTTCCATTTAGTAAATTGATATATTTATCAATCATCGTTATTCTTAATCTGTTAGAGTAATCATAATCACTATACGATTATGTTTAATACCTTTCAAAAAGATGTTAACTATAAATAATACATTGAGACACAGAACTAATAGCAAAGCATGAGATAATCAGTTGGCATTCTAATCAGAAAGCAGGCATGCCCTTGGGAACATCAAATAATCTGATCTATAAAAGTAAAAATACAATTTATGAAAAAAAATGTCCATGTAACTCATATTACATGAAAATGCTACATCATTTAAAACAACAGACTTTGGAAAAATATAAATTAATATCCACTTTCATTTTCCATGTAATTGGGTGATAGAAAGTGAAGAATCAGATACTTGTTTGTAGGCTACTTTCTGGCTCTGTGACTTCTTAAATTCCACTGTGTTATCTATTATTTTACATTAATTTCACATCTTTTTTAATGTTAAAAAATCTGGTAATACAGGCCCAGGATAATTACATTACAGCATTTGTATTTAACCTAGGCTATATAAGATCTATAGGAAGTCTAGGGAGGCAATTCACAAACTAGGGTTGGAAAATATTTCCAAAGAATTTTAACTGCAAGCACTACTTTGTCCTGTGTAAAAGTCAGAGATAACTGGTATTAAATATGCAAAAATATATTAAAAATATTAAAAAGAAAGAATTATCTGACCCAAAACCTCAGTAGTACAGATTGAGAAACCACAGTCGAGGAATTATAGATAGCTAAGTTTAGATAAATTTAAAAAGTAGCCAGACAGACAAAACAGGGCCATCAAAGAAGTCAGTGCAAAAGATGAGAACACATCATAACTGAAGATGAAGGTTAATTTGTTGAAAACCAGCCTTCAAGATAAAGATGCAATGACCAGGCCTACCTGCCTTCCTGAGGGATGAACAATAGCTTGATTGGTATTTCCTCACCCATCAATTATCTAGTTGGGTGACCAGAGCATCCAGACACATCCCTTCTTAAAAATGCCTTTATTTTTTCAATGTACCCTTGCTACATGACTCTCTTACATAATGCATCAATATTAGCCAAACATCTACACTTGTAATCCTATAGATTGACTGTAGTTTGACGCATGTTGTACACCACTGTGACTTTGTTGTATAAACTACCCCTGAAAAAAAGGCCTCGGTGGCAAACCACTCCTGTCTCTCAGAAGCTCTCTCTCACTCTTTTTATTATTTACTGAGTTTATTGGTATATTTTAAGTATGCAATATGATGACATTCATCATTGGGAATTTGTACCTTTACATGATATATCTTGGTTTTTATTTTCTTCCCCATTCCCCTGCTCTTGCTTTTACCCCTCCCTCCCTCTCAAATTAAAAAGACTTTGTAAGGAGCTATCTCTTAAAATATCTTTCCTATTCTTAACCTCTTTTGTCCTTTGAAATTCACTCTTTGACTTCATTGGACATGAATTGGACACGTCTGACAGCAGGTTGGGAGTTATATGTCTCCTATACCACAGGTAATATATGAGTAAAAATAAATACATACTTTTAATGACATATATTGCTATTTTAACATCAACACTCCATTTTAGTAAATAATAAAAAATAAAATATTTTCATACAATTTAAATGTAAAATATGTATGTATGATTCCCAAAATATGTACAAATTTATTCTGGGTTAATGATGAAGATGAGAGGATGTAACATGTAAGATGAGAAGCTGTAACATGTAAGAAATTGCCAATATAGGATATAATTGCCAATACAGGTTTACAGAATACACTATGATTGAATATTTCACGTTGCTAATTTATATTAAAACAAAGTGAAAGTATTTTATAATAGCATCTTGAATATACATCACAAATTATCATTGACTCCCATCACATATTCATTTAACATTTCACTAGTAGCTTACAAATGAGCATATATCATACTGATACTAATACATATTGATATAAAATTAGTAGTTTGCTAATAACAAACATCCTTCCTCAGAAAGAGTTATGAATTCAGATGAAGGGTTCTCAGAGCTCTATGGAGAGGGAAATTATTCAAATATTGCACCCAAGTAACTGCTCATAGTAATATTTAGCATTTTAATAATTTATGTTTTGATTGACTTTAATTGCTTTTTCAAGAAAATGTTTCTATGTAGTAATAAACTTCTATTGAGAAAATTATTGAGCAAATATTTATATAAAATCACCGATCAGCTGGGGAGTTAGCTCAGTGGTTCTGCCTTGCAAGCCCAAGGACTTGAGTTTGATCCCCAGTACCAAAACAATAACAACAATAACCAATCAGATTCTGCTCAAATAAATGCAGTGATATAATTTTAATCAAATAATATTTATAAATCTATTTTAATGAATTAGTACAGGTTTTGAACCTATATATATATAAATCTTTTCACGTGATTATTATAATGTACATTTTACCTTTGTAGATCTTCACTTACTTCTGTATTTAACTTTTATAACTTGGAAATGGGAGTGTAGGGGATCAGGAGGAAAGGAATGGAATTAATATAAGAAAATGAAAAATAATGGAGACAAAGTTTTTGTAGATAAGGAAGGGGTGAGGGCTTGAAGGGAGGGCAGGGGGATGGGGAAAAACAAGAAAACCAAGAATGATTATGTAAAGGTACAAATTTCCATCAGTGAACGGCATTATATTGTATACCTTAAACATACCAATAAAATGAGTTTTAAAAAAGAATGCAAATGTTTTAAAAAATGTAATTTAGAATCTATGTGAAAAACCATTCTTAATAAGCAATATTAACTTACTTAGAATTTCATTGCTCTCTTTTTTTGGTTCCTCCCAGGTTAAAATAAAAACTATGTGTTTGTGTGTAAAACACATACCTATGATAATCAGTATGTATGTGCATATGTTAATCAGTGAGGGTCTGTTCCAAATAAAAGTAAGTTTGCTTTGACAGTTCTTAAATATATGAGTACAGGGCTAAGAGTTCGAGACCAGCCTGGACTACATAGTGAATTCCAGGTCAGTCTCAACTACATAGTGAGACCCTGTCTCAAAAAAGAAAAAAAAAAAAAGAAAAAAATCACTATAGGTAATAGACAAACCATACACACATTTTCTCTATATGTTATTAGCAGGTAATTAAAATGTTCTCAAGGGACTAATAATTTGAACTTACAGGGAAGTTCCTTAAAAAAGCACTCAAGAAGAATACACATATAAGTGTGGCAGGGAGAAGAGTTTGGCAGAATATTCACTTAAATCTTCAATATATATGTCAAACAAATGTATCAGATTTTAAAGATGTATTTATTGGAGTTATATCAATTACTTAGAGTTATATGAAGCTAAGGGAAGTGCTTCATTTAAAAATCAAATACTTTGATAGCCAATTTTCTGCTTTTTATTTCTTTTTAGTGGCTATTGAAGGAAATATGTGAATTTTTACCTGAAATACCTACATATTTATTGTTAACAAAAATATAACAAGTACATAAAGTGGTAAGAGGGTATTTCACTAAACACATTCTTGTACTCATTAATGTTTCATGGAAACTGTGATAGGAAAGTTGATAATTTCTTCACTGTGATTAAATTTCAATTAGGAAGTATGAGCTATGGAATGAGTTTGAATCAGTACAGTTTAATTGGGATGATAGAAAGTAATGGTATCTTCTAATGTGTCAGGAGACTGAACTTATGTGATATAAAGTAGGAAATACAGGCAGCTGAATTAGTTTTACAGTGAAGAAATTGTGTGCCGAATAATAGCATTATAGATGCCTTAACTTTCCCATATCCAACAGTTTTGAGTCTAATATTTTTCAGTCATGATTGTACGTTAGATTGAACTGAGAGCTTCAAAAAATGATGTGTGCTTTTCTATTAGCTTCTTTTCTTTAAACTTCTTTCTATGATTGCTACTTATTTTTATGCATCCAGGGCACAGACCCACTGTTTAACATAATGTAATAAAATAATATTCTTTGAAACTTAGTTTTAAAATTCAAACATCATTTTCTATAACATCAATATCTGATACAGTAAGAATTCTTTATCAAAATTTTTAAATCTTTAATCCTCACCCATTTTTTATGTGACAGTCACATATCTACTTGTTCTATTGATACATGTTTGCAGCACACAAAGTTTACAATTCTCCCCTGGAGCTTGTGTATGCGCATAATACATCCTAGTTCCTTTTTCACCCACTTTTTTTCATCCTTCCTCTCCCTC
The DNA here is from genome assembly GCF_012274545.1 of Fukomys damarensis. Taxonomy (NCBI): domain Eukaryota; kingdom Metazoa; phylum Chordata; class Mammalia; order Rodentia; family Bathyergidae; genus Fukomys; species Fukomys damarensis. Next base: position 20,929,668 of record NW_022900918.1, on the reverse strand, counting down.
CATCTCTGGATACTTTTATAGATTGACACCTAAGTAATTGTTTACCATAAATGACACTGTGAAGAAAGCTAACTAGATTCAAAACCAGCTTTATTATACAAAACAACAAAGCAAAATTATGATGTTACAAATTACTTTGTAGATTTTCTACACAGGGTAATCAGTGTTGGCAAATGACATTCCCTCTACCCATCCTAGGGACATTAAAATGTTAATTTACCATGAAGATGTATCATTGAACAGCAATGTTACATATCTTCACGAATGCAAAACTCAGATCATACATTATGCTTTTATGGATATTTTCTCACTGAAAACATTCAATGATACATATACAAGCAAAATGAGTAAAAGTTTATTTACTTGATGTACTGATGTTCATTCTCAAACAATGGTAGTTCTTTTTTGTGTATCATTCTTTGCTTTACACATGCTTTCTTATTTTCACTTGATTAAATCAGTGGTTTTCACTTTTTTCTCCTTTCTCCATATCAAAACTATGTATTTGAAAAGTATCTGGTATCTTCCCTTTACACACAAATGAGAGCAGGATAACTTGAAAATTATATACTAGTGTGGCAGGAAATTGCTTGAAAGTTCTCATGTAACCGAGAATTTTCCATTTCTTGAGCCCTAACTTCAAAGCAAGCCTAACAAAGATAAACCAAAATTACTTCCTGGAGGAGTATTTTGTTTGTTATATGCTAAATCAGCCTAAATTTTATTAGAGATGTTGATCAAAAGCATCACATTTCTTTTAAAATTGCTTTGTGTAAGATCAGCAGAGATAGAATGAACATTTCTTTACTCTTTTTAAAGACTAAAACTTATAAAGATACCTGACAAACATAAAAAATAAACTATGAACACAGATAGCAGAATTAGCAGGAATCAATCGTCATTTTCTTTTGGATTACAATTTTAATCCTTTTCACTTTTACTTTTTTAAGGAATAAGCAGTTATCCCTTCAGTAAATCTGAGGAGTTAACATTAATAGATTTAAGATGTAGGGCACATAGTTAACAAAAGTGGAAAGCATTATACTCATCAGGTAAAATTAACTGAAATCCTGCTTCCTGCATTTTCCAGTCATTCAGGGAGCTCCTCTGCCAAAGGCAAAGCACAGCAAGATCTCCGTAGGTTTAGCATTATTGGTGAGAAATATATTAATGATAATGAATCAGTCTGTAGTCCACACTGTTGGGAATTATTCCAGTAAGTAGCAAAATTTTAAAAATCAATCAAATATTTATGTCCCAAATTTACTTTTCTGACTATTCCTGCTGATTACTTAATTTTATAATTGTTACTGCACTGTATTTTTATCATTTATAGAGGGGTAATTTTGAATTGTTTTGGTAGTCATGCTCTCCAAACAAGCTTTGACTCAGAGACTTAATTTGGTATAATTCCATTCAACCGTATTTCCTTGTCATAAAGAATATCAAAGGAGGGCCGGGGATTTAGCTCAATGGTGTTTGGTGGCCTGTCTTGAAAGCACAAGGATCCGAGTTCAAAAAAAATAAATAAAATAAAAAAAAGGAATATCAAAGGTGACCTATAATGAGATCACTTACAAAATAATCATTAAATTGTGTGTAATGTGTTGTAAAGTTGTATTTTATGATCTTTTAAAATATTTAAGAGAAGCTCCACATAAAATCAATATCCCAAAAGCTAACAGAATAAATGATACATTAAAATATCTAACTATGGTAAATCTTGTATTCTATTCTTAATCACTTATAATTTTACTCCAAGTATCATTCAGGCTGTATATTTGTTTAGGTACCAAATATCTCAAGAGTTGCTAAGGCAGGTGTCATTTCAAGCGGTAGAATCTTGTTTGCAGGAGATAAATACACACATCTATTTGCTCTATATTGATAAGATTTTGCATAGTTTTGCATTTGAAAACATTGTGTTCACCTTTGATGTTTGTTTCTAGTAAAATCTAATGATAAGTTCTGGTTATTTTCTTTTACTAATTCATGTTTATTTTATTTGTGAAAAGTAACCTGTGATTTTATGCTACAGTCTATAAAATCTCTTACTGTAAGTACAGTAGGTATAATTTTTTATACTTCTCCAGAACTCAGTATTATTCCTTTACAGTACAAAATGGATACATTTGGGACACTGAGACTCAATGGGAAGGAAGGGCCAAAAGATCTGCAAAGAAAAATACTGACACTTCATTTCCATTTTTTTATTTTCTCATATTTTTTCTTTTCCCTTATTAGCTTTCCCCTACCCTTCCCACTTTCCCTTAAACAGGGAGGCGAGGAGAGGTGAAAGAAGGGCAGGACAAGGGGAAAAAATGAGAACCAAGACCTGTCATGTAAAGGTACAAGATCCCAATGATGAATATAATCGTACTGTGTACCTAAAATGTACCAATAAACTCAATGAGGAAAAAAAAAAATTAAAAGGAAGAAATGTTAGCATATCAGAGAGGAAAAGCCTGTGTTACATAACTGAACAGAAGGACAGAAAATATGTCTCCTTATTTTTTACTATTCATAATATGGAAATTATAGAACTTGAAAGAAGAAACAAAACTAAAAAATTTCAATAATGGTCAATGATGATAATAATTCTATACGTGGTGTAAACAGGATTAACCAACATCTAACAATCTATTCTGTAATAAAACAATTAAAATATTATTATAAAATATTTATTCACTTTCTGCACTGAACAATATGGAACTGATTTGTTATTTATTCCAAACAAGGGGGTTCAAAAACATTTACATTTTAGATTACATCTAATAGACCAAATATATTTAAAATATGTGCTAGCAAAACACCAACCAGGATGTCCATCATCAACATCATTATAATTCTGTTTGGTGGTTACATACTTTATTGAAATTATACTGTCCACATAAAAAGGCAAAGGCCAACATGACCATAATATGTATTGTTCAAAGACAGACAATAGCGCAAGATAAACTTGGAAAGAGGCCAGATACTACTGACTAGATTGCAACATTACACATATATTGAATGTTTTAAGAAATACTGCGCACAGAAAACTTGTTGAATACATTTGATGCAGTTGTCATTTTTACATTTCCTGTCATATTATTTTATAAACAATGAAAAATGTGCAGTTTTTGGTCAGCCCATGTTTACAGAATTGTACTGGTAAGAATTTAAGGGAATTTATAAATTATATATAAAAAACATTGCAACATCAACTTAAGACACTATTCAATAATTTCCACTAACTTCTGGCATATTTAAATATGTATCTTCTTGAAAATTGGTGAATGCTTCTGGGTACCAGCTTGGGTTGTCTATTTCCACATTAAAATTTTAGTTTGGATACAAGGGAGTGTTTTTCTCTTCCTTTGCTCTTATAAGTGTTATTGAAAACGTGCTGCTTTTGATATAACCATTATTTCATTTTCTTCCACCATCTATCTGACTAAATCAGATTCTGATTTAGTTTTAAAGTTTAAATGACTTCAATCAGGTGAATTTTTTAACACTCTTTTAAAGGAGGAGTTATTAGGCCAAAAGTAGATGGTATCTTTACTTCTGATCCTTAAGATTACGATTTATATCATTTTGATATAAATCAACTGTGTTATATTTTCAATTGAAAGAATGCAAATCCATCAACTAAGAATGAAATCTTATGTCATTTATTTTACGCTTGTACCTGCATTTCCAACCATGGTGACAGAGACATGTTGCATAATTGTCCAAAAAACTATGTGAAACCTGTTATTTTTAAACTCTGAGTGGTTAAATTTTGGATACTCTACATAGAATACTAAGTATTTTGTGTACCTTGACCAATAATTAGAGTCTAACCTTTCTAGAAAAGTTTCCACTTGCTTTTTATTTTGTTTTGTTGTGTTTGTTTTTGTCTGTCTGTTTGTTTGTTTTGAGACAGGGTCTCACTATGACCTGGAACTCATTATATAGCCCAGGCTGGTCTCTAACTCACAGTGATCCTCCTGTCTCAGCCTCCCAAGTTGTGGGATTACAGGTGTGTGCCAACATGTCCGGCTCCATTTGCTTTTTAAAGTAAAATAATTATTGTAAGACTTCTACCTTACCTACCAATGTCTCTTTACAGTCTACATTCAGATATCTAACAAGGTAACAACATTTCCCATGCTGAGGTTCTGATCACTTCTAAATGCTTCACTTGTCCACCAGTGGTTTAATCCAGCTCAGTTAATAAAAATTATATTCTTTCAATTGCTCAAGCTAGGAATTAATGGTGAAGTCACCTTTCTTCATATCACCACTCACCTTATCAGGATAGATTGGTTCTATGTACAAAATATGTTCAAGGCATGCCCACTTCATCACTGTTGTTATAAACACCATAGCAGAAGCATCATTCTCCTTCACCTGGATTATTGTAACTGCCCCAATCTTTCAACTATTATTTTTAACCCTCAAATTCCCAAATATGATTCCCAAATTCCCAAATAAAATCCAAAGCCTCTTTTTTTTGTCTTAAAGACATATTTTATCCCATATAGTCTACAGTAAAATAAAAGCTTTCCAGAAGGGTCCAAAAGTTTCTATCACAACCTTTCTGAATTAATTTATGTTTCCTCCCTCACTTCATCTGTGTCTCAGACACAGTGTGCATCATACTCTTTCATAAAAATATAGGCCTTTTACATTGATATCATTGTTTCACTCTTTCTGCTATTCTTTCACATGAATCATTTTCTCACATTCTGTAATCCATTTTAAAAACCTCAACTTTACGATCTGTTCTGACCATTCTGAAAGTGGATGAACTCCCATGTTACAGACTGTGCATTCCTCTTATCCTCCTTTACTCTGCCCAATATCTTCTCTGAAATTGAGCACACTAATTTTATATTCTCTTCATGTATAATGTGACTCTCAGGAAAACTGAATATTATATTTGTTTTAGTTGTTGTTGTGTATTCAGACTGATACTGCCAAAAATATTTGTTACTAAACAGTGAAATATTTTCACATGAAATGACAGTACTGAATGGATTTGATAATACTGTGTTCTGATAAGCTATCTTGTCTGGAAGAGACATCGATATTTTAAAAAATTATTTGATTGAATAATTGGATCTCACTAAAAACGTGTTCAGAAATGTAAACATCAGCATATTTTTCATCACATAGGAAAAATGGAATGAATATCATCCCTATTGTCATTAATGTTTCTGCTTATTCATTTTAAAGTTGTCCTATAGTCTGAATGTGTGTCCTTCCATAAAATGCACATGTTAAAATCTTCTGTCAAAAGTGATGATTTCAAGAAGTGGTGTGTTTGGAAGTGACGAGGTCATAAGAATTCTCATGAATATGATTACTACATTTATAAAAAGAGTTAATAAAGAGAGTTAATTCTTCTCTTTCCCACATATGGACATGGTGAGAAAATGTTCTGTGCTACAAGTATCTGTATCACAAGATAACAGATCTGTCTAGGATTTGGTCCTGCACTTCTCACCCTCTATACAGTGAGAAATAAATTTGTGTGACTAATAAGCTTCCTAGTTAATAGTGTATTCATAGAGAACCTTGAAAAAACTTTTAAAAAACCCAGATATTTTAGTCTGTATTTACCAAACTAAAAGCAATGATCAAAGTCATTTTTATACAATCATGTTTATAAATTAAGCTTTAATCTAATAT
>NW_022900918.1:20839679-20923749 GCF_012274545.1 Fukomys damarensis | reverse complement strand
AAGAATAATATATATATAGTAAAATATTTTCATTTTATGTCTATTTATTTCAGTTACAGATTTAAATTACTCAACAAATTAATCTAGTGTGAGATAATAAAAAATAAGCAAATTCTGACAAGAGTATTATTAATGTTCATATTTTCCTCTATAGAACTTATTAATTAAACACAATTTTAAAAAATGAACTTATTAGGCTTCTTTCAATTTGTAAGTTACTAATCCCTTTTCATTAACTAAAAAATTATATGTGGTGAAAGACTCTATGTTAACAATAATGTTGTTAACAAAATATTGAATTCTGAGAAAGCCATTTATTATCTGACAGGTACTTTGAGTAAAATTTTAGAGTATATTTTTCTATGAAGTTTTTATCACAAATCATTTATAGGAAAGCTCAGATCACCAGAAAAATTTCACAGCCATGAATACAGAAGTCAAGACTGAGAATGTAGTTTTAGGAATAAACACAACTATAATTGTTATTTAAATATTGCTTATGACAAAAATATTAAAGATCCTGATGTAAAGGAAGATTTGGGGAAGTTTATCAAGTTATCATACATACGATTTTTTTATTGAGTACTTCAAAGTCTTATCTGAATGTCAGTTTTAGGTGACACTTCTATGACAGATACATTTGCAAGTGTTTTAACAATTTTACCACTCAAAATCATTCAACCATTATATATGTTTCCAAGACTTTTTAAGTTTCAACAATTGTAAAATTTTTGAGGGTAAAATCATCAAAATTCAAATATAGCATAGTAAACAATAAATACTGGAAAAAAGTTTTGGGAGATACATAACAAAAGCTGGTTCAGTATTGTTTTCCTTATTGCATTAAAAGGTACTTGCAATGAACATCTTGAAACAATATAATTCTTTTGGAGATCAGTTTTATTTTAACCATGTTTTTCTACATACTTATTATTCTACATTTCACTTTCCATTTATAAATATAAACAATCCATGATTTTGCATACACAGACTGAGAAAAGCTATTACATGTCCTGTTTAATGGGTGGGTTAATTTTAAAATATGAAATTTATACTTCCTTTTTATAATGAGATAGCTGGAAAGTCAGAGAAAAAAAAATTAAAGCCCTACATCTACCGATAATAAGCCTCATCTATAACTGTAAATGATAACAAAACTATTTAATTTCAAAGACTTGGACATACATATTGACAAAATTTGTGTCACATAGCTTTAAAGCCAGTAACTGTAAACTGAAAAAACCTTATATTTACAATGTGTTGCATGTGATGTGAAAGAGGTATACTATTTTGTTTGTCATAATTTTTCTTTGAGAAAACTGACTAAATTGTAGTAGTAAAATAATATATATTAAATTTGTATATATCACTTAGCAGCATCTCTTACCAACAAAGATTTTGTCTTTCAAAGCTCATATAAACACAAACACACTCTATGAAATCTGAAAAAAATGCTTACTTGAAATTTATGGCATATTTTTTCCATACCGTGTGTAAAATGTAACTATATATTAAAAATTTGGCAAATATCTTTTTCTCTCATATAGATAATCATTAAATGTTATATAATTCTTATTTCCAAGGCCCTATTAAACTTAGGACAAGCTTGGAACCCAATAAAATTGGTAATATGAATGAATATTGAATATAATCTATGAATTATGATGACCAAATTTTAATTTTTCCTTAGTAACCATTAAATATTTAACTAGGGTAATTCAATTACATCTCAACACTCCATTTCCTAGTCAATAAAATGGCTTCATAAGTCATTGAATATAATTTTGAAGCTTTTTCTGACATTTATTTTAGAAGCTATAAAACTATAAGATAGCAACTTCATCTTATAATTGTTTGGGAAGTGAATTAATTTGAGGTCCAAAAATTGTAATATTATGTTAACAGAACTTTGGTTGGAAGGTAAAGTGACTAAATCAAGCAGTTTTGAAGGTTTTTCTACTTCTTTTGAGAAGAAACAAAATAAATTAGATGTTTTTTACCTTCTGCAATGCATTTACAAGAAGACACTTCAATATTTATAAGAAACATTAAGACAATATATTTAATACTAAACCCCCAAAAGTTTTCCTAATGGTTGAATATATTCTGTAGGGGAAATAAAACAATTTTAAACATCTAAATTTAAAAATAAAATTGACATAATTAAAACAATACACTTGTCATAGGTAGCTTATTTTATATATTACAAAATACTGAACTAAGTATTCACAAACATCTTCTTGAACTGAGTCCCTTAATTTTGAGTTTCTGAATTTATATTTTAATAATACATTAGTATATAAAGGAATGAAGAAGGGAAGACAAATGGGAAGAAATCATACACTGAATTAGTAAATATTTCTTTGTACACGTACCATTATTATTTGAAAAGGAGGAAGATACTATGAAACCATATCATTTAAATGAAACAATAGATGTAATCTCAGCATACTAAAAAGCTTTTGCCCTAGCCTAGGTACTTATATACTTAAATCCAAACCCTAACCCTAAAATTAACACTAACACTAACCATAAAACCCATACTACACTATACAGGTAAAAAATTTCGAGGCTATATCTAACCCTGAAACTAACTCTAAACCTACACTCAACCTAAACACTAGGAATTATAACTACACTGCAATGTTCAGGAAATTGCAATCCCACCATTTACCTAAAAGTCATAAAAAATCGTTGCAATACCTTCATTTTCACATGCAAATTATCAGTTATTTGAATTACATCCATATCCCTGTTACCAAACTTAACCCTAACCCTAAGCGTCAACATTATTCCCATATTCCAAACAGCAATACTTCAAATGCTACACCATTACTAGCCCTAAAGCCAAATCTAATGCTGATCCTAACTGAAATCAACACTCCAAAACTCAGGTACTGAAATTCCAAGACTATCAATGATCCCAAACCTAACCCTACACTTACACTACCACAAAACCTACCCCAGGACCTTGCACTACTAAAGCATGTCCAAACACTAATCTTATAATTAAAACTAATACTAAACAACAAACAAGTACTAGACTATATAGGTTGTATAATTTCAACTCTATTCCTTAATCTTAACCTAACACTAACTCTACCCACAACCCAAATATTACACGTTATATCTACATTGCAATGCTCAGGTACTTGGAATCCCATGGTATACCCCACCACCATAAAAATACTTGCCATAACCTTCATTCTCACTTAGAAATTATCAGGTAATTGAATTACATCCACATCACTTTCAACAAAATTAACCCTAATTGTCAACATGTTTTCCATCATCCAATACAGCAATATTCTGCTCTGATGCTATTCCTAGAACTAAGATAAAATCTAATGCTTTTCCTAACTATGAAACCCACACTCCAATACCCAGGGACTGAAATTCCAAAACTATCACTGACCCCTACCCGAATGATAACCCTAACCCAACCACAAGCCCTAGCCCAGGCACCTACATTCCTAAATCATTCCTCAACCTAATCCTAAAATTAACACTAACACTAACCATTAAATCCATACTACATGGCATTTGTAACAGAATTTTGAGGCTATTCCTAGCCCTGAACCTAATGCTAACCCTACGCTCTACCTAAACAACAGGCATTATATCTAAAATGCAATGCTATGGTAATTGCAATCCCATCATTTACCTAAACTCATGAAAATAATTGTCCTAACCTTCACTGCCACATGTAATTTATCAGGTACTTGAATTCCATCTGAAAATCTTTCATTAAACCTGTCATCATTACTGTAATGTTCCAAAAACAGTGATACTTCAAATCCTGCACTATTCCTAGCCCTAATACTAACCATAACTCTACCATGGACTCTAGCCAGGTACCCATATTCCTAAATCATTCCTAACCCTCATTCTAAAATTAACACTAACACTAATTATCAAACCCATACTATACTACATGGGTAGTGAAATTTTGACTCTATTCCTAACCCTGAACCTAACACTAACCCTATTTTAAACACAAACACTATGAATTATATTGCTACCTGAATGCTCAGGTACTTGTAATCCCTCCATTTACCTAAACCTCATAAAAATCCTTGTACTAATCTGCATTCATTCATGCAAATTATCAGGTACTTAAATTCCACCCATCTCCCTGTCACAAAACTAACCCTAACCATATGGTCAATATGATTCCTAGATCCAATACAGAGTTACTTGAACTCCTACACTATTCTTAAGCCTAAGGCCAAATGTAATGCTGATCCTAGCTATGCAACTCAGATTCCATACCCAGGTACTGAAATTGCAAGGCTATCGATGACCTCAATCCTAACCCTAACATGAGACCTAGCCCAGGTACTGGCATTCCTAAATTCCTAACACTAGTCCTAAAATTAATACTAACACTAACCATCAATCTCGTACAACACTACACAATTTCGACTCTAAACTTAACCCTGAAACTAACAGTAATCCTACCCTCAACCCAACAACTACTCATTATATCTACACTGCATTGCTCAGGTACTTTGAATCCAAGAGTATACCACACCCTCAGAAAAATACATGCTCTAACCTTTGTTCCCATGTGCAAATTACCATTTACTTGAAATCCATCCATATCCCTGTCACCAAACCTAACTCTAAACCTAACCATCAATATGTTTCCAAGTTCCAATACACTGGTGCTTGAAATTCGACACCCTTCCTAACCCTAAGACCAAATCTCATGCTGATCCTAACTATGAAATGCAGACTCCCATACCCTCTGTCTGAAATTCCAAAACTATCAATGACCTCAACCCTAACCCTACCACAAACCCTAACGCAGGGTCTTGCACTCCTATATCTGTCATAATACTGATCCTATAATTAGTAGTAATACTAAACATCAAACCTGCATTACAGAACACAGGTTGTGTAATTTTGACTCTATTCCTAACCCCAAACCTAAAGCTAACACTAACCTAAACCCAAACACTATGATTGATATCTACACTGCAATGCTCAGGTACTTGGAATCCCACAGTGTAACCCACTCTCATAAAAGTCCTTGCTATAACTTTCATTCTTACTTTTAAATTATCAAATAATTGAATTCCATCTATATCCCTTTCACCAAAACTAACCCTAACCCTAACCGTCGACATGATTCCCAAATTCCAATACAGCATTATTCAAACTGACACTACTCATAGCCCTAAGGACAAATATAATGCTGATCCTAACTAGGAAACCCACACTCAAATACCCAAGGACTGAAATTCCAAGACTATCACTGACCCCAATCTGAACCCTAACCCTAACCCTATTATGAGCCCTAGCCCAGGTATGTATATTAATAAATCATTCCTAACTCTAATCTTAAAATTAACACTAACACTGACCAAACCCATACCACACTACACATGTAAAAAAATTTTAAGGCTATTCCTAACCCTGAACCTAACGCTAACCCTACATTCAAACCAAACTTTAGGTATTATATCTACACTGCAATGCTTAGGTACTTGAAATCCAACAAATATTGCCTTAACCTTCATTCCCACATGTGAATTATCATGTACTTGAATTCCACACATATCCCTTTTACCAAACCTAACTCTAACCTGAATTTTCATCATTACTGCTATGTTCCAAAACAGTGATACTTCAAATCCTACACTATTCTGAGTCCTAAGGCCCAATCTAATGCTGATACTAACTGTGAAACCCACGCTCCAATACTCAGGTACTGAAATTCCATGTCTATCACTGACCCCAACCTAACCCTACCACAAACCCTAATGCTCTAATCCTAGCCCTGGCCCAGGTACTCACATTCCTAACCCTCCTCCTATAATTGACACTAACACTCACCTTCAAACCCATACTACGCTAAAAGGTAGTGAAATTTCCACTCTACTTCTAAACCTGAACCTAATGTTAACTCTACCCTAAACACAAACACTAAGCATTATGTTGAAATTGCAATGCTCAGGTACTTGGGATCCCTCCTTTTACCTAAACCTCAAAAAAATCCTTTGCCTAAACTTCATTCTCACATGCAAATTATCAGGTACTTGACTTCCACCCATAGCCCTGTCCCCAAAGCTAACACTAACCATAATGGTGAATATGATTCCCGAGTTCCAATACAGCAGTACTTGAAATTCTAAACTCTTCCTAAACGCAAGTTCAAATCTCATACTGATCCTAACTATCAAACCCAGACTCTAATTCCCAGGGTCTGAAATTGCAAGACTACCAATGACTACACCTCTAAACCTAACCCTAACTCTACCATGAGCCCTATCCCATTTACTTACATTTCTAAATCATTTTTAACTCTAATCCTAAAATTAACACTGACACTAACCATCAAACCCATAGTACATGATATATGTAGTAAAATTTCAACTCTAATCCTAACCCTGAATCTAACAGTAACCCTAAGCTAAACAAAAACACTACACATTATATCTACCCTGCAATTCTCAGATACTTAGAATCCCACACTATACCTCACCTTCAGAAAAACACATGCCCTAACCTTTGTTCCCACTTGAAAATTATTAGGTACTTGAATTCCATCCGTATCCGTGTCAACATAATTCCCAAGTTCCAAGACAGTGGTACTTGAAATTCTACACTCTTTCTGTCCCTAAAACCAAATCTAATGCTGATTCCTAGTATGAAACCCAGACTCCAATACACAGGGACTGAAATTCCATGACTATCAGTGACCCCAAACTTAAACTACCACAAACCCTAACCAATGCATTTGCAATCCTATAGCTGTCCTAACATTGATCCTATAATTAGCACCAATACTAAACATCAAACACATAGTACACTACAAAGGTTGTATAATTTTAACTCTATACCTAAACCTGTACCTAATGCTATCCCTTCCCTCTATCCAAACACTATGCATTATATCTGCACTGCATTGCTCAGGTACTTGGAATCTCTTCATTTTCCTAAACATCATAAACCACCGACAGAATGATGAGACCACCCACAGTGTAGGGAAAAATATTTTTCCAGCTCTTCCTCAAAGGACTAATATCTAGAATATATAAAGAACTCTAAAAACTTACACCCCCCAAGTTTAAAGACCCAATCCAAAAATGAAATGAATATCTGAAATGAACAGACATTTCTCAAAGCAGAACTCATGAATAAATGTGTGAAAAAATGTTCAATGTCCCTGTCATATGAGAGATACAAATTAAAACAATGGTGAAAGAATGGCTGTAATAAAGATATCAACCAATAACAAATGCTAGCATGCTTTGAGGAAAAAGGAGCCCTTCTCCACAGCCTGTGGGAGTGTGGGCTGGTGTAATCATTGTAGAAATCAGTGTGGAGATTCTTCAAAAAACCAAAACTATGGGTTCTGTCTAACTCAATTATTCTTGATATCTTCTCAAAGGAGTTAAAAACATCATACCAAAGTGATATATGCACACCCATGTTTATACTAGCACAGTTTGTAATAGCTAAATCTTGGAAACAGTCCAAATGCCCACCCACTGCTGAATAGATAAATATGTACAAAAAATACAATAGAGTGTTATTCTGTCTCAAAGAAAGATAAGCTTGAGACAGTTCTAGCTAAACGGATGCACCTTGAGAATATATTATTGAGTGAAATAAATCAAATGAGGCATATATGTGAAAATATATCATGGTTTCTTTGCCATGAGAAACTGAGTATAAATAAGGACCAAAATTTGTAATAGACAATGGGAAATGGGAAGAAAATGCTCAAATGAAAAGGGAAATGAGGGAGGGAGAGAAGGAAAAGATAAAAGGAACAAGGAAAAAGAAAGAACGAAGGAAAAATGAAAACAAGGCTTTGTAAATAAAGAAGGCAGGGGGGGTTGAAGGGAATGGAAAAAAAAAAGAAGCAAGACATATCATGTACAAAAGTAAATTTCCTATGATGAATGTTATCATTATGTATATATAAAATGTAACAGTGCAACAAAAAGAAAAAAAAGAAAATTTGCAATACTTAGAGCATCTTTACCAATTGGCCATTTCAATGTTAAGCTAGGCAAGGTAGCATAGCACCCTGACCACCCAGTGCTTCTATTCGGAAGTAAGAGGCTAGGATATCATGGTTCAGTTTAGGGCAGCTTTGCTTGTCTTCCTCCAACCTAAGCCTTTTAGTTTTTAAGTGATAGAATCAAAATTCTCACTTATATGTGTAGGGAATCCATACACTCAAGGACACAGAATACCTTTATTTTACTTTTCTACCAAGGTAAAAGATCGAATATTATCCTCTGTTATTTTCAGTTACTTAGTTCTTGGGAAAGGAAGAGCCTGATACCGTAAAGAATATTACTTGTTTATTTTCCATAGTAGCATCACTACACACACACACACACACACACACACACACACACACACAAACACATAGAGAGATACACATACTGGTAGAGTCTATCTCTACAGATTCCATGTAAAACATAACAAAACGAAAGGTTTATTTTTAAAGCACCACATTGTTCTAGGATTAGATAGCTCTATTGCAGAGTAAAAATTATACCAAATATCATAAAGGTTCTATTTTTCTCTTGGATAGAAGACACTTTATACCATCACAACTCTTCTATTTCTGGGTGCATCATTTAATTGAAACTTACCTGATAGGTCTAGTTTACTAGAATGCTGGTCTGTGCACTCCAGATTCATAAAGAAAAATTGTCATATTTTGTTTGTATAAAACGTCTCAATATTTAAAAGTTTGCTGTGATTCATTTGAATGTTTAAATAAATTGAAATATATAATTTTATTGATAATTTCTTTAAATTCTGGCAATAAAATTTTAACTTTTAATCTACTTATACTTGTGACTAATATTTTGCATGATATACTGCAGTTAATATCTCTTTTAACATAAAATACAGTTGAGCTTTGCAGGAAATGAATTAACAATGAATTCACATATACAATTTTGTGAAGTACACCTTTCCACTCAACCAGTTGCTAATTGCAATGAATAATTATCCATAGAAATAAAAAAATGTGAACAGTGTTTTTGATACAGATGTGGTCTATACATATGTTATCATTTAAATAGCTTGAAAATGTAGACGTTTAAGAGCTATTGGTAGCTAATCCTCAGTTTTAATAGACTTGCCATATGTAGGATTGACTAAAGGCCTTCAGCTGATGTTTAGCTAGCATGGAGACTGCTTGCTAAGTTTGAAATTGTTTCTCCTATCTGTCTAACACTTTGGTAGAGATGGGAAGAAAGCAGTGCATAGCCAATATTCTCTCTCAGAAGGCTTATCTTTGGATTGCTGAGCATCATAAACTCAGGTCCTTAGATAATTCACAGGGTTGTTCAGGACTACCAGAGATAATATTTCAAAAATTATTATTTTACTCTTGAGTCCTAAGCTTGTAAATTGGCATAGGCTTCCTTGTTTCTCTTGATAGTTCAAGTCTGGCAAATGAGTGAAACAATAAACAATAGTTTCATGATTTCAGCAATATTATGACAATTCCTACAGGAATATTTAGTTATACATTAGCTTTTCATTGAGTCGGCCAAAGATTTATCAACCCAGGAATGATATTTTGACTTCTTCCCTTACCAAGGCTGACATTTTCTTTCATTCACAGGGCCTAATAATGAACATTTTAGAATGTAAAGAAAATGCCAACTTACAAGTTAAAGTTCCTCTGTGACAAAAGTAACAAACAGAACTGAGATATTAAAATTAATTAGAAATGTCTTAAAATAAGAAGATATTTATAGTATACCACTAAATTGTCTAGATGATTTTAAAGAAAATTTTAATATACTGTATATATTCACATTTTTCAATTAAGTTTATTCATACATTTAGAGCAAACCATACAGTTACATGTATCATTGGGATTTTGTAGTTTACATGAAATGTTTTGGTTTCTTATTTTTTCCCCTTATCCTGCCCTCCCTTCACTCCCTTCACCCTTCCCTATTTACAAAGACCTTGTTTCCATTTGTTTCCCTTCTTCACATTTTTTATTTTCCCCTGTCTCCTTTCCCCGTCCCTTCCACTTCTCCTTCAGCCATTACCTTCATATTTCAAACTATCAATTATACCAATTGAATCTTATTTACACTTAATTTTGCACACCAGAGAAACTACTTGGTATTTACTTGTGTGTCCTATATATTTCACATAAAAGTATAGTCTCAATGTGCATGCATTTCATTAAATGTCTCCTTTCTCATTCTTTATGGCTTAGTAGTAATCCATTTTATTGAAAAAACACTTTTTTATCCAGTCTCCAGTTGATGGGCATTTGAGTTGTTTCCAAGTTTTAGCTATTACAAAGTGTGGTGCTATAAACATGGCTGCATATATATCTCTGTGATATGATTCTTTTAATTCTTTTGGAAAGATACCCAAAAGACGGATACCTGAGACAAATGGGACCTCTAATCCTAGATCTTTGAGGCATCTCCATATTGATTTCCACAGTGGTTGCACCAGTCTGCACTCCCACCAATGGTAAAGGGTTCCTTTCTCCCCCAGCCCCACCAGCATTTGTTATTGGTTAATTTCTTGACAGCAACCATTCCTTCTGGAGTAAGGTAGAATCTCAGTGTTGTTTTCATCTGCATCTCTCGAATGACCAGTGATGTGGAGGAACATTTTTTCATATATCTATTTGCTGCTTTTACTTATTTGTCTGATAAATGTCTGTTCATTTCAGATGCCCATTTTTGAATAGGATCTTTGTATTTTGGGAGTATGATTTTTTTGAGTTCTTAATATATTCTAGATAGTTGTCCTTTGTCTCAGGGGTAGCTTTGGTAAATATTTTTTCCAACATTGTAGGTTGTCTATTAGTTCTAGTGATTTCTCTTTCACTGCATAACTTTTTAATACAATGAAATCCCAGTTGTTGATTATTTGTGCAATTTTTTTGCTGCCAAGGATGTGCTCGTAGTTTTCTCCTATGCCAATATCTTCATGAGTTCTCCCTTATTTACTTTCCAGTAAGTTTAGTGTTTCTCTTTTGATATTTAGATCTTTAATCCACTTGTATTTTAATTTAGTGCATGGTGAAAAATAGGTATCTAGTTTTAATCTTTGGCAAGTTGAAAGCCAGTTTTTCCAGTACCATTTATTGAAGAGGCTACATTTCCTTCAATGAGGATGGTTGGCTCCTTTGTCAAAGATGAGGTAGCTGAGTATGTCTGCTGTTATTTCTACATCTTCTATGCTACTCCATTGGTCCTTGCTTCTGTTTCTTTGCCAGTACCATGCTGTTTTTATCACACTGGCTTTGTAGTACAGTTTCAAGTTGGGAATTGTGATACCCCTTGCCATGTCTTTGTTGCCTAGAATGAATTTTGCTATTCCTTGTCTCTTCTGGTTCCAAATGAATTTGTGGATTGTTTTATCAAGTTCTGTGAAATATACTGCTGGGATTTCAACCAGGATTGCAGTGCATCTTTATAGCAGTTTGGAAAAGTTTCAGGAGCAAGGGATATCTTTCCATTGCATATACTCTTTTATCTCTTTTTTCAGAGTGCTGTAATTTTCACTGTAGACATCTTTTGTCTCATTCATTATATTGATTCCTAGATATTTCATTTTTGGGGATGTTATTGTGAGAGGAATTATTTCCTGAATCTCTCTCTCAGTGAGTCTGTTATTTGTGTACAAGAAAGCTATGGATTTTTGGGTATGGACTTTGTATCCAGCTACTAACTGAGTCTGTCGATGAAGTCTAGCAGTATTTTGGCAGTATTTTTTAGGTCTGTAGGTAGAGTATCGTATCATCAGCACATAGTGACAGTTTAAGTCCTTCCTTTCCTATCTCCATTGCTTTTATTTCTTTCACCTCTCTAATTGCTATGGCTAATGTTTCTAGACTTATATTGAGTAGGAGTGTTGATAGTGGACATGCTTATTTTGTTCCTGATTTTAGTATGAAGGTTTTCAGTTTTTGACCATTTAGAACAATAGTGGCTGTTGGCTTTTCATAGATAACTTTTATCAGGTTGAGATAAAGACCATCTACTCCAATTTTCTGTACAGTTTTTATTATGAATATGTGTTGGGTTTTGTAGAATGCTTTTTCTGCATCTATGGAGATGATCACATGCTTGTTGTCCTTGACTCTGTTAAAATAAGGTATTACATTTAAGGATTTATGTGTTTTGAATCATACTTGCATCCCTGTGATAAATCTGACTCGATCAGAGTGTACGATCTTCTTGATGATCTTCTGTATTCTGTTTGCCAGTATCTCATTGAGGATTTTTGCATCTGTGTTCATTAGGGAGATTGGCCTGTAGTTCTATTTTTTGGTTCTGTGTTTCCCTGGTTTAGGAATCAAAGTAATACTCACTTCCAGGAATGAATTTGGAAGTATTGCTTCCCTTTCAATTTCACTGAAGAGTTTAAAGAGCAGTGGTGACAGCGCTTCTCTAAATGTCTTGTAGAATTCATCAGTGAAGCCATAAGAACCTGGGCTTTTCTTTGTTAGTAATGTTTTAATTATTTTTCAATTTCATAGAATATAAATGGGGTGTTTAAATTTCATTCACCTTTGAAAGTTCATATGTATCAAGAAATCTGTCCATTTCTTCTGAATTTTCCATTATATTAGAGTACAGGTTTTCAAAGTAGGTATGATGATTCTTTGGATTTCTGGTGGATCTGTTGTGACTTCAACTTTTTCATTCTTAATTGCATGAATTTGAGCCTTTTCTTTCCTTTTCTTGGTAAGGTTGGCTAAGGGTTTTCTTATTTATTCTTTTGAAAAACCAACACTTGCATTTTTTGATTTTTTTGTATTGTTCTCTTATTCTCCATTGCATTAATTTCTGTTCTGATCTTTATAATTTCCTTCCTTGTATGAGCTTTTGATTTGTCTTGCTCTTCTTTTTCTAGAAGCATAAGATTAAGCATTAGGTTGGTTATTTGAGCTTGCTCTGTTTTTTCACTATGGGCATTTAGTGCTATGGATTTCCCTCATAGAACTACTTTCATGGTGTCCCACAGGGTGTTATTTAATTTCAATGTGTTTGTGTATTTCTTGCAGTTTCTCAGGCTGTTGATCTCCAGGATAATTGCACTATAGTCTGACAATATACAGGGGATAAGTTCAATTCCTTTGCATTTATTTAAGCATGTTCTATGAGCTAGCATGTGGTCTATTTTGGAGAATGACCTGTGTGCAGCCGAAAAGAATGTATATTCTGATTTTTTGGGTGGAACACTCTGTAGACATCTACTAAGTCCATTTGTTCTAAGACTGGGTTCAGTTCTTTTTTTTTTTTTTTTTGTCTAGATGATCTGTCTATTAGTGTCAGTGGAGTGTTATGGTCTTTCACCACAATTGTATTAGTGCTTATTTCATTTTTAATATTCATTAATATTTGTTTTATATAGTTGGGGGCATTATTATTTGGTGCATATATATTTATGATTGTCATTTATTCCTCTTGAATTTTTCCCTTTAAAGGTTGTAGTGGACTTCTTTGTCTCTCTTAATTAGTTTTGATTTGAAATCTGCTCTGTCTGCAAATAAGATAGCTACCCCCACTTTTTTCTGGGCTCCTATAACATGGAGAACAGTTTTTCATCCCTTGTCCTCTAAGTCTATGAACGTCTTTGTGGATTAAGTGGTTTTCTTGTAAAAGCATATTATTAGATTTTGCTTCTTAATCCATTCTGCCTATTTCTTTTGATTGGTGAATTGAGGCCACTAACATGAATGGATATAACTGTTATGTATTGACTTTCATTGCCATGTTGTTTTTCTGTTGTTGGTTTTTTTATTTTTTATTTTTCCCCTCTCTTCCTTTAATTTCTGGCTTTGCCTTGTATATTTGCTCTGTTGGCCCTTATGGAGTTGTCACCTTCATTTCCTTTTCCAGGATATTGTTTAGAAGTCTTTGGAGTGCCAGTGTGGTGTTCATAAAATTCCATAGATATTCTTTGTCATGGAACTACCTTATTTCCCCATCAATTTTGAAAGATAGTTTTGCAGGATACATCAGTCTAGGTTGGAGGTTGTTTTCTTTTAGGACTTGAAATACATCACTCCAGGATATCCTTGACTTGAGAGTTTGTGTTGAAAAGTCTGCTGTGATTCTGATGGACTTTCCTTTGCATGTGATTTGTTTCTTTTCTCTAACTGCTTGTAGTATTTTGTTGTTCTGTTGGGTTTCCGGGATCTTGATTATTATATGTTTAGGTGTAGATATTTTTGTTGCTGTTGTTGTTGTTGTTCATGGCTAGTTGGTGTCCTGTATGCCTCACTTAACTGTATGTCAAATTCATCCCCTCTGTTCGGGACATTTTCTGTCATTAATTCTGTGAACAGTTTTTTTTATGTCATTTATTTTCTCCTGCTATTTCTTGGATTACTGTCAGTCTTATATTATTTTTCTTTGCATCGTCTAAGAGTTATTGGATTGATTTCTTAGGATCCCTTACTGTTTTTAAGAGATCTCTCTTGTCAGGGTCACTGACTAAAATCCTATCTTCTATATCTCAGATTCTATCTTCACACTTGTTAACAATGCTGTGAATGGTTTCTATAGAATTTTAATACCCTGGATATCTCTTTTAATCTGTTTCATGGATTTCATTTATTTCCTATGTTGTGTATTCAAGGTTTCCATTTCTTTCCTATGCTGGGCATTCATGGTTTCCATCATTGTCCTGAACTCATGTATTTTTTTTTTCTGTTTCTGTTCTAGAATCTCTAATCATGTCTTTTATTATTCTCTCCATCTCTGTGGTTATCTGGGAAGATCTTTGTTTTAAATTTTTGTAGATCCTCATATATCTGGATTTTTACTTTCTTGTGCTATCAGTTCATGGTGTCCAGATGGTTAACTGGAAGACTTTTCCACCTCTTTTCCACAGAATTTACCTTTTGCATGGTGGAAGTCTGTGTTTGTGCCTTTTAAAAATGTCTTCTCATTTCTATTTTTATTGTTGGTCCTATCCTTGGTTTAATTCCTGGGCTAATACTTTGACCTTACAGATATAGCTGGTCTTTAGGTTTTCAGTCTCTAAAGACTCTGAGGCCATCTCACTTTCATTATACAAAGGAGAACAACTAATAGCAATCACAGCACCTTAGCCCAAGTGATACAGTCAACAATGCAATAGCATCAAGCATAGTTTAGAAAATGTCAATTTGTGGTAGTTATTAATCTATAACCTTTAACTCTGTGAATTAAATCAAAATAGAGGACTAGCCAAAAATATATTTACAGTGAATAAACTCTTCAATATAGCAACTTTACCCTTCAGGATGGGGAATTAGAAGGAGTTAGGGAGTGAGGGATATATAGGTAGGATAGAGAAAGATTAGAAGAGAGGTAAGAGGACTCAGAAAAATCACACAAACTCTAGGAAGCTGTTGAGGAGAAGAGGAAAAGACAGAACAGAGTATGCACAAAACCAGGAAAGCCTAAAAGCCATAGGGAGGCTAGAGACTGTAATCACTTTCTTTTTAAAACTGATGGCAATTGAGAGAAGGAAAAAGAGAAGAAGAGGAAAAGAAAGAAAAATTACAATTAGGATAGGAACTTGAACAAAAATGGAGAGAAATGAAGATCAAGGTGGGAGACAGAGAGAGAGAGAGAGAGAGAGAGGTGGGAGGGAGGGAGAGATAAATAAGAAAAAGATTTAAGAAGGAAATATATGAGAAAATAAAAAGATTTTTAAAAAATGATTAAAGATAAGAGAAAAATATTAGTTTGAAAATAAAAAATACAAATAGAAATAGAGGGCCTCCTTCAGGGTATGCCTCTGTTGGCACAGTAGATATTGTAGGCAGGAGCATGCACATCTAAAGTAATTAGTCTGAGAAAGCCAGCAGCCATCCCCTGAGGTTCAGGCTGATTTCTGTCTGCAAGGCCCAAGCTGAGCTCTCTGACCTCCTGCTGGGTTGAACTCTGTAAGTTTTTACTGCAGGTTTGAGCTTCTTTCCCCTGAAGTGAGACCAGGTTCTAATGTGAGGTGGTGGTCCCTATGACTTGCCAACTATGGTGGTGTGGTGTGCCTTTGTCACAGAGATCTTCGCTTTTCCAGTGGGCTTCAATTTCCATCTCGAAGCCTCAGAGAGGCCCTCTTTCTCTTGTTCACAGGGGGCGGGGCATGGACACTGCTGTATTGGTGCCCGTGTAGCTGGGCTCCTCTGCTGCGCTGGGCCAAAGGGGCGGGCCTACCAGAGGATCTCATGCTGCTTTCATGCTCCTCTGTTGTTCTGCACATAAAGGCGGGCCCACCAGAGAGTAGCAAGCTGCTGTTGGCCTCCTCTATAGTCACATTCTTAAAAGTTAAAAATAGAGTATATTGTTTCTGAATTAATCAATGTCACAAAGATATGAACTAATATATAGATTATGTTGAAACAGATCCATAGTAGAAAAGTATTATTAAAGGTGGAGGCAGAGTGTATCACAATTACCAAGTCTGCAATACCACAAAGTTACTGTGATATAAACGGCTTGCTATGGGCAAAGAAACAGACTTGAAGAACAATGAATCAGTTTAGAAAATGTAGATGCAACTTCGGATATACTCAGCAACCTCATCTTTGCAAAGGAGCCAACCACCCTCACTGGAGGAAAGATAGCCTCTTTAATAAATGGTGTTAGAAAAACTGGGCTTCAACTTGCTAAATATTAGAATGAGACCCTTATCTTTTACCATGCAGTATACCAAAATCAAAATGGATTAAAGATCTAAATATTAAAACAGAAATACTAAACCTGGTGAAAGATAGGATAGATACTACTTTTGACAATGTTGGTACAGGGAAAGGCTTTATGAACAAAACCTCAGTGACATTGGAACTAGCACAAAATATCAACAATAGGAATCTCTTCTTGAGAAAGCTTTCACACAGCAAGAAAAACCACCAAAAGTTAAAGAAATCTCTGCATGAACATTAAACATAGGGAATCCTAAAATAAAACAAAAAAGGAAAGTAAAAGAGAAAAGGCAGGGATGTAAAATTAAAATAATCCTTAATTGAAGATGATGAAAATGAAAATGAAAATGAAGATGAAAATGGTCCCTGAATATATTTGAATTGCTTCTTGCTCTTGTAGTCTTATATTATTCTTTTTTCATTATTTAGAAAATACTTTATTCGTTTCTGTAATCAAACCCATGTAGATATGACATTACATATTTAATACAGTGTGTCACCCTGTAAAAATGGGAAACAAAATTTACATTTCTAGACCAATATGGCTGTTAATTTTTGTACAATGCCAACTAAACACAGTAAATTGGGATAACTTTTTCCAAAGTTGACAGCACAGTTAGTTTCCAAAATTTCAAATTATAGGCCAGGTGTGGTGGTGCAGGCCTGTAATCCCAGCACGGGGGAATCTGAGGCAGGAAGATCACTGTGAGTTTGAGACCAGCCTGGGCTACATAGTGAGTTTCAGGTCAGTCTCAACTACATACTCTGTCTCAGAAAACAAAACAAAACAAAAAAACAAAAAAACACAAAAATTCAAATTATATATTTGTATATATATTTATATAAAAAGACCAGTAATAGCAGTATATTGTTCATCAATAGCAGTAAGCAATAGTTTTTCCAGGTTCTGCAGTCATCCGAACAAAATTATAGACATTCAGCACACTCCATTAAAAAAAAAAAAACAAAAAAAAGAAGAAAACAATAATACCCAGAAAACAGCAAAGTTCTGCTGCTGTTGTGCTATCTGACACCATTTTTTTTATTAGCATTTTAATCATCATCTGGAAAGAGAACATTCTAGAGTAACATCATTAAAAATAGCTCTGATAAAGCACTGTCACTACTATATATCGTAAAGCAGGTACAAGATATTTTACATTCAGAGGTATGATACAGTAGTGTCCTACATCTATAATACTAGAATCAGTTTTGGTTTGAAATTTACTTTGTCTGCAAATAAAATTGCTACCCCTGCTTTTTTCTGGGCTCCTGTCACATGGAGAATTGTTTTCCATCCTTTCATTTTCAGTCTATGGGCTTCTTTTAGCACTAGGTGTGTCTCTTGTATACAACATACTGTTGGATTTTGCTTCTTATTCCATTCTGCCAGTCTATTTCTCTTGATTGGTGAGTTGAGGCCATTGATATTGATGGTTATAACTGATATGTACTGACTTATTATTGGCATGTTATTGGTCTTTTTTTGACTCTTTTTACTTTTTCACCTTCTCCTTTTTTCTTCCCTTGCCTATTTGATTTGCTCTGTTGTGCCTCATGGTGTTGTTACCTTCATTGTCTTTTTCTAGGATATTGTTTAGAATTGCATGTAGTGCTAGATTTCTTTAACTGAAATACCAAATGGTTTCTCTGGTGTGAAAAACTATAATAGTACACAAGATCCTAATAAGTTAATGAAAAATAAATAGGAAGTAAAGGGCTAAAGTTTTAGGGAAAATTGGAAGGGTGAGGTAAAGATAATAAGGGAGAGGAAAAATATATGAGAAAATGAAAAAATGGAAATAAACTATTTGTAAATGAGGAGGGGAGGAGGGGTGAAGGGAGGGACAAGGGGAAAAATGAGAGTCAAGACCTATCATGTACAGGTACAGGATCCCAATAATGAATGTAACTGTACTGTATACCTAGATTGTACCAGTAAACTTAATAAAAATAAAAAAAAGAAAGAAAAACCACCAGCAGAGTAAAGAGACAACCCACAGTGTTTCAAAAAATGTTTTCCAGTTGTTTCTCAGACAAAGGATTACTATCTGTAATGTATAAAGGACTTTTAAAAAATCAGACTCCTAAATGTACAGAGCCAATCCACAAATGGGCATCTAAAATGAGTAGATATTTTTCAGTCAAAGAAGTAAAAATGACAAATAAATATATGAAATAATGTTCAACATCACTGGTCATTTGAGAGATGAGAATGACAACAATGCTGAGATTTCATCTCACTCCAGAAAGAATGGTTTTTCTCAATAAATCAACCAATAACAAATGCTGGCAGGGCTGTGAGGAAAAAGGAAACCTTCTCCACTGGTGGAGAGTGTAGATTGGTGCAACCACTGTGTAAACCACTAAATCAAAACACTAAAATTAGAAGTCCCATTTGACCCAGTTATTCCCTTTCTGACTATGTTTCCAAAAGAATTACAAACATCATACCACAGTGATATAGGCACGTCCATATAGAAGCACAATTTGTAATAGCTAAATCTTGGAATAGCCCATTTGCCAATCAACTGGTGACTAGATACAGATATTTTTTAATAAATGGAGTACTACTCAGCTTCAAAGAATGAAAAAATTAGAAACATTTATAACAAAATGGAAGCAACTTGAGACCATACTCTTAAGTGAAATAAATAGGACACACATAGGTAAATACATTGTTTCCCTGGTGTGAGAAACTGAAAGTGTAAATGAGGCCCCAAATATGTAATAGCTATTGTGAAATAGAAGAAAATTTTCAAAGAAGGGGAAGTATGGTTGGTGGAGGGAACAAAACATGAAAATAAAAGTGAAAAAACACAAACAAAGCCTTTGTAAGTAGGGAGAGGTGGAGGAGTTGAAGGAATGGTAGGGGTATGGGAAAAAATAAGAACCAAGTTATACCAAATACAGTACAAATTCTCAATGATGCCTTAGATAATGTTATACCCAAAATGTAACTATAAATTAAATGAATAAGAAAAAAATTGTGACATTTTCATTCAAATTTAAAGGGAATTCTAAAATGTAATTATAATTTTGTTAAAGAGTATGATTTTAGTTTGTGAAAAATTATTTTGTATGTGATTTTTAATTTTTTTTTTGCAGTATTGAGGGTTAAAACTAAAATGACATAATCCTGAACTACATCCTTCATCCTGACCTACATCCCAAGAGAATTTTTATTTAATTTTGTGATAAAGTATTGGTAGATTGTTAAGCTGCTCAGACTAGGATCACATTTATGATTTTTCTGCTCTGCCTGGTGGAATGTAGGAGTTAAAGGTATGCACGACCATGCCAGGCTGAATTCTTATTTCTTTTTTGCTTTAATGATTTTGGGATGTATATCTTCACATAAATGCAAAAAGAAGTTGTTTAAAATAGATAAATGTGCAATGAACTACAGTTAAAATATTTGACGTCTATTAATCATGAAGAAAATAGGATAATCAGGGAGTTCATTCAAACTCATGAAAACGTTTCATTGAAAAGAGTGGCAAACTAAATATTATAAACATAGGAAAGTAACCAACAAAACGTTAACAAAATAAAATAATAAACTAATGTAACAATTTAGTTAGATTAATAAATTAACAGAAAAAAATTGTAATCTGGTTATTCCAATTTAATATTTAAAATTCTATTTGCTCCCACTGTTTTTGGCAGTAGCATTAATCAACTCTTGTGGCTGAAAAGCTGTTTAATAGGTAGACAGTTGCCTTTCATTTTATCATTTGCTTTGAGTCACAGCTACTTTTTAAACACTGGAATCATTTTTAAGATTTACCCTTGTTTAATAAGTTTGTTTTGAGATAAATACTCATGCATGAAATTGAATTATGCTTTCTTAAGGAATTCATTCCCATATCTCTAGCAGTGTTCCTGTCAATGTAATTACAATGAAATTGGTTACACACACAAAAAATGGTAGACAGAGGGGAAGAGGGAATAGAAAATGTTAAACATATGAAGAAAAGTAGAATCAATTGTAAATCTCTGCTATTAAAAAACTTTCATATTTTCTCTTCTCTCCAGAGAAAATTTCAACCAATGAGTGTGTATATATATTTTAAATATTGAATTGCTTTAAGAACTATGTGATACATGATAGATACATATCTACTTTTAATAAATACATGTATTAATTTTTGAAAAAGTTGTTTATAATTATTTATGATGTGTGATGTGAAGAAATATCAGCAACATTCTCACCTGTTTATGAAACATCCTTTTAAAATATAGTTCTGTTAATGAAGGATGTGGATATATATTTTATCAGTTAATATTTCATGTGAATTTATGTTCAGATATAATACCTACCTTATCATTTAAATATATTTTAGTTTTCTCTCCTGCTATGTTTATCTTGTATATATGTATGTGGTGTTTGTATGATGTGTTACAATAAAAAGACAATGTTTTTATAAAAATAAATCCAGATACACAGGTATAATTTCTGTTTTTTATAAACTCTAGTTAACATTAGTGAATACATGTATATTTACAGATAAATTCATATTTTACTTTTTATTATTGATTTTTGATACATTTAAGGCATACAATATAATGATATGCATCATTGGAATTTGCACCTTTACTTAATCCATCTTGGTTCTTATTTTTCTCCATTCCCCTTCCTCCCCTTAATCCCTCCTCCCTCCATTCCTATTTACAAAGACTTTGTTTCCGGTTTTTCATATTCTCCTATTAATTCCATTCCCTTTTGTCTTTTCCCCTCCCCCTCCCACTTCCCCTTTCCATTCGCACTTTTTCTTCCTATTTCACATTCTCTATTATACCTTTTAGTCCTTATTTACACATTCAGTTTTTCACACTAGAGAAACTATTTGGTATTTACATGTGTGTGTCCTATTTATTTCACTTAAAAGTATCACCTCAATGTGCATCCACTTAGCTATAAATGTCTTTAGTTTCCCATTCTTTACTTCTGAGTAGTACTCCATTTTATTTAAAAAAACAAAACAAAACAAAACAAAAACACATTTTCTTTATCCAGTCTCCAGTTGATGGGCAATTAGGCGGCTTCCAAATTTTAGCTACTACGAATGTGTTGCTATGAACATGGGTGCACATATATCATTAATTCTGCGGGGAAGACCAAAAAGTAGAAATAGCAAGTAAATATATGAAAAACTGTTTAGCATCTCTGGTCATTCAAGAGATGCAAATGAAAAAAAAAAAAAAAAAAACCCTTGAATCCACCTCATTCTCCAGTGCTGGTGGGAGTGTAGACTGGTGCAACCACTGTGGAAATCAGTATGGAGATGCCTCAAATAACTAGGGTTGAAGATTTCATATTATACTTTTAAGAGTGCCAAAAATCTATTGGAGTTATTACAGAAAATGTTTCTTTCTGTAATAGTATATTTCATTGGAAACAGTTTTCTCAATAGATTTCTTTTTAATATTCCAACATTTTAGGGCTGTGACACAGCTTTTTTGTGGTGTGAATGAATTTCTGAACTCAAAGTCCATCACCCCAAAATAAGTAAATTTATAAATAAACAAATACTTCACCTAAGATTTTTAGGAAAAAAATAATAACTAAAAAGACTTCTGTATTTTTAGTTATTACAATAAATATGACATATTGATTTAGGGAAATTATGAAATCAAATTTAAGGAGGAGTATTCTAGGAGTGGTAATGAAAATACAACTTTTCACCTATTAGCTAAAAACAGATGGTAAGAAAACACCATTAACCTATATATACACATATTAACAAGATAACATCAGCCTGGTAATGTGAATTTACAAAGGGTTATTTTAGCCTTTCTTTTGTTTATTTTTTTAAGAGGAGAATTAGAGATTATGCAGCAAATCTGTTCACATATAATGAAGCTGAGTTCATTGCATTAGGATTTTCAAGGCTAAATCCCATACTTAAGGAAGACTATTTTAATTTAATCCACTTGAAATGTTGAATCAAAATACATAATTACATTTGCTCACTATGAGGGATGAAAATATATAATTTGGCCTGTAGTTCTTTATAGCATGAGTGCAATTCTTCACTTTATTTGATGATATGTCATTCACTTCTAGATTTAAGAAAGAACATTTTGAGATGAATTGACTTAAAAGCTACCAAACATGATTGATATAAAGATAACCAAATTTGAAGCATAAAAGTGAGAGAAGCCAATAACAGGGAAAAATATGTTTGTTTCTTTATTCATAGGGTCATAAGCAGACTATGTACTATGAATATAACTGCATAAAACATTCATTTTAATAATTATTTTTAACATTTTCTACAAGATTATAAGTAACAAGAGATGGAATTCGCTTTTACATTTATGCTTCAAGTAATCTCAGTTTCAGCAAACAACTTAGATGAATGACCAAATAAAGTAAAATTAAACAGTTGTTTGTTGACAGTTTACTTTATAATAATTTATATATATCTTTTGCAATATGAACTTACATAGTTGGAAGGGTATTGCAGATGCAACATATCAGATCATATTTGGTAGAATTATTTTTAATTTTTGTTAAACATAATCAATACATTTGTAACTTTACATCTGAAAATAAAAGCACTTTAAAGCACTGTCTTTCTTAACTCTTTTGCCTATTAAATTAATAGCGTCATATATACTAATAATTATATGCCTAGATTTGAATTTTAGGGTAAATTTACTAACAGGATTTACAATTTTATTATTATATATTCAGGTCATTTTACTTAGCTAAAATTGAATATCTGCATGCTGTTTTAGTAATTAAGAGACAAAAACAAAGGTAAATATTCTGTATTCTTTGTCATTTTTCCCTTCAGTTCTATACTTCATGTCTTTGTTACCTGCTGTATTCCCAGTGTGTCTGACCTGCGTGGATTCCCACAAGTGACATGGTTATGCTGTTCCCACTTAGAAGCTCAGAGATGGGGGGGCTTAGCTCAGTGGTTCGGTGGTCTGCCTTGCAAGCACAAGGACCCGAGTTCGATCTCTGGTACCACAAAAAT
Organism: Fukomys damarensis; assembly: GCF_012274545.1. Taxonomy (NCBI): domain Eukaryota; kingdom Metazoa; phylum Chordata; class Mammalia; order Rodentia; family Bathyergidae; genus Fukomys; species Fukomys damarensis. The sequence goes on along the minus strand of NW_022900918.1, from coordinate 20,900,088 downwards.
AAAATAAAATTAAATTAAATTAAAAAATAAAAGACGCTAAGAGATGGGGAAGCCTGTAGAATGTGCTCCTCTACTGATTTCTATGTTTTTCCAGGTGAGTTACATTCCTCTATACACAGCGTCTGTCAAGAATTGTCTTGCAGGCAGTGTTAAACTCACTGTGCTGGGTAAATAGTCCTTCTCGCTCCTTCCTTTTCTTAGATTATAGATGCTTCAATATCCCTCTTAATTATTGCCAGAACTTCCAAAAGAGCCTTTTTGTTAAACTGTCTGTGTGATTATTCCACCTGCTCCCTGCCCAAATCTCTCTTCTCGGCAGAAACAGCCACTCATCTCTGAGCCGATGGAATTTGCCTGATGTAAAATTATTTCAGTAACAAAACTAAATAGTTGCATCACTAAGGGATACTTAACGCCTTCACTTCTGACCATCATGCACACAATTATATTTGCACTGTAGCATAGCCCAGATGAAGGAGCTGAAGGTCCTTTCTAGAAAAACACAGCCTGACCATCAAGACATCAGAAGATTGCAGCTGTTTATGTTCCAATGATATAGATAGCAAGTGTGCAAATTCTGATTCTGAGAATGTTAGATCAAGGAAGATAGTAAACTGATCACATTAATGTATTGATAAGAATGAATTTAATAAGATAGCATGTTGAAAAGAAGGAAACTTAATAGTTTGCTATGGTAGTTCAGGGGTCTCTGTGACAACCTGAAGAGAATAAAGTTGAAATCCTGGAGTTTCCTTGGCACACTGTATGGGAATGAATATGAAATCTGAGAGAATTAGAAAAGATAGGATTGATGTAATTTATTGGGTGCAATCCTAAAGTTTAACACTTAATAAAGTTCAATAGATGCATTTACAAGAAGAACCTATCAACTAATCTAAAGTGTGACTTTTTTCATTAGATTACTGATAACATTGAAGGTTACTATAATCATGCTTGATTTTCTGATCAATATTGGAATATTAGAATCCAAGGGATGTATAGGCAATTTGACAGTGATTAAATGTCAGAGAAATGTTATATATAATTACTATAATAGGCACCAATCAGAATATTTCAATTTGCACAGATCTGTGATACTGACTACCTGATCAGCTAGTACTTAAGAATGATATGTCTGAGCAGTCTGGTAACATGGTGCTTAAAGTACCTAGGCAGAAAATATGCAAACATTGTGCTAGGAAAATTGATTAAGTCACCGTGAGGGTAAATAGGTGTTATTTACCCTCTTAGTTCTAAGGCCAAAGACAACTTATACCAAGTTTGAGATGCAAAAGCATTCAAGTGAGGAGAGACCTGTTTTGTTTTGTTTTGTTTTGTTTTTTGTACCAGAGATTGAACTCGGGTCCTTGCGCTTGCAAGGCAGACCACTGAACCACTGAGCTAAATCCCCTTCCGTGAGACCTGATTTTTTTAGTGAACTCTGAACTAATGCCAAAGGTGGATAGATTCTTTACCTTAATAGCACTTTGCCTTCATTTATTTCCTACAATCACTCCTTCTTGATATTTACCTGTACTAGCATGCACTCTTAACTGCAATGATTTGTGACATGCTTTTTAATTGCTGATTAATATATGGATCTCTTTCTAATATCTCCAAAGTAAGAATAATATTTGAAATTTCAAATCTATTGTATATATCCTCAGAACATACTAAAGAAAATTCATAGAATATATGCAGATATTGATACTGGTGAGAGAATGTTATTTAGATAGTGAAGAATATAGAGCCATATTTCTAATTTATTTTATTTTGTCATTTTGATAACAAAATTTTAAAGTATAGGCTTTTAGAATAAGTAAGATTATGGTTTCCAAGTAAACAAAATTCATTCCCCAAAAATACTTCCTTTATCATGAGTAGTACTACATCAAGGTATTTCTTTGGAGCATATGCTCCATGACTTTATTCACAATTACCCTTCATATTTTCTGCTCTCCTTCCTTGTGTATAATCTTAAAAAAATTATAGCAGGTTTAGATGTTTGCAGATTTTCTGTGCTTTATCACTAAACATTTTAATCATCTCCTGAAAGTGTTTGTCTAAGGAGCCCAGTTAGTACCTCCTAAATTTAAATATAACTATTTCATACTATATATTTCCAATCCATTAGGTTTTATCAATAACATTCAGACATTTTGTGACTAAAGAAAATCAATAAATATTAACTCAAAGTAAAACAGTGTTTTGCTTTACTTTGAGTGTTACATGAAGATTCAATTTATTACACAAATTTTGTGTGGATGGAAAATAAATATATTGTATCCTTGTATTTCAGCCTTAGCATGATTTCCTTTAAAGATATTGTCTAATTATAATTTAATACATTTCTCAGAAATGTATCATTACCCTAGATCAGTAGCTCATGTAAACTTAAAATGAATTGTCTTCATTTTCCCAAACATGTTTTTGTTTTTATGTCTTTGAGGAGAGCAGATATTTGAATTTACCACATTTTCAGTGTTTGTATAAATACTTAGCATCAGCACATGGGCTTTAGCTCAGTTGAAAACTGAACTGAGTGAATGAACTGTTTTGTTTAAAGTTCATGGTATTATGTAACAACATGAGCAGAGGAGGAAGGCATTTAAAATGATGAATATTTGGTGGGTTTTTGTTTTGCTTTTTTAACTAAGCAAGTTTGAGGTTCTTTAATCCTTTTTTTCTGTATGTTAACTGTGAATTAAATGACTATAAAAATCTAAAATCATGCAGGTAGTTTATGTAATAATTCTGTTATGGCCCAAATCTTAGTTTGCATGACATTTTCTTTCACTGTAGTTTTTGAGGAGAATTTCCTCACATATTGTCAAGAAGACCACATTTTTATTCCTCTCAGCATCAAACTACTGGTGTCTGGCTGAATAAGGCTTTTTTAAAGTGGAGAAGTATAATAAAATTAAGCTGACTCTTTTTCAAATGTCCATTCTATTCTGTGAATTGACAAACAAATCAGAACACTGACCTATTTCTATTGTGTCCGAAATTCCCTTTATAACTCATTGTCCATCAGTCATATTGCTAGAAATGTGTCAAAAGCTCCAGGCTCTCATGTAACCTTGCTCTATAAGACATGCTGTTTAAGTCATGCATTAAATCTGATATCTCAGAGCTCTAACCTTAAATCCATTTTGTACTTAGCTATCTATGAGTGACAGGTCAAATTGGTTCACTCCCTTTTAAGTTACTTTGCTGTAGTCAGATGAAGTATTTCTGTGAGGGTGTCAAGCTGACAAGCTAGCTGTTCTACTTTTTTATAACTTCCCATAGGTCTGGCAAATATATTTTAATATTTTCTTAAGCATTCATAAAAAGATGTATAAGCTTCTACATCTGAAGATATAGTGAAAAATTTTATGAATCTACAGTTGTAACCTGTTCTTCCCATAGCTTTCAAATTTGGATGGTCATTTCATTGAGAATTTAAGAATACAGAAAACTGAGTCTGGAGGATTGCACTTTAGAGCTCAGCCTGGGCAACTCAGTAGCTTAATGAGACCATGTGTCAAAAAAAAAAAAAAAAAAAAAAAGTACTGATTTACTCAGGGTGAGAATTATTGGTAAACAGAAATAGAGAAAAATCTCAGGGAAATATTACTCATTTTCAAACAGTTGCCTTAAATATGAAATTAGATGATCTATGAGGACACTCATTTATATTAACTTTCTCTATAATTTTTAAATGTAGCATTTAAGGACTGTCTGAAAAATAGCTGATGAACACAATAACAAATTTAAATTCTGACCTTTAAATTTGACTTGTATTTATTTTTCTTTCTTGAAAACACATTTTAGCTTTACATTAGTTTTCTTTTCTTATTGACATTAAATTTATTGGAATAAAATACATTTAGGATGCAATGAGGTTTTAGATAGGATTAAATGGTTAGGAACATTATGTTCATATTTCAAAGTACCTATTATTTGAATATTTTGAAATTCAATTTAATATGTCCTGGGAAACAAAAATTGAATTTTTTCCCAGGCCCTTTACAACTAGGGGTGCTATTATAAACTATTAGTTTATATTTTTGGTCTCTTAATAATATATTTTTGTTTTGCCATTTTGAATTTATCTAATTTTACTTTTTTATTATTTGTGTTTTTCTCTATCCTTAGTTCTTATTTTGTCAACATTATTTCATAGTAATCATCAGATACATTCTGAAAATATATATTTATTTTTTATTTGTTGTTGCTTGTAATATTATTGGAAATTATAAGGATAAGTACATTTTTTTGTATTGAAAGTCCATGCAGCTTTTGTATTAAAAGTTCTTTGATTAAATTTTGTGTGAGGATCGGATAGATCTAACTTGAATTATTTTAATTTAAAATAATTTTATAAGTTGCTGCATGGTTCATTTTTCTTTCACTTCTGAACATAGAATTAATGTATTTATTTTCTGTTTTAATTATCCTGACACAAATATTGCTAGGAAAGCCAAGAAAAAAAATCCTGATTATTAACGTTATAATTTCTTGCAGGTACCATGTTTCTTTTGAGTTTGTGTTTAAATATTAAGTGAAAGAGAATTTTTGAAGATGAAATAAAACTTTCACTCTGGATCACTTTACTTCATGAAACAATTTTGCTCTCAAATCTTTAGGCAGTGAAGGCCATGTTGAAAGAGAAAATAGGGAGATAGTTTATAAAAATGATGACACAATATATGATAAAATATTTAATTTTAGAGTGAAAATAATTAGATTCTCCAACATCCTCAATTATTCCCTAGCACACATTCAAATCACAGTATAAATAATTCCATCACTATCCTGTTTTAATGGATAGTTTTTTTATACATTAATTTTATTGGTACATTTTAGGTATACAATACGATGACATTCATCATTGGAAGTTTGTACCTTTACATGATCTATCTTGGTTCTTATTTTTTCCCCCTCATGGTCATGCTCTCCTTTCTGATTTGACAGATCAAAAAATAATAATTCGAAGAATCTCTTCATTTATAACTATTTAGTGAAGACATATTAATTAGTATGTTAAAAAGACCAATGGTGATAATGCAAATATCATAGAAGTGTGAAAATATACAGAATTCTACATTGTGACACTGTGAACTTCAGTACATAAAGGTCACCAGAACATCACTGCACCACACCAACTTTTATAATTCTTCAATCTAAAATAAACCATCTAGAACATTTAAAGCTCAAGAAGAGAAAGCTTTGGAGCAGTGTGGAAATTTTCAATTTTGGAAATACACTAAAAACTGTTAGTATAATGGATAAAGATAATCAGAAAGTTTAAAGTCATTGTATTTTTCCTATTTCTGTAGTTATAAACATTCTAAATAAAATTTGAAATTTTTTTTTCTAAGTGTATTTTTGCAATTTATTCTTTAACTTCTCTGTGAAGTTTGTAAGGAGAACAGATAATTATTTAATAAATAGGACTGCATTTTTTTCATTGAGTTTATTGGTACTTTTCAAGTATACAGTACAGTTACATTTATCATTGGGATCTTGTAGCTTTACATGATAGGTTTTGGTTCTCATTTTTTCCCCATACCTTACCACTACCCTCCCTTCACCACCCCCTCCCCTATTTACAAAGACTTTGTTTCCATTTTTTCTAGTATTTTTTTTCTTTTCCCTTATTACCTTTCCCCTACTCTTCCCACTTCCCCTATACCTTTAGCCCCTTTCTTCCTATTTCACATTTAAATAAGACACACTTGAGTAAATACTGAATAATTTCTCTGGTATGAAAAACCAAAAGTGTAAATAAGATCCAACCTGTATAAAGGGACTTCATTTTTAATTTAAAGAATCATACTACCCTGTTAATTTTTTCACAGAAGAAACACGATCTTAGAACTTATGTAATTTAATGGCATCATTAATAAGCAAACTAAATTAAAATCAAGCATGTAGAAAACTTATTGGTGTTTACTGAAGAATAAAATAAATGAATTACTCAGAAGATTTTTCACTGTGGAATTGGTTCTTTAGAATGAATGCATAAAACCAAATTAAAGTGTGTGGGTTTGAGCATTACCACTATTCCATTTACTGACACTGGAACTTACAGCAGTAGACTACATAACTACTTTCCAGAAATTGACTATATTTATAATACCTTAAGAAATAGTTCTTGGGACTAGGTTTCCTTTTAGGATACAGAAACCTGAATATAATATCACTTCCACTGAGAAACAATAAAAATATATAGCAAAATCAGCTTTAGGGGTGCACAATTTTCCTTAATCCACAGAAACTATTAATCAAGTGCATTAAAAAACCAGATAGGATAATGCACATGCCTCCATGGGACAGATATAACCATATACTTGATCCATGACCTGGATAAATAAACAGATTGGTGAAAATGGAGCATAGCCTGCTGAGAAAGTGTGTAGAGCCTATAATACATGAACAATATGCATCATGTTTCAATGTTTGCTCTACTAACCCAACACTCATAAGTTAAAAAAAGATAAGCAGAGTCATGAAAAATATTCTCCTGGATCATGTCTGCAGGAGCACAACAGTGGTTACTGTGAGATGATCAAGTATCCTGTCTGGAACTTTCTTTCCTATTTCTTATGTATCACAACCGAAATTGGCTGGAGGAATAGCAACAAACAAAAACACTGTCCAAAAATGGTAACAACTTGATTTAGTTAAAGAAAGGAACCTGAAATTGTCTAGCAATGGAAAAGGACAGGAAAAATTCTTGGCCTAGAAATTAAAGTTAAAAAAGAAAAAGCACAATAAAGTCATATTCCAGAGACACAAGTGCAAAGTGTTTCCCTAAAAGTCAGGCTTGGAAAATCAGAAAACAAACCTTCTCACTGCTACCTAGCAGCAGACTACAGAAATAAATGTATCAGCAAAATACGGCAGAAATATTTTCAAGAGCCTATTTCTTGAGGCTGTAATGCTAAGTGAAATAAATCAGCCTAAGAAAGTTAAATACTGCATGGTTTCCCTTAGATGAGAAACTCAAAATATAAATAATAAAGAGAGCAAAATAAAAGACAAATGAGGATCAAAATGTATAATAGACTCTGAACTGTGACGAAAACATCCAAGGGTGAAGGAGTAGAGGAAGTAGAAGGGGTAAGACAAAGAAATGAAGGAAAAGGAAAAAAATATGAGAAAAGGGAAAATGGAAACCTCATTGTAAGTAGGGAGGAGTGGAGAAGTTAAAAGGAGGGCAGGGGATGGAGAACATATTAAGAAACAAGATATATCATGTAAAGGTACAAGATCCCAATGATGAATGTCATCGTATTATTTACATAAGATGTGCCAATAAACAGTGAATTAAAAACAACTTTGGAATAGAGAAATAAACTTTTAGGAGATGAGAATGAAATCTAGGAATGGTAGGGTTGAGATAAAATATGTCTATGTATGGACTTCCCAAGAGGCATACATTCATTGTATATCTAAAAAGGCACCAATTAAAAAAGGCATGGCAACAGATACTCACTGAGATATGGTAAAAACAGAAGACAAAAGTAAAATTGTGCTGGTGTCAGTCAGCATTCCATTGCTGGAACAAAATTCCTGTGAAAAAGAACATAGAAAATTCCTCAGAAAAAATAGGAAGGGTATATTTTGGTTCAGTTTCACAGTAACCAGCTGGATCCAAGGCAGAAACATCACGAAGAAAAGAAATAGAGGCAAATACCTGTTCACACTTCATGGTAACTAGGAAACAGAGAAGCAAGACTGAGCCAGAGAAAGAGGAAGAGGCCAAGGAAAAGAGGTACCTAAGGAGCTGCTTCGTCCACAAAATCCCCAAATTTCAGTAGCTCATTCTGCTATGAACTCATCAATGGATTTAAATTTATTGAATGTACTGTCCTTGTGACTGAATCATCTCTTAGGCCTTACCCTGAGCATGAATGCCTTGGCCATCAAGTACACTGGTTTACAAAATAACAAGGGACAACAGGCATCTAGAAAACCTTCAGGCAGACCTGCCCACATTCTAATATGAGATAATTCTATAGCAATTTGAAATTTGTGCTGCCCTGAAGGTAAACAGAGCAACACATAGCAAACAGAGGCCAATGAACTCAAACGTGAGCAGAAGTAAGGTTGTACTATGTTTTTTAAGCATTAAATTACTTCATTTTCTATCATTTTACAAAAGATGTCTGATTCTCATAAGAAATTCTAATGTATGTGAGAAGGCAGGCACGGAGTGTTAAACTAATAAAGAACTGGATTTTTAGATGACATAGATTCTGAAACCATATATTAAAGAACTTGAAATAATTGTTATTTTAAATAAAGCATGTTGAGAGTGCTAGTTAAACAGGTGAAGAATGTGGGCCAGGGGTTTGGTTCAGTGGTTCTGTTGCCAGCCTTGCAAACACAAGGGCTGGAGTTTGATGCCCCATACCAAAAGAAAAAAAGAAAAAAAAAGGTGAAGAATGAGAAAAATTAGAGTTTTATCATAGAAATAAAAGTATAATAAAAGGTCAAATGTATAGGTACTGAAACTCTATGGTAAAAATGTATATATATATATATATATATATATATATATATATACACACACACACACACACACATATATATAACATTATATGAAAGATTCAAAACAAGTTAAAGCTCTGATAAAACAGTGAAGACTAATGAAGATAGGTAATTGTCCAAGAGCAAATGGAAATGCAGGTGTGAAAAACACCACAATGGAGCTGAAGAAACACTTTGTTGGGCTCATTAGGATGTCGACTGAATACATGAGAAAATACACACACACACACACACATATATATAACATTATATGAAAGATTCAAAACAAGTTAAAGCTCTGATAAAACAGTGAAGACTAATGAAGATAGGTAATTGTCCAAGAGCAAATGGAAATGCAGGTGTGAAAAACACCACAATGGAGCTGAAGAAACACTTTGTTGGGCTCATTAGGATGTCGACTGAATACATGAGAAAATTATCAACTGACTTGAAGAGAGGGTAACATAAATTATAGGCATACAGGAGCGAGGGAGGGAAGAAGCCGGTGGGGGGAGACAGAGAGATTCTCCATTATAAAAGTGATAAGCAAATTAATAAATGATCAATGCTCACAATAATTAATCATTGAGAAAATGAAAATCAAAATTATGATATCACCTCACACTCATTAGGGTTGCTCATAGAATGTAAAATTACAAATGTTTGTGAGAATGCTGAAAAATTGGGACACTTTTGCACAATCAATGGAAATAAAAAATGGAAAACAGCATGGTGGGTCTTCAAATCAAAAGTAGACCTGCGTATGATCAGCAATTCCATTTATGGTATAGTTGAAAGTACTGAAAATATAAAGATATATTGTACACTCATGTTCAAAGCCGCAATTTTTACAGTAGACAAAGGTGAAACTAATGCATTCACTGATGAATTAATAGAAAGTAAAAATAATATACACGCATGCAAAAATGCTATTCCCCATTAATAATGAAGGAAAAGGGGACATATGTTACAATATGAGTGATCCCTAATGACACCTTGCTAAGTAAATTAAACCACTCACAAGAACATAAAGATTAAGGAAAACAACAGAGAGATGGTACCCAGGGGCTGTGGCAGGGGAATGGAAATTTTTGTTTAATGCGTTTCAGTTTTACAAGGTAACGAGTCACAGAAAGAGATAGTGGTGAGTATAGTTGTACAACATTATGAAGGCATTTAATTGCAAATAATTTCATATCAAAACGGCAAGATATAATCTGATTTATTAAGAAAAATGAAAAGAACTGGAAAGCAAAGCGTAGCATGATTTTTGTTCTTTGCCCACTTGCTGTATTGTGATTCTGGCAAACAAAATTTTATTGTTTTTAGAAGGTAGATAATCATGGATATATTTTTGCTTTAACTTAGTGCTTTTCTTATTTTCTTGTGAGTAATTGCTTATAAAACATTTAAAAGCAAACATTTTATAAGCTTAATTTCTTTTCCACCTTGTCAAACAAAATGGATTTTTAATTTTTATTGAAAAAATTATCAAAAATATTTTAATGACATTGTTTAATCTCTTCTCTGCCTCTTACAAATTGAAAATATTTTCAATGTATACTAGTATTTAAATAAAATTTGTGAATAAATTATTAGATTCTATTTAATATTCCTTCACTACTTTTACAAATTAATTTTGTTTCCTCAGACTATCTTGTCTTTAACAAAATGGTTTATATTGGAGTCTAAATTCTTTGTATGTAATCCGTTTTCTGTTGAATGCTAACAAGTGTTATTGCCTCCTCAATTCTTAAATGAATTTTAATATATCCACTTTTTTTCTTTTTCATTCATGTTTGGCTTTATATGGACCTTCAAATTAAAAATATTTCTTTTTTTAAATGTGAATTTCACCTGTGTTGGGCATGTTATTGATTTTTTAAAATATTCATGTTTTCTCACTTATTACATGGAATTATGTTTGTTTCTCCATAGTGAAGACTTTTAAATAGTTTCTTTCTTTTAGTATTTCCTTTTATTTTTTATTCTATGGTAGCATGATTAGACTCAGGGCTTTTGAACTGAGTTATATCCCCCGGCCTTTCTCTTAGTTTTTATTTTGAGAGAAGTAGCTAAGTAGCTAAGTTGCCCAGTCTGGGCTGAAGTTTGCAAGCTTATCTCAGCCTCTCAGAATATTGGGTCACAGGCATCCACCATGGTATTTGATAATTCCCTATTTTAATGAAAAAGTAATTTAATATTTATATATCACTTATGGAATATAGATACTCATTTAATGCTGTTTTACTGACAAGACTCTAAAGATATAAAGAGCTAAGTCTTTTTATGCGATCATACTGCTTGTAAATAATGCAGCTCAAATTCATTTTGGATTCAGCTGTCCACAGTTTCTACCCTGAATCACTTTGCATAATTGTCTTCTTGTATGAAGTATTCTGGTAAGATATTGACCTTTACATTTCCCTATATTTATCTACTTGACTTGTATGGAAATTACTTTGGTGCATCAAATGAAGAGAGAATAAAGCACTGCTTTTAACAGAATGCTTACCTAACTCCCCATTTACTGATATTTGTTTCTAGCATATCTACCTCCCCCATTTTTCCATTTGTTGCAAATTGTATTTTTTTTGCTGTCTTTCTTATGTTAATGTACTATATCTATTCTCAGAGTCTTAGTAACAGTGTAATCAATATATATTGTCACTGTTCCCAATTCTTCTGAATTTTAATAAGTTTAATATTTTCATGCAGTAAATGTTATCTGTTTTTGATTTTATTTTGTCATCTCACAGAAGATTTTTACAATTTTTTTGGAACTTAGAGTTGAAAACAATTTTCAAAAATAACAGTGTTTTTATTTGATATCCCAACCCAGGAGCAATAACTTTAAGATTTATCTTGCATAAATACAACGTTGGTCAAAGGAGGATTTCTTCATCGTGAAGCATCATCAGACACTCTTGTGTGGTAGTGCTTGTGAGTCTTTATATGTGTTTGTTTCTATGTTCATTAATTATTTTGAACATATTTATTACCTTTAATGCAGGCTTTTAGGGACATATAGTAACTTTCTCACCACACAATGCTACTGCTATATTTGTTATGAAAATGATAAACGAATGTGTTTTTTAATTCAGATCTTCCACATCTGCCATTTTATAATCCAAACATCATAACTAATTCAATTAGAGTTTTAGATTCATTTCATACTTTGCATACAAAGCTAATTCTTTTAATCCAAAAGGTTTATTGATATTGCTTCTCAAAAACGACAATATCTATGGAGAATTCTATGTACCTTGTCATTGTGTCCTCTGGGCAAAAATATGTACCCTATCCCAGGATTTTTCTTATCCTAGTACAATTTTTCACTACATTCAATAAACTTTTATAGTGAATTAAAATATACAGAAATATCAATATCAGCTAGTGTGGACAGCTTGTTTGGGAAGATCTTCAAATTATTTATTTGAATTTTTCATGCTATTTCAGTTAAAGCAACCAAAAACTATTGCTGCTTTTGAAAAATAAAATTTTGATTTTATTTCATTATAAAGTAATCCAAAATAAATAATGAGGATACAAAATAGATACAAAATCCACTCTTATAAAGAATAAAGTTAACAACTATTTAGTCAGTATTACTTCTTAAATAATACAATTAGAAATATAATTGCACCAATATATCATACCTCTATTATTTATTATCAATGAATCTGTAATGTTTAATTCCTCTTTAATGTAATTATTGTTTTTTTTAAACATCATATGTCATCTGTATGCATAACCTGGCTGTTTTTAAATCTTGCAAATTTTCATTTTCTCCTCAATCTGAGTGGCCTGAACAGTATGGGAATTTTGTTGTATTATGTTTTCAGAATCCATCTCTTTTGAGATGTTTTGGGAGGATCTTTGGAAATTTTTCTACTAAGAAATATCACTAATATTAGTAATGCAGTTTCAGTGTATATGATCATCATTTCTTTTAATTTTTATTTCAAATTGACATTAAATCATGTGATTATTGTTATACAATATCACATTGTTATGTTTTGAAAGGTACATATACATTGTGAAATGGCAAAATCCAGCTAATTTAAATGTGCATTAAAAACATGGTTATCATTTGAGAAGAAAATATTTAATATTCACTCTCATCACTATATCCATGATGGGGAACCTGTGGACCAAGTGTTATTTTGTTTTCCTTTTAAAACAAAATATGCTAATGTAGAGTTGTTTTTTTTCTAAACGAAAATATCAGTATTCCAGTTTAATTGCAATTTTGGCACTTTTCAATAAATAAGTGGTTTCATGTTGTAGATTGGCATTTGGCCTCTAAATTTTTCCTGTCGCTGCACTACTGCATTACTTTGTACACTCACTGTTCTATGCAATATATCTTAAATTCATTCCTCCCATTTATCATTGTGTATCCTTTGATCTTTCAATGTCAGTCCCCACAGAACAAATAAAATGGTCCCAGGTTTAATAATCATTTTCAATTCTTTGCTTCTGTGAGTTCAATATATTTAGTATCCATATTTGAGTGATATTCTATGGTTGGCTTATTTCATTAGTATAACGTCCTTCAGGTTTATTGATATTGGCGCAAACGAAAGAATTTTTTTCATTTCTATGTTTGAATAATAGGTCATCGTGTATGTTCACCCGTTTTATGAATGCATTGGCCATTGGTGAACACTTCTATTGATTGGCTCTTGTGAGTTATTGTTATAGATTTTCAAAAGGGGCACATTGATGTATTTCTATATTTTTTCATTAAATAACAATAAAATACCCATGTTTTAATATTACGATTTTAGGAAAAAAAAAGCTTTATTTTTTTCCAGTAGGGGAAAGAATCTATTTTTTTAAATTACAAATAATAGGATATATAACATTATCCTATATTATTCCCTCATCTAAATATAATTACAAACATAACTGTATTAACTTGGGATGCCGATAAGCAACTGAAAGAAAATGCCAACCGGTTGAATCAGTGAGGATGTGCTTGAAAAAAGGCACCAGAATTTGTAGAGAAAGAATAGGACTCAGCATTAATGAACTCAGTTTCTTCATGTTATTAACAGTGACTTAGTAAATACTGTTTCTTCTCACAGTTATATGATGGAATTATGGATTGAAAGAAAGATTTTTATTCTTGTGAACAGTGAATAAAAGCCCCTCATTTAAATTTAATAAGATCAACATCGGTCCGGTATCCACCACGAAAATAATGTCACCCTAAGAAGTATTTTGAGTTTGTTTGCTTCCCCAGGCCACAAACTAATAACTCAAAGGATTTATATGTTGACCTATCTCTAGAAATGAAAACATTTTCTCCAAAGAAGTTGCTACAAAATGAAAAAAGACAAGAACGTATATTGGACAGATAAGCATAATGACCATTATAGTGTGGATGTAAATATTACAATCAAAGAAAAAGAGTTTTGAGGAGGAGTTGGGGGAGGAGCAATGTAACTTCAAAGCAGCATATTTTATTATATAACTATTAACAAATTATCATGATTCAGATAAAAAGGAAAAGAAAGATGGCGAAGAGTACCGCCAGAAGCTTTTTTGTGTGATTTCTTTCCCACCCAGCTATGGACAATGGCTTAATACTGCAGGTGTCTCGGGAGAAAGCTGCCCTCCCCACACGAGATACACTATATAGCTGATAAGACTGTAGTCTCTAAGAGGAGTTTCACTGAAGGCCTTAGATCCCTTGTTCAGTTTTATATTCATGCCTATTGCATTCCTAGGTAAGGCATCTACATTTAGAGCTCTCTTTATAGGGAAAATTTCAAGGCTGACTCAATACTCAGCAATCAGCATTTTTCCACACGTAACTTTCCATACCCTTTTACATTCCCTAACCCTAGTCCCTTAAAATGGCAGGCACCTCAACTCATGCAGATATCCAATTGACCCTCCACTCATAGGAGAGTCAAAGGGAAAAAAGTGAAACGGGAGAGCTAATATTTTCTCTGGCTTCAGTTTCTTGCTTAAAAATAAAAACATAAATAAGAAAAATATATTTATGTGTTATTTGGATGCTTTCTTTTTTACAATGATTCATAAAATGTTGAAATTTCTAAATTTTGTTTTTACAACAATCTTTCTTAATTTTTAATGGTATTCAATATATAGATTTATACAAACAAATAAAATTTGATGTAAGAATGATGAAGTACTTATTATATTAAACTCTCAAAAATACCTTGCCACATCTTTCACATACATTTGATTCTTAATTTCTTCACTGTACTATTATAAGAACATGTACTTTAATGTTGAATCTATTTAAGATACAGCAATACACAAATCCATCAGTAATAAAATCTATTGGTACTTTTAAAAAGTTCATCAGCAAATATTTATTCAGTTTGACAGATATTTCCTTGCAGTAAAGTTGATTGTGTTATAAGTAGGTATTTCTCTTATAGACTTGAGTTTAAAAGAATTTTTTTGATACTTATTGAACAACTTAGTTTCTAGCCTGATTATTATACCACATTTTACAGCCTCTGATTTACTAGGATTTAAATGAATCAAATGTTTGTTAAACTAACTCAAATTTTAAAAAATTTGTAAAGATGACTGACCCACAATTTTTAATTTTAATGAAAGATTTGAAAAGTGAATAGCAAATTTAAAGTACAAAACAATTCTTTGTTAAAATGTGCAATGAAAATTTTGTAAGAATCAAGGAAGTGTGCTCTTGTAATCTTATTGACTACCACCACTGGAATAAAACGGTTTAATTTCTGAATATTTATTAATTTAATGAGGATTATTAACTTTGGGTCTGGTCAAATTTTGATTTGAAATTTGTTTGTTTGATTTTTGTAGTGGAGATTGTACTTGAAAACTTGCACTTTCAAGACAAGCAGTGGCACCACTGAGCTAAATCCCCAGCCTTTGATTTGAAATTTGTTGCACAATAATTTTCTTGGTTGACTATGAGTACACTTTCAATGATGTAGTATAAATATGTAGAATTTTTCACCTTTATGAAATACTTCTTGTGATCATGTTGAAATACTCTAGACTGAAAATACATATATATTTATGAATGAAACATTTTAAGGACTCTCCAAGAGAATATCTGTATGTATGGATGAAATAAAAAGCTTGTGTAGATTATCCAATGTTCTGCCATTTTTATACTGTTATGGAGTTATTACTTTAATTATGATGGCGTTATAAATCTCTCAAA
This sequence comes from Fukomys damarensis, assembly GCF_012274545.1. Classification (NCBI taxonomy): domain Eukaryota; kingdom Metazoa; phylum Chordata; class Mammalia; order Rodentia; family Bathyergidae; genus Fukomys; species Fukomys damarensis. The sequence goes on along the minus strand of NW_022900918.1, from coordinate 20,884,370 downwards.
ATTATTATGTTTTAAATGGCTTAATGATTCTATCAAGAATTTTAAATGTTAAAGATTCGATCAGAAATATGCCTACATTTTTTTGAAACAAAAATATAATGATACCACTTCTGATGTGGACAATTAAGGAAGCAATTTAGTATCATAATTTTTTATTGTTGCAATAATCTGACTAAATGATTGAAAACAAATAAGACCTTTTCTTTTCTTACAGAAATTATAGCTAAGAAGTTTAATACTGGTATACTGGCTTCCGTGCATCTGCATCTATTTCATTACAGAATGACTAACAGATAAGGGAAGAGTTGGATAGGAAACAAAACCTCTCACAGTAACGCAATAGGTAATGGCGGTTATTAGCAGTTAGTTGTTGCCTAACAATCACTTTTAAAAATGAAACAAATAGCCACCGGTATTCTTTGTCCTTATGTATTGTCATTCATACCATTTGTGCTGTTGTCTACAAACTCTTAAATTCCTGCTGTGTATTCATTTTCCAGTCAATAGAAAGGTAAAAGAGCAAAGAGCCAAAAAAATAATACTTATGCCAATTTTTTTTTAAAAAAGGAGAAACAAAAACGTATTACTGGTAACATTCATTACATTTCTATTCATACGATACTAGTTAGATGTGCTATATCTAAGACTGGGCTTTGTTTACAAGGGAAAATAGAGGTTGAATGTTGAACAGACATGGTTTACTATAATATGCAAAATTGCACAATAATGTTGTGACCTCTCTCCTCTCTTCTTAAGCAATATTTCATTACAATAACAGAAAATTTAAAAGCTGATATATGGACAGTTTGATAGCCACATAATAATCTTGTGTATTTCTGTTTTAACTATGGTCTTCCTGACATTATGCATATTTCCACTGTTATATTATTAAGAGAAAAAAAGGAATTGCATATGCTATATAAAACCCGAAATTGCTCCTACAATTATGTTTTTGATTGCTTCCTTGATCTAATAAACCACTGTAGTTATTATTACTAAAAAAAAAAAAAATTGATGCCTTTTCATTTCTTTTCTTTTGCCTGGTTCAACTAAAAAAATTCCAACATGTACTGTTTCCTGGTAAATATAATCCATTTCTTTATCTGAATAGTTTTATTTTCTAATGGGCAACACACTCGCCTAAATCTTGAGTGAAAAATATCTTCTGATTAAATGCATCGTCCCTCAGGAAATAAAACATTCTTTTAAACATTTCCAACAATATTCTCCTCAAAGTTAAGGAAAACATGAAAGTCCACATGATCTCCTTTTTATTCATTAGAATTTTGATGTAAATTAAGCATAAATCTATATTCATTACCTTCTAGCTAGTGCATTGATCATTACTGTGATATCTAGGAGCTTTTACAGATTTCAAATAACTATGTCCATAAAATGGTTTGTGGAAAAATCTTCTGATTTATGTTTCTGTGTGTAGAAAGCATATCTCAGCATCCCCTGACAAGATTGATTTTGTAAAGGTACAAATTTCCAACAATGAATATCATTATATTGGATACCTTATATGTACCAATAAAATTAATAAAAAACATTTCATATTCCAAAATTGCATATAGATGCATCTGGTATTTTAATGACTGTATCCATTAAATCTTAAGATAGTATGACAGCAATTTTATCTGTGACTGCTCCAGTTGCACCTGAATTAGTCAATGAGACTTACACTTATACTGCATTTATAGTGAGTGAAAGTATTAGTCTTTTAAGTGTCACAATACCCAAGTTGAACACTTATAATGGTTAAAAACAAATAAAATTATTTTTTCTGAGTGGAGCTCTAGCATGGTCTTCTCTTGTTTGTGGGACCCTAACTTACCCTATATAGTATTTCTTTGGGTCTCACTTGTGGTGAATTTAACATAGGAATATTGACTTTTGGTTACTCAATTTGATGTAATATCTGTAAGATCATCTTCACTAACTGGTTTATTTTTTTTGAATGCTCCCATAGTGTCCTTTTATTGCTCCATACCCCTTTGGGTTAAAATAGTAAGTGATAAGTAAATTCCTTTCTTTCTTGATAAAACCTTAGGCTTTTCCTGGAAAATGTTAACTAACAGGTTTGATCAATTTTACCTGATTTTTGAGCCATCACATATTATCTCCTAGTGGTCCATGTGAGATATTGTTTAAAATGTAGTATACCAAATATTATTTAAAGGCTGCTGAATCTTTGAGAGGATATCCAGGTAATTATATGTACTTTATTTTTTATTACTCATTAAATTTTGGTACATTTTAGGCCTACAGTACGATGACATTCATCATTAGAAATTTGACTCATTACATGATATATCTCAATTCTTATTTTTTCCCCATTCCGCTGCCTTGCCTTCAACTTTAAAATTTGGTGCGACTGCAGTGGAAAATCCCTTTCAATGTAGGTTCAACATGGACACATATTTCTCATCTTGTTGATGTGGACTAACATATTATTTCTTAACATTTATTATTCTCCAACTTGGAAGTAACTCATTACAATAGCCAGGAAATGTAACAGTGTCATAACAGTCTGTTTCATAATAAAGTTATAATGAAGGCAGTTTAAATGTTATCATAGTTAATATTTTTCAAATCACTATTCTTACACCATTTTAGTGGTACACAGTAAAGACGAATGACACTGCTTAGTTCAAGTCACCCCAACAAGTATCACTATTTATGGTTAACAAATTGAAATCTACTGTTGTTCTAACATCATTTAAAGTATAAGCTTCACAACAGTAGCCAACAGCTCTCTGGTCAGATACCTATAATTGAATAGAATACAACTTCTACTTACCCATTCTTTTTATTTACTATATCTTCACAAACAAAGAAAATAATTTATAAAAAACTAGGTATGTATAGAAAATGAATTTCCTAATTATCCTCCAAGTACCATCTTTAGCTGCTTCATAGGCTTCTTTGATTTAGTAAATGCTCATTAAATGCATGAATTATTTTGTCAGTTTGATAATTCAGATCCTAACTGATCATTTTTTGTAAATTTTGCCATTAATCCCATCATTTTCCATGGTTTGAGAAGTTATTGCATGCATGATAATATTGTTCATGTCATCATTAAACCCTGTTTGTTATCATGCAAGCAAAAGTGAGGTACTTTGTGGAAATAACCTCTGAATACAAAATCTTGATCAGTGCAATCTAATAAAAATAAAATTAAACCAAAAATGTCACAATAATTTGCTAGTAGCTATAAAATAGTTAAAATGAAGCAAATAAAATTAATTATAGGAATACATTTTATTGAACCTGATGTATTGAAAATATTGTTTCTATAAGTAATCATTATGCAATTCTGGAGATAGTAAAATTTTTCTGAAATGTTTTCAAATTTCACTGTGCTTTTTTTTTTTTAGCTTGAGCACACAGCAGTATGTAATAGTCACCATTCCTAGGCAGTATTCTGCCCAATACCCATATAGCTTATATTAGTCATGATGAATAGCACAGAATTGATTAATGACAGTTTTGAAGGATTGTATATCAGCCTCAATAGCTCAGAAGAAATATGCCCAAGTGTTACTCATTTGCTTCTGATGTTCCTTGACACTGTATGATGTTAAACAGAAAATCTTACATGTTGGCAAAATCTATATGATTGAGGATTATTAGTGTATTGAATTCTGAAAAAATAACAGCATGGAGAGAAATAGGTGACCATCTGTGCCCTTTAATACAATTTTTCTCTGTCCTCCCTTGTTTTTTTAGAGCTTTACAGTCATTGTAGCTTCTACAGAATTGAATCCTTCTTTTATTCTGCAGAGATTTTATACATTACTCTTACTTCCTATTGCTCTGACCATAAGCTGCACTTAAAGAAGAGTCTTCTGCAAAATCTAAACTTTTAATGTGATGCTACCATCTGTAATCAACCCCTTTTACATAAGGAATTATAGGTGAAAAATAATATGGCATTTAAAATTTATCTCAATGAATTGCTTCTCTTAAAAAATATACATTATTTATCCAGCTGAGTTGCGAACAATGCGATATTAATTTTAAATAGTATCTTTAAAATAACTGTTATAGGTTTTTTAAGAGCAATAATACTAGAAATGGAAAATATAATCAGTCCAGATGAAATTGAAGGAGAAACAGGAAGTAGAAATCAATGAATGAAGAAAGAATACACCAAGAAAAACTTAACAAATACAAAAAAAAAAAAAAAAGAAAATAATTCAACACTTAAAATACTAGATTCTAAAATAAAAATGTGAAGGAGTATACATAAACATATTAATAAGAAATCACTGAAGAAATAATTTCCCAGACACAAGAACACCAAAAAAAGAAAAAATCTAGTGAGACTACTTTGCACAACCTAGTAAAATAGAGCAAAAGTAAATAGATTAAATTGATAGATTATTCAGGAAAATATAATCATCACTTAGGAAAGATACAATAGCACTAAGAAATAAGTATTTATTTCTAAAAAAGTGTATCAATCCTAAGAATAAGAAGTGAAAAATATAAATATAGAAACCCTATGTATTTATGAGAACCAAGACCTGTCATGTAAAGGTACAAGATCCCAATAATAAATGTAACTGTACTGTACACCTAAAAGGTACCAATAAACTCAATTAAAAAAAGAAACCCTACACACCAAAAGAACAATTCAAAACAGAACAGTGAGGAATTTTTACCAAACTTTAAGGACCACATATTTCATGGATCATTTTCCTTGCACAAATGTTTAAAGATGTCGATGTTATTTGTTCTGTCTCAGAGAAAAAAAAAAGTGCATATGTTCAATTGTTTATGAATAAAGCAGAACGTTAATCTCAAAACCTGTAAAAATTGCTCACAAACAATAAATGATCTTATACAAAAAACACATACAAAAGTGTCAACGGTGTGCATTTGTGTGTTACAATATCGTAGACAAAATACTAGTGAAAGTCATGATTATTCATTAAAACCCGATGGATTAATATCATATTACTCTTTGTACTCTGTACCAAGAAAAGCCATAATTCATCACATAGCTAAAGAGTAAAATTACATGGCTTTCTACATATCTGAAGAAAAATACTATTTTAGAGCAATTCATGTAATTAACAACAATGTAGATTAAAGAATAGCATCTCATATAATTTAAATATAGTAATATTGTTAATTTTAAATCCCCATGTCAAATCCCTTCTGAATGAGAAAATACCAAAACACATGTTCTTATACAGGATGTATTTTATTCCTTTTATTATTTAAATTTTTACTAGAGTTACTAGCTGTTGCATTTGAACAAAAGAAATAAACTAAAAGCGTGACTTGGTAAAGATTAAACAAAGGTTTTCCTATTTAATCACTATGAAATGGTTGCATATTTGAGAAAACTGAAATGCTCAGTAAAAACGCTGGAGGTTTAGTGAAGCCACATGTTATTAATATTTAATAAAGTGTATTTGGTTTGGATGCTGGGGATTGAGCTCAGGACCCCCTTCATGCTAATCATGTGGCTAACACGGAGCCACATGCTCAGTCCCTTAATGGAACTTTTTAAAATTTGAAACTTGCGTAAAAGAACAAAACTTCATAAGACATTAGGGCATATAATAGTTTGTGTGGGTATTTCATATCTTCTTGTTCACACAGGTGTATATGAGAAAACATACATATGTATATCTGCCAAAACACATATGTGAGAAAGTAAATATCTCAGCTACTTTAAAAGGCAAATTTTTGACTATTCTGGCTTAAAGATATTATTTCCTAAGTGAGCAAAATCAAACAAAACAACAAAAGAATCCTAAAAATAATAACATAAATCACAATTCTCATAGCGGTGTTGATATAAGCATGAGACTGTTGGGTGGATTATGGGATAAAGTAAGAAAGTCTGTTGACATTTTCTTAGTTTTTTTTGGCTGACTGAAAGGATTTAACAATTGTAAAGTTGACGAAATTAAATAACAATTATGCATTTCTTTTCTAGCACATGGTTGCAATAAATAATAATTACATTCGTCTTGGGGTTTTTGTGCCTACGCAAATCTCATTCTTACTCCCCTTCCAGTTCCCAATTCCCTCACCTCCCTCACCTCCGGGAACCTTTCTCATTTCGGCAAATGCTAAGTAAAATAAATCAGATGCATAAATTAAACATCGCATGTTTTGTTTTACATGAACACCACAGAAAATAAACAAAAGAAGGAAATAACAGACGGCTGATAGGGTTCACGAACACAAATTCAAAAATATAAATTTCAAATTATCATCCCAGAGTAAAAATTGCATCTAAGAAGCATCGATAGTCATTATAGATATAATAATATATAATAATACAATACATATAGGCATGATATATATATATATTTAATGCATTAAATGTTTTTTATTGTTTCAAACTGAATGAATCTCTTCAAAAACCATGTTGAAGTCAATTTCCATGGTAACAAGGTGATAATATTTGGAGATGGGACTTTTCAGAAGTACAGAGATTAGACTTAGGGGAGCTCATGAGAATGTGTCATTCCTTGTGAGGCTGTTAATGCCATACACACACACACACACACACACACACACACACACACACACGATGAAAGAGTTTACTCTGTGTTACATGAGGTCACGGAAAGAAGATGGACAGATGAAAAGGAAGAGGGGATCACTTATTATGAGCTGAAAGGGCAGGCAGCTTTGTCTTGCACTTTCTGGTGTCAAGAACAGCGGAGAAACAATTTCTTTTGTTTATATCATCCACCTTGCAGCATTTTTCTTTAGAAGGCTGAACTAAAAGAATCCTTGCCAAAAATCCCAAGTTCCGGGTATGACATAGGGACAGTTTCACTAATGGCCTGTAATATCTTCATTGCTAAAATCAAGGATTAGAATTCAATCTCTGTGAAGAGATCCACACTGACATAAAAACAAAACAAATAAAAATGCTTTACTATACTTGAAATTGGTTGAAAATAATATATAAAATAATTTTATGGTTTTATAATTCATAGCCTTTTTATGTATTTTAAACATTGCATATAATACAAAAATATTTACTATTCTGGTATATATATATATATATGTTAATAAAATGGATAGATAATGAAGTGTGTACATAATTCATTTTAAAAATAGTAAATAGAAAGAAAAGTATGAAGCTTTTACCTTGAGTTTCCTTTATAGGTTGCCACTCAGCATAATCACATAGGTGATTGGGACTTTCCTATTTATTGTAGCATAAAATTAAATTTTTATGTCAACATTTTTACCCTTTTGTGTATGAGTAAGTCAGAAATAATCACAAGTGATTTCTGATATCAAAGAAGAAAGAATAGTAAACATTACACAGTAGAAATGCATAAAAATTCCTTTGAGAAATTCTAGCTAAAATATCACATTTGATTGCTGTCCCAAAGCTGAACTGAACTTCTAATTCCTAGCAAACTCAGAGCAAGAGAGGCATAGGTAAAATGACGGCAATGTAAATCAAAAATAGAAAGTCAGACTATGGTAGTCATTAAAATATAGATGACAGAGTTTTCTGTTATGAACCTGCTGTACATTTTTGGAGAAAATATGAATGAGGAAACACTTAGAACACAAAATGTGCTTCAACAAAAATAACCAATTAAGTTACAAAGCTTTTTTCTTTTTATTATAACTGAATTATAAGATGATAATTATGAGGTCTTTTTTCATTAATTATAGAAAGGAAAATGAAATTCTGCAATAGTTGAAAAAAATGTTCATTTAAAATACTAAGTAATTACGCGGTGTTATGGATATATTCAGCATTATGTACCATGGCAGTGATTGAGCACAGAAAAATAGATGTAAAAAGGCTTTTTATATTTTGATACTAGTTTAGCTTCATGATTGATATATTAATATTCATTTTACCTTTCGATTTTATGTGTATTTGAAATTTATCATAATACACATGACAAGAACAACACAATTTCTGAAACTTTAATATTTCTGTACCACTAATAATTCATTTAATGAGAAGTATATTTTCTATTGTCTCTTCAGTTTGTAGAAACTTATGCCTATCTTCTTTAAAGTCATAGAATAATGTAGCACATGTATTATATGATGTCAAATTTAAAACTTTGTAATCTAGAGAGTCTGTTAAACTTTCAACTCATTCAGCTGTCATGAAGATGTTCCAGAGGTCGCGGGTGAATTTAGCGCCACGTGGGCAAACGCACAGAACCATGGTGGATGGGTTCAAAACAGTGAGATGAATGAGACTGTATCAAATTAAATGCCAAAAATTCTGCCAGCAATTTGTTTTAGGAAATTGTTATACTTTAGACATGTATTTTTACTGTTTAGGTTTTACCTGTTTCGTTTTTAACAAATTCTAAGTACTCTGCTTGCATTTCTAGAGATTTTAAAATCATATTATCCTTGAAGAGTGGTTGCTTCGACTTGGTTATAATTTCATTAACTGACAAAGCATACTATTTGTAATAATGTATTAATTTACCAGTTCTGTTTATTTCTATATATTATTTTCATCTGGCTAGGCAAAGTTATGGAATACTTTATGTTTAAAACACGTGTGTACGTGTTTTATCAATGTGTACGACACGACCTAAAATATGTGTACAACGGTTTTTGAAACTCATTTATAACTTTTAGATCACTAGGAATACATCATTTTCTTCAACAAGAACAGGTCATTACCAGATCTTTACAGAAAAAGAAAAACAGTATTAATTTATAACCCCACTTTACAATTCCAGTTAGCTATGAATTAAATCTAGCTAAGAATATTAAATTTAACAGTCTTTAAGACAACTGCAGCAATATACATGATATATTATTTGGTTACCTAAATTAACAACTTATCTTTTTTTAATTTTATTTTTAATTTTTACATTTTAGATATACAAAATGTTCACATTCATTATAGGGACCTTGTACCTGTATGTGATAATGTCTCGATTCTTCTTTTATTTCCTTTCCCTCTTTACCCTTCAACCCCTCTTGGATTCCTTATTTACAAAAGCTTTGTTTCCATTTTGTCCTTATTCTTTTTTTTTCTTATCTTTTCCTCCTCTCCCTGTCTTGTCCCCTTTCTTGTTTGAATATTTTATTCTCATTTCTCAATATATATTATCATTTTGGTCCGTGTTAACACTTTCAGTTCTCACTCCAGAGAAACAATGCAATATTTACACATATGTGTCTGATTTATTTCACTCAAGAGTATGATTTCAAGATGCAACCATCTAACTAGAAATTCTCGTGTATCCTTCCTTGTGCCAGAGATGTACTCTATTGTATATTTTTAAAAGTTGATCCATTCATCTGTTGATGGGCATTTGAACTATTTCCAAATTTAAACTATTAGAAACAGTGCCCCTATAAGACTGTGTATGCATATATTGCTGATATGATTCTTGTAATTCTTTTGGGATGATATGTGGGAGAACAGCTGTGTCAAATGGAACATCTAGTTATAGTTTTCTCTGGAATCTCTGCACTGATTACCACAGTGGTTGCACCAGTTGATACTCCCTACAAGAGGGGAAAAGTGTTCCTGTTCCCCCACAGCCACACAGCATTTATTATAGTCACCCTTTCTGGAGTGAGATGGAATCTGTGTTGTTTTAATTTGCATCTCTCGAATGATCGATGAGGGTGAATTTATTGCATACATTTATTTGTCACTTCTACTTTTTTGTCTTAGAAGACATTTTTGAATTGGGTCTATATATTTGAAGGGTCTGATTTTTTGAGTTCTTTACATATTCCACATATCAGTCCTTTGAGGAAAAGCTGGGAAATTTTATTCGCACATTGTAGATTATCTCTTCACTCTGTTGGCAGTTTCTTTTGCTTTGTAAAATTTTTCTAGTAAGAGGAGATCCCAGTTTTTGATTCTTGGTAAGAATTCCTATGTGAACACGTTTTTGTTCATAAAGTCATTTCCTACACCAATGTCTTCAGTAGTCCTACCTGTTCTATCTTCCAGAACATTTAGTGTTTAAGTTTTAAAATTTAGATCTTTGACCCATTTTGATTTTAGTTTAATACATGGTGCAAGATATGGTCTAGTTTTAATTTTCAGATTGTAGAATGGCAGTTTTTCCAATACCATTTATGAAAGAGGCCATCTTTCTTCCATTGAAATTATTCAGCTCCTTTGTCAGTGGTAAGATGGGCTGAGTGTGTTTATAGTTGTTTCTCGATCTTCTAATCTATTTCATTGATCCTTGAATCTTTTTGGACAGTATCATGTTGTTTTTATCACAGTAGCTTTGTACTTTAATTACAAGTCAGGGATTATGTGTTCCTTACTTTGCCTTTGTTACTTTTGCTCTTCTAAGTCTCTTCTGATTCAAAATGAATGAATTTTAGGATTGTTTTGTCAAATTCTGTGAGTTATGCTATATGTATTTTGATCAGGATTACGTTAAATCTGTATAACAAATTTGAAATTATGGCTATTTTCATTATATTGGTTCTTCCTACTGAAAAACAAGGGACATCTTTTCATTTTCTTAGATTACCTTTTTCGGAGTATGGTAGTTTTCAATGTAAAGGTATTTTACTTTTTTCATTAGATTGACTCTCATAGCTTTAGGCTTGTAGAATAACAGTGATACTGAGATTTAGTTTCCTTAAAATTTGCCCTAGGTTTGTGCACAAAACCAGCAACAAGAAAGAAAAAGAACTGGTAATCCAGATACTATCCACTGATTTGAGTTTTGTTTTAAAGTCAAGCAATTTACACACCTTCAGAGTTCATGACAATTAACACCTTACAGTACTGGTCTGGTAGCTTTAGGCAGTGTATTAGGGTGGTGTGGGTTATTGTGCTGTTTACAGTAGAACAAAGAGAAGGGAAGGAAATGACTCAACTCCTTTGTTTCTAACTGTTGTAAGACAGTGACGAAACTTAATACCTAAATGCTAACTTTTTCAAAAGATCCAAACTTACAGTAGATGTTGTTAATGAGTTATGCAGCAACTGTGATGCCACTTGAAACAGAGAATTGGCCAATTGTTGTTTCACTCAATTGTAAACATGTGTAGCATAGTTTGATAGTTTAGAAAGAAAATAACACATGCAAAATACCATGGAGAAATTTTCTTACCGGTTTGGGACTGGAACTCATGAGAGATCATTTACAGCGGAGGAAGAACAAAATGTTTCTACAAGGGAAATTCACAAAAAAATGGTGGAGCACACTAGTGAGCTGACAGGTATACAGGCGGGTGCAACATCATGAAGACCTCTTGTGACAACAGGAAATCCAAAAGGATGTCAACTGTATCCAACATAAAAGGACAGAGAAGCATAATATATGTGCTATCAGTGTAAGCAATACTTGTGCATGCTGTCATGTGTGAAGACTGCCTTGGTTATGACCTTTGAAGCAAAGATTACTTCTGGTGGATCTTTGTTTGCATTCATGATGTAGTTTCAATGGGATGTTTTTGTTTTGTTTCATTTTTCTGATGTTATCTTTGAGGTTATATAAGCAACTAAATAGCTCATGTGAAAATGTTGATGTTTATTCTAAGCAATCATTGCATATTTGATGTATTCTTTTATTGATATTTTATTTTCCTACTAAATGCAAATTATACACTATAGTAGGAAGCGCCTGCCAAAAAGAAAGATAAAATAAGTGACAAGCGTGGCCTGCTACACAGGAGAGGAAAGCTAAGCAGATGTGCTGGCAGTCTTGGTAATACATGTGCATGGAGTATACAGTTGTCATGTGTGAAGATTGTCTTGGATATCACAACTGAAGCAAATATTATTTTTGTTGTAAGGTGGTGTTGATATTTTAATTGTAATTCATAAAGTAATTTCTTTCTTTCGTTCTTTTTTTTTTTTTTTTTCTTTTGTACTGGGGATAGAACTCGGGACCTTTAGCTTGCAAGGCAGGCTGCGGAACCACTGAGCTAAATCCCTGGACCAGGAATTTATTTCTGCTGTTATCTTTTAAATTTTGTAAGCAGGAAAACCGCTGATGTGAAAATGTTTATGTTTATTTCTAAATGTACATATTAAGAATTTAATACTTTGTTTTCTTGATATTTTATGTTCATCTTAACTACACATCATCTGATATAATAAGAACTTCCTGATAAAACAGCAAGACCAACAAGAAGTGAAGCATGTCCTACCAAAAGTCCAAGAAGGCATAATATATGCTATTAGTGTGAGCAATCTGTGTGAATGCAACATGCCATTGACATATGTGAAAATTCTTTTAGGCATTATAAGTGAAGATTATTTTTTGTATAGTTCTATTTGTATTTTCATTGTAGTTCCTATAGAAACTTATTTTTGTTCTCATATTTTAGACAATATAACCAAAATTGGTTGATATTGAAAATTTTGATTTTTTATACTCAATAAATATTAAAAGTTCAATACTTTATTTTTTGATACTTTCCAGTTAAGTATTCATTGTTTAATATAATAAAATTCATAAAATTAAAATTAATAATGCATCAATGGAAATCTTCTAAAGCATAAATACTTTTATGACAAAATTGGCATTATAGCTTACTTATAATCTCTAATATAAGAAAACTAAATAGCTAAAACATAAATAACTGTAGGTCTCCTAAAGTTTTTAAACTTCAAAACTATATTTCAAAATGTACATCTGGAATAATACCAAACCCAAGTATTTTGACATACTTAATATGGTACAGTCATAGATACATGGAATCAAACTTTTCTTTTTTAGTCCAAAAGTATAGATTTGGTAAATATGTGCTGTGCCTGACCTGAAGACAAACCTTGGAGAAAAATTTGCAAACACCAGAAATAATCTAAATTACTAGGTGCTATCAAATTTCAAACAGCAGGAACATGGTCACCTTGTCCTTTTATATCTTAGGGACTATATCTTTAATTTCAGTAAAACAAAAAAAACAAAAACAAGGGAAAGAAATTATAAATGCAAACATTCTTGTATTTTAATTACCCATATTTTAACTTCCTATTACACTTACTGACATATAAATTTAAAAAGGTCATAAGATACTTTAAATATATATGTGACAAACGTTACTAGCAAGTCTCTTATATATTGATGGTATGATGTATAACATCCATTGAAGTTATTATTACATACCCGTAAGCTAAACTAGCATTCACATAGACAATTACCAAGTACATTACTGTGAGCTTTAGCAACTTATGTCAAAAAGAAATACATACACAAAAAAGGAAAAATCCTTTTAACAAAAGGTCTTGGGCTCAACCCCCAGCACTGTAGAAGCTAAACAAATTAATTAATAAAGGAAACTTGATTTGAATTATTTAGTTCTGAATAGTAAAATACTTATTTCATTACTATGATATTAATGAGAGTTGGCTTCAAAGAACACATAATCATGGTTAAATTTTATAAACTGGTGATTTAATAAGCTAAAACATTTAACTGCAAAGTCCCTCAGTGCTATTTATCTGCATCTGTTAATGCTCTAACCCACTAACCCTAGACCCTCTTCCAAGTAGTGCCTGCTTTCCCTCACACCTCTGAGTTCATGACTATTCTAAAGATCGTATGGTATATATTAAAGTGTACTTATTTCAAATTACATATTTTATCATTATTTTACTTTGACTTCCAGCTTGTTTTTTGAGTAATAACTCAGTCTTTAGTAAAATTTCTTGACACAAATTTTGTAATCTGTGATTCCACAAACAAGAGAAAATGGTTAGAGTTAAAAAATATTGTCTTTAAATTCAGATACAAGCAATGAATATTTTCTATCAAAATTTTCTTCAATAATTCACTAGAATTTTTAATGGATAAATAGTAGTAAGAAAATGAGGTACAAATAGTAGAAGAAAACATAGCCAAAGACTGTTCCCATGAAAAAATGAAGTTTTTTTTTTTTTTTTTTTTGGCACATTTGTAGGTTAGTCATAACATAAAAACCTAATTAATATTTTATGCAGCAGCAAAAGGACATTTTAAAATTTGCTGTACATATATAAAGATATGTTTATTCTAAGATTAATTTTCCAGGAAAAAGGCAAGGGATTTATTTGCATTCTGATTGATTCTCTTGTATCATGAAGCTTTCCACATTGGCTATTCTGAGCTTCTTGTGAGCTCAGAGACTTTTCCTTTTTATACTTTGTGTGACTCACTACTCCTCCTTGGAAATTTTTCTCAAAATCATATACTGGTCTGTAATTTGAATATTCAAGTGATTTTCTGAAGATATTCTCAGTTCTGCTTTTTTTTGTCCAGTGGGGAGGTACACATGATCCCTATTTTGCCACCTGTGCAGTGCAAAGAATTAAATTTAAGGGAGTTTTACTCTTGAAATGTCCAGCCCAGGCTCCAGGGAGAAAGGTGACTGGGCCTCTCCTTTGTGCAACAGTCTCTTGACAGACTGTACTCGTGGAAGCAATCCTTCAGTTCCTTAGTGTAACAAGACCACTACTAAACTTGGGCTCCCTCTTCTTACACAGCAACAGTTGAGTGTTCCCAGGACGAAGAACAGGCTAATACTGGTAATCATGGTTTAATAATCAGTTTCATCTATGCTTTCTCTCTCCTTCTCTCAAAGCTCTAATGTTTGAACCTGTGCAATGTCTGAAAAAAGTTGCTTCTTGTTTCATACTTGTTTTTACCAAATGTAGCACCACTTCCTCTGATATAGCCAGAATCTGGAATCTCATTCCAAATGCTCACTTGTAAAACATCTCTGTACTTAGCTTTCAAATACTATCATTTCCTGTTTCTTTCCTGCCACAGACACAGACACTGGACCCTTTGATTATTAAAGTCCTTTGATGGTTCCTTAATATCTTACCACCTGTAAGTTCTAACACATCCCAGGTATTATAAGTAGAGTGTGTCTTTTTTTCTTTCTTCATATTTAATATTTCCAAGTCTTAACATGTTTCATCAATTTTTTTTCACATACTTGTTGCCTAGAATTTCAAATTTAAGCTGGTACTTGATTTATACATGAAATCACATACTTTTCCAGTTGCATATCTAGTAAGCATGCAGATAGGTCTAATCCAAAATGTGATTTCTAATCTCTCCCACTAATCCTTAACCAATCAACAAAACAAATAAAAACAGAAACTAAAATATTCACAACTGGCTACTTTCAATACCATTATTGAACCAATGCACCTTTGTGACTAAAGAGAAGGGCCAATAGTGGTGAAAGTAATTTGAGTCATGCTAAGGTTGATGATCCAAAGAAAGGGCTTAGATATTTATTTTTAGTGAGATGAGCAACCATTTTGAAGAGTTCGTGCAGAGGACTAAGATAATCTGAAATATAGTTCAAAAGGCCCATTTGTATCCAAGTAGAAGAAAGAGAAGCAGTTAGAAGATCACTATAATAATCCATGTGTGAGATATTACAAATCTTGAACCAAGAATAAGTGGAAGAGATTAGAAATCACATTTTGGATTAGATCTATTGGCATGCTTATTAGATATGCAACACAAAAATTTAGAAATCTGAGCAATGAGTATGAAAAAAAATGATGAAACATTTTAAGGCTTGGAAAGATTACATATGAAGAAAGAAAAGCAAGGCACATTCTAGTTATGATCCCTGGAGTGTATTATAACTTTGGATGGTAAGATAGTAAGAAGCCACCCAAAAGATACTGATAATGATGTGCTACAGCAACACTGGAATCTTTACTCTTCCTAAGACAGTCTATCTTCCATCCTGTGCTTGCTTTTTCTCTTTACTGTGGACATCTTCCTCTGTAGATAGAATAGGTGCTATGGCCCCAAATCCTAGATTTGAGTACTTCAAATTCATTTATAAATAATTGTATCTCCAGATGCCCTAAACACTGTCTAAGAAAGCTCCGTGTACTATTTACCAGGCTTGTTTTGCCCATAACACTTTAGCTCATTCATCAAGTGAACATATTTAATTTTTATTGTTTGAGGTTATCTCCTTGTTACAGCAGGAAGTTCATGAAGGCAGATATTTTGTCTCTGTTGTTCACTGTTAGACCATCAGCACTTTGGACTCTGACTGGCTTATGGTTTTCAGCATCATAAATAGTATTTCATGAATTGATAGCATGTAAATGCAAAATGATTGCTGAATCCTCTCAGTTCACAAAGATGTATACCTATTCGTTTTGTTTTAAAATGTCACCGGTTAGTATGATATAAAATAAATTAAATTTGAATATAGATAATGCAATTTTAAGTCTATGGCAAAGTTTCCACATAGACTCTTACACCAAATTGAGGTTGTTGTTTTTAAGAGAAAAAAAAAAGTAGGCAGGGAATTCTGAATCCCAATTGAATAGCTATAGCACATGAAGTTAGAGTGACAGATTTAATCTAAATCATATAGTACCCAGTAAGACAAGGTAAGCTATTTTTGTTTTAATTGTGATTACAATAACAATTTATTGGAATATTTTACAAGGAAAAAAGTATAATTGGAACTTATCAGAATATTTTAGAAACAGAAGTTGTGTGATTGAGGGTTGAAAAGTAGTTCTCAGGCTGTTATCTAATAGTAACAGGCCAAAATAAAAATAGGCTAATCAATTAAGAGACTGATATATATATTAATTTAGATGAAAAGATGGAATTAGAGAAAATATTACACCATCAGTCATTAACCTACATAAGGCTTTCACAAGTAGTACACTGGAGAATATCCTGAAACAAAAAGGTATATTTTGCTTCTTTTCTTTTCATATAAATCTCAGGCATGATCAAACAATACCAAAAAGTTAAAAAAAAGATGTTAAAGTATGGCTTTCAATATCTTACAGAATAAAAAATCAAATATGAATAAAAGGCAAAATTTTTAAAAGCACCAATTACTGATTAAAATTAGTTACTGCATTCCTTTTATGAAAGTCATAACTAACATGAATATTCAAGTTAGATCAAAAATCGTATCCCAAATATCTCATTATTATAATAAGAACTATAGTTTTTGAAGTACAAATATTTTCACAAAAATAGAAGCAACAATGAAATTTAGTGAGGCAGTTTTTATAGCTTAGTAGCTATTAAGCAACTTGCAAAAACAGCAAAATAATAAATATACATTTAGAAAATATATGCAAGTTAGAAATAACTCAGAAGTAAAATTCAAAATGGCATAATGATGGTAATAGGCAAATCCAGTCAGTAGCAGATCCAATACTGTCATACTAGTTGTCATATTTTATTGCAAGCAAGATTTATAGTTTTGTTACAGATACAACTATTTATGTCCACTCTGCCAGGATAGTTACAGAACACAACTAAAAGGACTTTTATAAGTAAATGGTGATTTTCACCTGCATAAGTCTGCATAGATGTAAGATGCTGGCAAGGTGTCATGAGCGTATCAGTCTTGCACACAGGAAAATCAGTAACAATGAGGGCCTTGTGAAGTTCATGTCTTATATGTGGCCTAAGAAAATATTCCTTTATATTTCTTTCACAATGATGTTGTTTTCACATAACATCCATGTAAAATTGCTTGTTTTTGAATAGCTTATTTCTTCTGTCAAATGTCAGGCTATTAAATTACTTTTTAGTTCTCCCTGGAACACTGTGATTTTCCATTGTGTAAAAATGCCACAGAACAGCTGTGACCTTATGTTTGGAGATGACTGGCAAAATTAAGTGTCAGCCCCAGCAAAAATGCCACTTTCTGATGAAGGGAGTTGCTTCTATCACTTTAATAATATGTTTATAATCACTAATACAGGTGAAGACCATTGAATTCATGCTAAATAATAAAATTACTATTTACTGTAATTTTCTTTATTACCACGAAATTAGAACAGAAATTAAGAATGTAGTTTGGTCACCAAATGTTACATAAATGCAACAGCTAGGTTATTCACATAGAATCACAGGATAATTCTAAGGTTAGATTTATTTTATACCTTGCTTTAAATATTTGAAACATTTTGATATTTCAATCTTTATATTTTTATTTTAGAATTAGTAGCTAAATTTTTAACACCTAGATATTATTGAGCACTCTCTAAATCTGCTGTGGGTACAATAGTTTTACTCTATTTTAAAATTAAATTTAAAATAAATGTTAACAATTATTTTATTGTACTGATAACTTTTATTACTTGTAAAGGGTAAATATATTTTATGTTGTTGAAAATATAAGACATTAGAAAAATTGTCTTAATATTCTCATGCTTTATTAAATCTTAAGGCTTCATGACTTAATATTTTAAACATGTTTAAAAAATTGTCAAAAACTATGTTTAAAGTAATACTATTTAAATAATAAAATAACATTCTGACATTGATATTGAAAAAATTATTAACTAAAATAATTTATTATTTACCCATCTAATTTTTACTTATTGCAGTTTGGATGGAATTACTTCTATGCAAACGATACATTTTGTTGTTATTCTTTGTAATATTAAAGATTACCACTGAGCTATATCTTCAGCTCTTTTCTGTTATATTTATTTTGAGACAGCATCTCACTAAGTCTTTAAATTGCTCAGGTTAATCTCAGCCCTCTGATCCACCTGCTTCAGCCACTAAGCATCATGGGTTACAGGTGTGTGCTACCCAGCCAGCCAAATAATAGTTTTATTTGGGAGAGCTAATTTGCTTTTACAAATTACATACAGGTTTCAAAATAATTAAATGACACAGCACAGTAATGTACAACTCACTGTCATTTTTTTTTTTTTTTTTTTTTTTTTGGTACCGGGGATTGAACTCGGGTCCTTGTGCTTGCAAGGCAGGCCACCGAACCACTGAGCTAAATCCCAGGCCCTCAACTCACTGTCATTTTTAATTAATGTTTGGAAATATATTTTGATCATCTAGACAAGAAAATAATGACCAAATAGTGACTTTCCCTTTGCTACAATTTTAAAGCATGAAAATGTTAAGGGAAATAATTACTTTCAAATTGTTCCACAATTTTTTCTGTTAACTTTTTATTAGTACGTTTATAATATATAAAAATTATATTCAAAGTAGAGAGTTGGTACATATATAAAACAGATCCTCATTTTTTGTTTTTTTTTATGGGACAAGGAAAAGAAGACCCCTAAAGAAATTTCCATATCCTTAAACACTCATTTCCAGGAAAAAATGTCAAATGAAACATTTGTCATAAAGTCTTATTTACAAGTGTGAAATAGTAGAATGTATAATAGTGAAAAAGTAGTATTTATATTCAACAAATGGAATAATTATCAAGTAATCACATGCAATTATAATTACCTTCTTCACTATTTATTCTATCACTATGTTCAAGACATTACCAGGGACTTAGCATTTGATTCATTAATTGAAAGACTGAATAAACAAACAGAAACTATGAATAGATAAGTTTGAAAGAAATTTGATAACATTCCAAAACAGCAATGTCAGGTTATTTAACTAGAACAGAAAACAAAATAAAATAAACTAGAATCACCACATTTAAAAAATAAGTTATATGTAAACAATTTTAAGGTGAAGAATTATGAATTGCAAAACGGAACAGCCAAAACTTATTCAAATAAAAGTACAGGAAAATAAAACAATAGAATAAGAAAGCGTTGAAAAGTTTTTTTTTTAAAAAAAGGAATGATAGGATATTAAGAAAATATGTGTACAATAAAATATATTTATGAAGGCTAATATAATGTATTGGTGAATATTTTACAGAAATATCTAAAGCACTTCTTACTTTTCTTTACTAGAGATATACGATACAAGTAGTCACTAAATCTCTTATCAAGGAAAAAGAGAAAAGAATAAAAGTATGGAAAAACTTTTAAGACAGTAGCCATAGATTTTGAGAAAACTGAATTATAATAAATAATTTCAATACATATAAAATAAGCAATTTACAGAGTTTTGAAAAAGATCATAAGAATTTGAAAATTCATACAATTAACAATGGGGTAAGTAAACATAGAAAATAAATTACCATGCAAATATGAACTAAAGCAATTCAAAACTGTTACTTCAAACTACAATTTTGGCAAAAAATAGAGTAGGAGAGACGAAGATCATGGTAACAATGAAGACAAAGTTATTTTCCTTCTGGTAGGGTAAATTAATCACATTTTCAGAGAAATTTTTCAACATCTAATTAAGCTGAAAAGGTACACTGCTTCTGACTCAGCATTTTCACTCTTAGTGGAATGTCCTTTTGACTCTGTGGCAGGAGTCCAAGGGACATAGGCCTGAGGGTTTACTGGGTGACACCAAAAATATTGATATAATGGAAACCCTAGAGATGAAGCCTAAGTCTTTAAAGGAAGAACTACTATAGAAAATGTTTCCCATTTGCACAATAGAATACTTACCATTTGAAAAGTATATTTTAGAATTATATAAAAATAAAGTTAGATCATATAGTCATCAACAGAAAATAGGATACAAATTAGGTATGCAATTTTCATAATTCATATAAAATATACTGTTTTTGTATTTTATAAGAGTATTTGTCTTGTGTGTGAGCAAAAACTAAAATATTTGATTAAAGACATGAGGTTACATTCATGACGCTGACTATATTTGGAATGTGAAAATGAATCTATGATCTTTAATACATTTGAGCTAGGGCTAGGGATTTAGCTCAGTTATTCCGCTGCCTGTGTTGCAAGCACAAGGTCCCGAGTTCAATCCCTGGTACAAAAAAAAAAAAAAAAAAAAAAAATGAGCTATACTTACTATTTTTAGGACATTTCAAAAAGTAGTAGAAATAATATATATGATTGTTATTTCTGAGCTTAGGGGTTATCTCTTAAAATAATTTATAATACATTCTTTGACTTTCACATTTCTGAAAAAAGGTAAATGTAGATTTTAATGAAAATTCTATCTCTGAATTAAATTCTCAAACTTATTTTCTCTATAAATATAATGAGGCCATTCAAAGAATATTTAGTAGCATATTATTTTGGTTTCTCAAGTAAAAATAATAAATAACCATTAACTCAATATATTTATCAAAGAAAATGTAGCTTCACGGTGGATTTTTCTACTTCACAACATTGGCATTTATAGATTTCCTTTATAAAAGAATTTCACCAGGCACAAAGGAGAAAAAAAATAGTTCCTCATTATGTCTTTGTGTTAGAGATTTTCAGGTCTTAGTTTTCAACTGTGAACACATATTTTGACATCCTGCTGAGATCTACCAAGCAGCAAATCTGTGCAGAGACCCCATGATGGCAGCAGGCCTTATGACCATTAAAAGCAACTCTCTGTATTCCAGGATGGGCTCGAGGAGGAAAAGCACTGCCAGTCATTAATTCTGCTTGTATGTGCAGCTCTTGACACCTCAGTCCTTTAAGCTGAACAGTATTTTTAGTAATATAAAAATAAAAGGAACTTAACCTTGGAAAAGCAGTGAAGACAGACTATCAAATCATTAAAAATAAATAGGCTACTTTGAAACAGCCAACTGAGAAAAAGTCTTAGGAAAGAAAAAATTCTGTTCTTATGTCCTTCTTCCAAAGCATTCAAGAATCAGCTAAGAAGATAGTTGTGTGTCTTTTTTGTCTTTTTCAAATCAAAATATGCTTTTCAGAATGAATGTCATATTGCTATATTTAATAAGTTCCTGGATTTCAGGTCTGAATTTCTGACTGGATATATTCAAGTTATGATTATGATTCTTTTCTGCATTTATCTGTGTAGCACTCATGTATTTTTAAATGTAATCATTGAAGAAAAAATAAATGTAATCACTGATTCATTGGATTGAAATCTTGTATTATTTGGGTGTTCCAGCATCAGTTAAAGAAACAGAAAAAGTCAGAGGAGCTGCATGAATTCTCTCAAATGCATGAACTGTTAAAATCCAATGAAGAACTGCTGATGTTTGAAGAGTAACCTTTTACCTGGGATAATTTAACACCCTGATGTATTCATAGGTCTAAATCAACCAAAACTACAAGATTTGACTGGGAACCTTTTCCCTCCTAATTCTTTTTCAGATTCCTCTGAAAGGTGACTCAGCTACAAAAATAAATGAATAAATAAATGAAGGAGAGGTTGAAATATAGATAGTCTTAATTTGTCAAAATAATGAGTGTACTTGCTTAAGTGTCCATGCTTTCTCACTGATGTCTTTTTTTGACAAATAGCAATTATGTTCTCTATGCAGGAAGGTGACAATTATTAGGTGCAGTGACCAAGCCAGCCTACCTGTCACACATACATTCTAAATTTACCACTCAGCTTTGAAGTACTGGTTTTCTTTTATTTTTCCTTTTGTCTATTTGCCATTGTAATATATTATTATAACCAGAAAGTGAATATATATTTCCCCGAACTGACAGAAAGTGCATACTTTTACAATGCTTATCCCTACTCTCCCTTGAGGTCATAAAATACTTTGACAATAAAGAAAACTTTGCAAGGTTGAGTGACAGATCTCACAAGAACCTTAATCATTATAAAATAATTAAAGTGCACCTCCTGGCTTTCGGGTCTGGGTAACAGTGAAACGTCATGCTATTTAGGAGTTACTCGAGGCTGGGCCATCTTAAAACCGAGAGAGCAAGTTAAAGGAAGAAAATGCCATTTTAAACCTGATTTCTGCTAAGTGACTCCTAGACATTCCAGCAGAGATATCCATAAGCAGGTTGATGTAGAGGCAGAAGCTGCTCCTCTACCCTCAAAGTCCTAAGATTCTCTTTCCTGACCCAGTGCTACTGTTCTAGCTGCTGTGTGCATTGCTTATACCTTCTCATAAATATCCTGGGCTATCGTAGGCCTCACATTAAGCGTTTCTTCTGGGGCAAGGACACATCAAAATCAATAGCCTACTTCTCTTTCCTCCAAGAGCAACAAACTTCATGTTTCAGTTTATACAGTCAGGCCTGAATTTTTCTTTTCTCTAATCCTACTCCTAAAACTCTTTGAGATTTCTCATGGTAACATTCCCTTAGTAAGTCCTTTGCATGGGAATCCCTCATTCGGGTTCTGTTCTAGAGAATCTAAGGAGCAAATTAATAGGAAAAAAACAGGCTATGAAGACAAATGTAGAAAATATGAGCATCGTTGCCAGTTGTGGCAGTGGATTCCTATAATCTCAAAACTCCGAGGCAGGAGGATTGCAAGTTTGAGCCTAACCTTGGCTACTTAGTGACTTCGTGAGACTCTGTCTGAAAATTACAGACTGTAAATGCAGCTTATTGAAAGGGTCTGGGGGGAGGGTGGATAGGCAGACAGGAAGGAAGGAAGGAAGGAAGGAGGGAGGGAAGGAAGATATTTAAACCATGGATAGAATACGTCATGAACAGAGTCACAAATGTAGACTAGGAAAATAAGATCTCATCCTCTGGGCTGGGAAACTTCAACATTCAGAGGCATATAAAAGAGGAAGAGCCATCACTAGAGACGCCGCTTGATTGTCTTGTGAGATAAAACAAGCAAGTGAAGATAATGCACTGAAAAGCTGATGTGACAACATGTTGCAAATGCTATATAGAGTGATTCAATAAAATAAGGACCGAGAATCGATCACTGCAGAAACATACTTTAGAACAAGGCAAAGGCGTAACCACCTTACATAATCATAGCAAAGCGTCACTCCGAGTACTGTGTTTTGTAAAAAGTGGAGAACGATTTAGACACTTCAGTAGCACAGCAGAGCCAGTGGCTCGGAGGAACTGGAGCAGAAAGCAGCATGAAAAGAGATTAAGATGAGATTTTGAAGAATTTCTGTGAAAAGTTAGACATAATACAAAAATTAAATGTATTTCACAAATAACAGTGAGTGTAAAATTATCAACTTTCTGTATATATTCACAACAATAAAAATCAATGCTATGCATACATGAAAAACTGTATTCCACCGCAGAGAATAGGGATTCCAAGAAATGCAAAGCAGAGATGAAAAAACAAATTATTACAGAAAAAGTAATGGTTAGTAGAAAAAAATAAAGTCACATGAAATGGTCATCATAAAATGACATGAAAATAATATATAGTTTTAGTCCATCAAGTTTTGCAAAGCTATACTAGGAGGTGCCTAGAATTATGTATCACTATTTAAAATTTTCTGAGAATGTCATTAAAATCATATGGCACCAGTAATTCCATTCATATTAATCAATGTTAAGAGCATGTCATATATTCTGTAAAATGTGTATACCAAAACATGTTAAATAATTTTACTGGAGAAATTTTTAAAGAAATGTAAAATGCTAAACAGGGTGAGGTGTTACATAAATTTTCCATATTCTCAGAGTAACATAGAGGTTGTTCTATTTTTAACATCTTCAGATTAATCACCAGAGCAAAATTTACTATTATTTGTGTGCAGCCGGGAGTGGTGGCCCAAACCTGTAATCCCAGCACTCGGGAGGCTGAGGCAGGAGGATCGCTGTGAGTTTGTGACCAGCTTGGACTACATAGTGAGTTCCAGGTCAGTCTCAACTACATAGTGAGACCTTATCTCAAAAAAACAAAAACAAAACAAAACAAAAAAAAACACCACTATTATTTGTGTACAAATTGTAGGCTCTATATGCTGGCTTGGCTACCTCTGAGATCCATGTGTGCCTGTTATACGGAATTAAACAATTTCCAGTCTCTGCTTAGTCACATAGGTATGCAGTTTCAACTAACATAACAGGAGCAAGAGTCTCCCAAATTGAATACCAATCCTAGTGTCCCGTTTGTTCTGAAGTCTTGGGTGTCTTCTTAGACTGTTGAAGGGTACACAGATGTGATAAGATTTATATGCAGAATGAAAAGAGAATGCCATCAGGAAGAAAACGATCTGTGGTGAGCTGCAAAGACTTATGAGGAGTTAAATTTTGGAGGGAATAAAAGTTGCAATTGACAATCACACAAACAAGAACAGATAGTATCAGTGAGATTCAATGAACAATGACACATAGGTACTAATGAAAATGGTGATGGAAGAGATGTGAGCATCCTGAACCGAATGAAATGCATGCTGTTGCAGGAGTTATGAATACATTCACATTATGCTCCTGAAGAGTCTAAAGGATTCTAACAAAGCAAGGAATCAGCCGTACAAAGCTGGAAGTATGAAGGTTTAAATCACAAACATGTGACACCCATCTTTCTACAATCTTCTTTGGTGTCTAAAGATGTGTGTGTGGCACAGTATTTGAGTTAGAATGTATATTTTCTGTTTTCTTGAGCTCTTGCATTGAAACTATATTGCTCTTATGTTATGTACATAACTGAATTTTATCAATCAGTTTTCCTTGTACTAAGGACAGAAAAGTATACGATAATACATAGCACAAAGAGGTTTAAAAATAAGGATATCTGAATAGATTTTAAAATATATCTTTGCCTGCTTTGATAAGTAATAATCACTATTAGTAAATTTTACTGTAATAATAAAAGATTCTGTTTGATATAAAGTACTAAATGAAAATATATAGCTGTAGGCCATATGATGATGTTCCCATTGATGATAAAGCACGTGTAGGATGGATATCCCATAGGATTATGTCTCTTGGTTATGCTGTAGGTGTCATATTTTGGTAAATACTGTCTATGATTTCATCCATGACGAGATCAGCTAGTGAAACATTTCTCAGAACGTATACGGTATGTATACAAGTGTTCAGATAAATCCTTAGCTTACCATTTCAGCACACTTCATCTGCTATAAATGTTTAGTTTTATTCACTTATAATTTTGTACTGTTAAGTTTTCTAACAATGTAAATGTTACAAAAATGGTAGAAGTATACATGACCTTTCCAATATCTTTCTAGAAAATTAAAATTGCTATTGTTGTACTAATGCTTAGTTGCAAACATTTGGAATTTGATCTTAATTATAGTTTTTGAAATCCATGACTATTTGGTATAATTTTACACAAATAATTAATGATTTAACATAATTTATACTTGTAACTTCCTCAAATAAGATGTGAACAAGTGAAAATAAGAAAAATATATAGACAAAATATTTTATTAACATTATATATTTTAGAAAGTTAGATAAAAATTAACCACCCTTTATTTGAAATTATACATTATTTGTGTTAAGCATCGCTGACTTAAGATCAAAGAAAGGCCTTATCAGGAGGACATAACAAGAATTCCACTACCAATACATACAGTCAAAATTTTATCACAAGTTCCACTTTTCTAAATTTGGTCAAAATAGAAAAAAAATATAATAATGCATACAATAGTATTATATATATAATATACATATATAATATACATATATATTATATATATGATAATGCATACTATTGTATGTATAGCATTTATTGTATACACACACACAATTGTATTGCTGCCTTTTTTCAGTATAATAAAATACCCAGTATCACTGTAAATAAAGAGGTATATTTATTGCAGTGTTGGATGCTGAAAATCAAAAAACAGGAGACCCCATTTGGTTTAGACTCATCTCAGATGGCGTCAGAACAACTTGGAGCAAATGTGCAAGGAAGAAATCACGAGACAGGAAGCCAGAGAAATGTGTAGGTATATGGTTGTCCTTTTTATAGCACTGTAAGGGGAACTAACTCAGGATCCCATAGCATTTACCTCAGTTCTTCTAGAGGCAGAACTCACAGTGTTACAAATACTTTCTTTCAAGGTAGGTGTGTCCAACCCATACCCATAGGTGAGTCACATGTGACCTGGAACAGCTAGTAATGTGGTTCCATAAGAATACACAATTGTTACTGTTATGTGCTACTTAGTAATATGTTTCATGGCTTTATAGGCAATGCTTGAGTATGAAATGCATAAGCTACAATACAATAGTACGAAAGACAGTGAGTGGTCCTGAACTAACCCCACCTGATGAACCCATCACAGATTAAAAAGTCCATCAAATAAAATCTCATGTGCATGAGCCATTACATGCACTTGTGCAGTTTAGTGATATTACTGGTAATGTTTCACCTTATCTGCATGTGTGTACTTGTGAAGATAGGTGCTTATTGTTATTAAGTGGGTATGGATGTATCCTTGTTTAATTATAAAATCGGGGCTTGTGTTATTCCATAAAATAAATTATGAAATTAAATATTTTCAGCAACTCTGTTATGGAAATAGAAAAGTGTATCAAGTAGTTTTGGGAACATGGTTTTGTTATAATTACATAAACAACATTGCTAACACTAAAAAAAGAAATGGTTACTCATTTTTATTTTTAACTTCCAACATGGCTTCAACATCATTTCAGAGGAAAACAGAGACTCTCTTTTTTCCCCCACAAAACTGAAAAGAATCGTGGATGAGAAAAGAGTGGTCAAGAAAAACTGGATAGATCAGTAGTTTTTTGTTTAGATAAACAATTAAGGCACTATGCTTAAATTGTAGGGGATGTGTCACTTTTTAAAGATTGCAATTTCAAAAGATATTATATGAAAACTCATGCTTCCAAATTTGAGGCATATCATGATATATTTGACAAACACAAAATAGCAGAACTGTAAAACAAATTTGTCATCTCACCAAAATTATTTTTACAGTTACACCACAAATGTACTCTTATGAAAACTAGTCAGGCGGTACTGAATCTCATTTCAAAAATATCAAAACTTATTTATTGGTGGTCAGTGTATTAAGAAATGTGTGCAATGCATTTCAAATGTAATTTGTCTGGAAAAAAATAGATAATTCCAAAATCAGTTAGTCTCATCAGATAATAGTGAGACAAAACAAGAAACAATAGAAAACTATCACAAAAAGAGTTGGAGAGTGAATTTGCTAATTTCAGTTTCTGCTTTAGTGAATAGATGAACATGGTGTTTCTCAGCCCCACCTGCCACGTGTTTTAGAGGTATTGATAACAAGTCCAGTGTCACTGAAAATGGCTTCTATGATGGAATTATGGACAAAACTATATATTTTGATTTGCAGGAGGCAGTAAAAATTAAATGAAAGCAATTTTATTAAATTTCATCAACATATGTTCAAGGATACACAAAAATATGAGGGATAAAAATACCGCCTCAACACTGTTTATCTCTGATATACTACTTTCAGATAGATATGTTTAAAAATAAAATTTGAATCACAAATTGTAAATAGTTTTCTCTTTTTATAAAATATTAATTTTCCCAAATATCATTATATCAGGAATATGCTTATGCATCAGGTGATGATTTGAAATTGGAAATAATTGATTGATATTCATACAATAGCATGAATAGTTCTTAATCTACATTCCTAAGTGGAAAGAAAGTAGAAAACATACTGTGATGTGTAACATAAAACCATCAATATAAATAAACTGTGTGCAAGGGAGACATTTCACATTGTACAAGAACATAGAAATAAGGCTTGTCACAAACACTGACTTTGTGATACAGCTTTGGCCGCATCAATGAAAATAAGTATGTCTTATACATATGATTTAATCATTCCATCCCTAAGCAAATACCTGGGAAACATTGAGATATGTGTTCACCAAAAATTGAAGCAGGAGGTTTTTAGAAACCTTGCTATTAAGAACAAAACTTAAACTAACCTAAATATCAATCAGCACTGGAGTGAAAATACTGGTATCTTCCTTCACAAGAGGAATTACACAACAGTAAGACTGAGCTATTTTCAAGTGTGCAGTGACTTTACTTAATAATAAAAAGCAGAGCAACTCAAATTCATAATTTGATGAAGCTACAGGTGAAAAGCCATTTATCCATGGAATAGAATAATGTTTAGAAATGAAAAATGTGATCCATATTATAACAAAGAACAACCCTAGAAATATATTACAGGGCAAAGACAGATTCAAAATCACCTATCTAGGGTACCATGTTTTTTTAAAATGTCGAATTCAGGAAGATATAAATTACATTAGCGGTTGCTAAGTGTTGAGAGAAAAAGGGTGCGGTAATGAGTGAGGAGAGACTACTAATGTCTGTGTAATTTCTTTGTGGAGTGACGAAATAATCTAAAATTAAACCGTGGAGAGAGTGGTGCAACCTTGTGAAGGTACTAAAAGCCTTGAGTTGAATGTAGGCGATTTTTACAGAAGGTAATTAGTCTCAATAAAGCTACTGTCTAAAAGATGGTTTAAAAGAGTAGGAAACAAAACAAAGCATAAGAAACATATTTTAAAATGCTATTATTCTAGTGATACGAGTGGTAAAATTTACTCAATTATAATTATTTTGGGGGTACACTATCTTATGTTTAGATTCGGAGGTTTTGTTACCATTTTCTATCAAGCCAGTAACAAATCTATAGATTTTCATTAGAAATTTTTATTGGCAAAATTTTCCATTATTGAGCACACTTGGGAGAAATACAATTGCATTAATAGTTTTACAGTCCATCCTGGTGGTGCTGGTCTGTAATCCCAGCACTCAGGAAACAGAAACAGGGAGATTGCTTCAATTTCAAGGCTACACGGAGCCCTTGTCTCCAAACAAAAATCAACAGGGACAATAATACAATTAATAGCAATTTTATACTATATTTTCAATCACAATTTGCATATTTTTGCCATCATTTGCAATTATTCTCATTCTCACTATGATGATCTTAGGCTAGATAGTTCTCAAGTTCAATTCGTAGGCTAGATAGTTTTCATTGAATTCAATTCTGAATAATAAATACATAGGATTTTACTTTTCCTCTGCTACTTAAATGAAAAGTCCAGATTTATTCCCTTCAGTTTAAGAGTAATTTAGTGACAGATATATTTACACTGTCCATTTCTTCAGGCAATTAAGCAATGTGCAAAGATAAGAGGAGCAGATTCATAGGTAAGTAGAAAGTGAACTCAGACCTTGCTTTGTTTCCTTTTTCTTTTCTTAATAAACAAGTCTCAGCAAAATTTGAAAGGAGATATTTGTAATTTTTTAAACACCTCTAAAATCTTTGAAAATTCTATAAACATAATGTCAGTAGCTTTCAATTTCTTTTAAACTTAATTCCACCCAAATTACAGTCATCTACATAATAAGTACTTAAGAATGCAATATCTTTGAAGTCTGTCAAGTTGATCTGGAGAAAGCTTTGTTCCTCATTTTAGACCCTGCCATTACTGCCCTTGAACTAACCATTTTGTCTTTCATATACTCACCTTGTTTTGTTGAAAAAACTAAAATTTAGGTGAAAGTGTGAAGCTTAAATGGTAAATAATTAAAAAGTAAGTTGCCAACCCATCAGCAGCAGCACATTATATTGTCAAGGTTTAAAGAACAAATCAATTGTTTCTTTAACAAAAAATAATAATCAACAGCAGTTACAGTCAGATCTAAGGTATTCTATTTAAAGTAAACTGCTCAACAAAAGTATTTTGGCCCATTCTATCTGATAAAAGATAGAATAAGCTGATAAAGCATATTTCATGACAGTGTTGTCAAAGAAATGTTTTCAGATGAAAAGTATACGTTATAACATTTCATAAGCTTATAAGCTTCAGTTTGCTCTACCTTTCTTCCATGTAAATTTGGAGATTTATGAACAATACCTAACATTCACTCTTGGTTCATTGTATAAGTATATTTTTAGGCTACTTTACTTAAAAACTTCAGCCACAGAAAGGTGACTCGTGTCATATTTTTTCAAGAAGCTTTCAAAATGGGGCTCTTCTTTTTTTTCACCAATTATAAGTGGAATTCATGTTAACTTTGTAAATAAAATAACAATAGAAAAATAGAAAACCAAGAATTCTTTTTTTGTTGTTTTTTGTTTTTGAGACAGGGTCTCATTATGTAGTTGAGACTGACCTGGAACTTATTATGTCTCCCAGGCTGGTCTCCAACTCGCAGCGATCCTTCTGCCTGAGCCTCCCGAGTGCTGGGATTACAGGCATGCACCACCACGCCTGGCTAGAAAACCAAGATTCTGACAGTTTCTTACAACTTCAAGTGTTCATCAGTTGTATCCCCTTATATCTGAATAGGTCAGATACAGAGGTTCATTGACGTAATTTCATTTTCTAGACTACATGTCCTTAGGTTTTATTTCTATCATTTCTAATGCAATAAAAGCTTTTCAGAGGTCATTATAATTTCAATTTTCCAATGTAGTGAACAACAAACCTCAACATAAGTCCACTGACAAAATAAAATTAAAATCACTGACTAATCTTGGCCCCCCCTTTTTTTTACTACAGAAGATTTGAAGATTAAGATTTTAAACCTGGGGTTGGTTTACCAAATCATTTATCGAAATAAAATTGATAGAACCAGAAGAGAAGATAATTCAGAATTACATGTAAATTATAGTTCTTACTAAAAATTTGAAATTTGAATTAATCCTCCTTTATCCATAATTTAAGAACATGCTATTAAAAAAACTAAATCAGAGAAAAAAAGAAAAAAAAACCCTAAATCAGTCACTTTTGCTTATATCTGTAACTCAGGCTTTTAATTTCATCAAAAAATTTACCTACCATTAACAAAATTACTCCCTTAGAATAAACAAACATGACAAGAATTTTTAAAAATTTAATGTCAAATGACTTTTTAAATTTTTTCTTGATTTATATTAAGCACTGATTTAACAATAATAAATAACACTAAAATAGCATTATATAAATCACCACAATTATTTAAGTGCACATTGCAGATTTACAAGTTAGTATATATGCATAACTCTTTTAGGTGTCAAGATACAAACTAGAGTCATTAGGACCCAGCATGTAATAAGCAGATTAAATGTAGTGTCTTGTCTTCTACTATTTTAAACTGCTGTTTCATCCTTATATATGTTAGAATGTATTTCACTATGAATTAGTTCACTAAGAGTTAACCAAAGAGAAAAAGATTATCTTGAACCAAAGCTAAAACTGGGATGAAAAATATGATTTTTGTCATTTATGAAAAATGACTGTGTCTGATTTCAAGCTCATCTTTATAAATTTCTAATTAAAAAAAAATGTGTGGAGAAATAAGGCAGATATGCTTTTGGGATTAATGGTCACCACCTATGAACCCCTTCTTATCAAGCACTTCAGATTTGGTCTTTGGAAGAGAGACATTTCTCTTCTGGCACAAATAATGTTATAGTTGATGCATTTGTGTTTGAGATTTGAATTCCAATAAAAGATAATCTTCAAAGTTTTCAAGTGCTGAGAAATAAGCAAAGGTAAGATCTTTAATGCATGGAGACTATGTTACTATACTCTGTTAAATTAGGCATTTCTTAAAATCATATACTTTTTACCTGAAGTGCTATGTGTTTCATATTATTTGCTAATCAACTGTGCAAATTTTATTTATCAAGAGTCTGATAAGTACAAAATGTATGATAGCTAACACAAACTCTAGCATTAAACATGCATTCCCTATATTAAGAAAATCTTTATCTAGTAAAGAAAGTTGGTAAATACAACAATTTTTTTACAGATCAGATGCTATGATAAATGTAGGAATAGAATAAAGGAATATTTCACAGTAAATTGATGTACAGTGTCCTCTGAATTTGAGATTGGGGATTTCATATTATTAAATTAACATCAATATTGAAAACGCCTTAAATGAATTAGTTTTGTATGCAGAAGTCAATTATTATTTATGTTCAAAGAAAGAAACCCCTATTTTATACCACAGTC
This sequence comes from Fukomys damarensis, assembly GCF_012274545.1. Lineage (NCBI taxonomy): Eukaryota > Metazoa > Chordata > Mammalia > Rodentia > Bathyergidae > Fukomys > Fukomys damarensis. Next base: position 20,851,933 of record NW_022900918.1, on the reverse strand, counting down.
TCTTGGTTTTTATGATAAAACATTATTCTAAAATGCTTCTGGTATAAATCTAGTTGCTTTATATCTACAACATTAAGTAAATTTTAGCTTTCATCCAGTTTTTCTGTAGCAAAGACTGCACAGGATGTTTCCAGAGATTTTCAAAATGTTTATAAACAATATATTAGCTCCGCACTGCAGAAAAAGAAATCAGGAAGCAGTAAATCCTTGACTTTTAAACTATATACACAGTACTTACTTCACCTGCTGTTTTGAAAATATCAGCTTAAATGTATACTTTATGTGATGGGGGGCGAGGTGCTATTAGAGTCAGCTCTGGGATACATAAATTGATATGTGTTGACAAGTCAGAGTGAGGTTCAGGAGGGAGTAGCTGAAGCTTTAGTGTTTGTCTTTGGAAATCATGGGCAGAGAATTTGGAAAGGGTTCTTAACATCTCAGGAAATCTTTCTGTGTTCCTTGGAATAACTCGTATAACTCTGAAATGGTCAAGTGACTTGACATTATATTTGACTAAAGAAGATTTCAAGTTGGGAAACTGACCCACCAAAGATGATTAAGTAAATAAGCCACTAGCAAAATTAAAACCATGAGATATTATATACATATTAAAAAGCTAATTAAAACGCAAAATACTGATGTACTGACAGAATAACTTTATCTTTCATGTCTTGCTAAAGGAAAACCAAATTCAGTGCCCACTTAGAAAAAGCATTGAATAAATTTTATAAAATTAAAACCACTTTTGTCACAGAAATGGTATCCTTAGGCATTTTGTCCTAAGGAAGGAAAATAGTTGCAGAAAAATTTAGACAGTGATATTCAAAGCAGTATAATTTGTAATAATCCAAAACTGAAGAAAAACTGAGATAAATGGCTAAAGAAATTATTAATCTACACTCATAGATTATAATGTTATAAACATCAAACCACAAAATATCTCCTCAATTTAGTTTTGACTATTTCCACATTTCTAAAAGTTATTCCTATGTCTTTGGTCTATTTCTGATATGTGAAGTCATGTAACAAATGCATTTTTTATTTGTTTAGGTTTTTCTCTTTCCATCCTGAAGTACAGGCCTAGCATCATTTTTTAGAAAGTTAATCTTTCTTTTACAGAGCTGCTTTTATACTCAAATGTAAATGTACCATTTTGAGAGTTAAAGATTCTCTATTGCATATTTACAGGAACCCTATGTGTTTTTTTCTGCATATATGCTATCCTGATTAATTTAGTCTGAAAATAACACAGTCCTTCAACTATACTTTCTTCTTATGAAATTATTTTTGCTCTTCTCTGTCTTTTCAAACTTCTTTACTTGTTTTTTGTTTGGGAGTGTGTGTGTGTGTGTGTGTGTGTGTGTGTGTGTGTGTGTGTGTGTGTGTGTGTGTGTGTGTGTGTGTGTGTGTGTGTGTGTGTGTGTGTGTGTGTGTGTGTGTGTGTGTGTGTGTGTGTGTGTGTGTGTGTGTGTGTGTGTGTGTGTGTGTGTGTGCGTGTATGTTTGTGTGTTTTTCCGAGTGACGGTGGAGATTAAATGCAGCTCCTTCTGCATGCGAGGCAACTCCACCACCTGGCTACTTTTTCATCCACTTTATCTTACATTGATACAGTGTCTCACAAAATTGCACAAGCTGGACTTAAACTTCAACTTTGTTTCAGCCTCCTGAGTAACCGGGATCATAGATGTGACTACTGTGTCCAGCTCTTTACCTTTTATAAATTTGAGAACTAATTTTTCACAAGTAATATTCACATATCAATTGCTATTTCTATATGGACCTGATATCTGGTCTTGCTCAACTCCTTATCTCTTATATCTGCTAAACTACCATTATGTCTGGGAGACCTTGGGTAGATTATATTTAATTTATTACATCGACACTCAAGTTGTCATTAGTTATTGAAATTTTAATTTTTCTTCTTCAATCTACATTTTCTTTCCTTTTTATTAGCTAAGACATTTGCTAAAAAATCAATGGAGGTGGTGAGATACTGTGTTTTCTTATTTAAGCTTTGTTCTTAATACATGTTTGCCGTACATAACTATCATGATTATTGTGATGAAATGGTACACGTAGTAAGATGTCTCAATTATTTCTCTGTGTTTTGTTTGTTGGTTTTCATCTTCTACCTCCCTCTCCCTCCCTGCTCCTTCTGACTATTGGTCTCTTCCTTCACATAGCTTTGTGTTTTTCCTAAGCTTTCAGAAAAACTTTTCAGTCTGTAATTATCTAACAGTAAGAGGTAAGGAACTTAAATTATATTTGCAATTTTCTGAGCATTATTATGAAGATCAGAGACTAACCAGTTTTTTCCAAATCTGTTGAAATTATATGCTTATTATTCTGAATTCTATCATTACGGTGAATACCACTGAATTTTAAATATCTCATTAGTCTTTCAGTCATTATATCTATACATGATTTTTATATAATTATGTTTGTCTACTTTTTTGCGGGGTGCCAGGGATCGAACTCAGGTCCTTGTGCTTGCGAGGCAGGAGGCAGAACCACTGAGCTAAATCCCCAGCCCTGTATGTCTACTTTAGATCGATCTGTTATTTTATTGTTGGTAGTTAGTGATTTTCTTTATTTTTAATTTGGAGATAGGAGTTAGGAATGACATCATAAAATAAATTGAAAAATATCCTTCTTTCTTCGTTTTCAAAATATTTTAAAATTATATTTATAGAATTTAATAGTGAAACCCTAGGAGCATACTGGAATCTGCTAAACAATTTTGAATAAGAATTTAGCTTATGTAATTTTATTGATCAGTATTTATCACTGTGATAAATTACCTGACAAAATAATTTTAAGGAGGAACAATTTATCTTGACTCCCGGTTTCAGAGGCTTCAGTGCGTGGTCACTTTGCTGTATGGGTTCGGGATCCATGGTGAAGCGGATGATCAAAATGGGAGCATGCGATGGGACAAAGACGTTTACATCGCCCGTGGGTGCAAGAGAGCCGAACCAGTGACTGTCAGGCTGCTTCTTCTTCAGCCACGCCCCCATCAGTTTACCATTGTACACAAGAGTTATCTCTGGAAGCTTCCTCACAGACACACCCAGAAATTTCTCTCACTAATTTCCTAGGTGTTTCTCGATCCAATCAAATTGACAAACAAGATAAATCATGACCACCGTTATGACTGATATCCAGAGATGATCCCCTAAAGCAGTGACGCGAACCTTTTAGAGCTTTCAATGATACAAGAAACCCTGCTGAGCGAGCTTGCAGCATGCAGGGTCCCCACCACAGCCCTAAAGCCTCATCATTCATAGGGGGAGCTTCGGGGAGGTGACTGGATCATGCCTATGTGATAGCTGCTTTAACACAGTACTACGTGTGGATGATGGACTTACTGCAGAGGGAAAAACCCATCCCGGGTGTGGGTGTCACCACCCAATAGGCTTGCAGCCTGAGTGGACTAAAAAGAAAAAGAAAGAAGTCTTGCTGCCTGCCTGGCACTTCATGCACCATTTCTTCTCTGCGGTGCCCCTGTATCATGCTGTCCTGCCTTGGAGCCAGCGGAGTATGGACCGAAACTGCTACAAATTGTGGGCTAAAATAAACATTTCCTGCTTTAACTGGTGAGTGTCATACATTACGTCCCAGCAACCCAAAAGTAACTAAGACAACCATAACAGACTGTATATACTATATTGCTACCAAAGTATATTTCATTACCTTGTGACTTTAAAAGGTTTGTCTCATTTCTTCCAAGTTATCAAATTTATGGTATGACGTTTTTCATAATATTTTCTATCATATTTTTATGCATATGTTTAGTCACAACACTCCTTCCCACCCCTGACAGGAGGATTTTGTGTGGTGTGTGTGTGTGTGTGTGTGTGTGTCTGTGTGTGGTAAATTTTGCTAAGTTCTACCACTTTTTTTCAAAGAAGGAGCTTTTTTGCACTACTTTTTTTTTTCTGCAGTCCATTTTCAATTTAAGAGATTTCTTCTGCTTTCATATTTTTCCTTCCCACTTGCTTTGGGATAAGTTTAAGTTTTATTATGTACTTTTCTAAGGTTTATAATCGGTCATTTATTCAGAACTATATCCTACTGTGAAATATAAATTCCGTGTTATATGTTTCTGCTTCAACACTGCTTTACCTGATTCCCCAACTTTTGATACATTTTTTCATTTTCATAAATATATTTTATAATTTCCCTTGAAACCTCTGTGCCTCACAAGTTATTTAGAATTGTTTTAATTTCCAAATTGTCCATATAGCTGTCTGTTATGAATTGTTACAGATGAAAGGAATACTCTCATCTTATAACAACTAAATTATCAGTCAGCGTTAGAGTGTTGGAGACAACTAAGAATTACCCATAGACCAGATTCTAATAATTAAGGAGACTGGGATGAGTGTTTAGATAATATTTTGACAGTCATCTTAATTCTACAAGTTCTTTTGGCAAAGTGGAAGTCAATTGCACAGAAACAGTAATGCCAAGCTATTTCTTTGTTGGTGTTGGTGACATAAGTAACACTCCCAGTACTACTGATAAGTCTTGCATGAATTTAAGAAATACATACTCAAGGCAGAAATAGTAAACAGTCTGATATTAGGGCTTTTGAGTCTACTCTCGCGCAAGCATGTAGAGGAGCGAGCACGCTCCCACCGCAGTGTCAGGGTGCAGTGCTAGATAAGGCCACTAAGAAATGATAACGGGTCCTTGCAGAGGGCATTATTCCCAGAATGCGATTTGTAAAGAACATATAACAGGGGCTGCGTATTAAGCTCAGCGATGCTGATGCCTGCCTCAAAAGCTGAAGGTCCCAAGTTTGATCTCCGGTACCAAAGGAAAAACAAAACTTTGAAAAGAAGAACATATAACAGAACCTTCAAAAGCAACTAACTTTCAGTAAGTAGACAGCCAAAGACTCATGCATTAATAATTTTATTTTCAGAAAAAATAACAGTATCATTATATTTTATACCCAAGCTTACTAAAAATAAACATCTGCATATATAGTTTTTCTTCACAACACTTCATTGGTTTATATCAAAAAATTTATGCAGATCTAATCAGTATAGACTTGAATTAGATTGCATTTAATATTCATAATTATAATCACATTTGAATCAATAAACCAAAAATGTTGTATTACTCATTTGGATCCTGCCATCCTCCTAAATTTTGTCTGTTTGTACTTTTCAGTATCCACTGTTTACATAAACATTAAATCATTACTGCTGTAGGTAAAAAGAAGATGTAAAACTCAAAATCATCCATTTCTGTATCTCTTATACTTTAAATTAAAACATGCTATAAAAATGTTAATCTTAAAGACTAAAACTCACGCTTAAACAAAAATAAGGTTTTGTTTGGGTGGCCCTGTTTTAAAAACATGTGTCATAGGTACTTTTATCATTGCTAAAACAAAATAACCAAAACCCAAAGTTAAAGGAGGAAAGGTTTATTTCAGCTCATATTTTGCAGGGGTTTCACTTAGTAGCCTAAGTGCATGGCAGAGGCGTGGCATTGCAAAGGAGAAACATTCCATGCTAAGGCAGGGCAGGCCTAAAGCAGTCAGCAATGGATTACCAAGCAGCAAGCAGCAAACAGCAAACAGCAAGCAATAACAAGAAACTATAGCGGTTCTCTTTCTGTCCCATATATTCTATCCAGGCTACTCACCCCTAGGGCAGCATTCACACACCAAGGTGAAGTATCCATTTCACTGTGAATCCATCTCATCATTACATCCTTAATCCCAACATCACACCCTCTAGACTCAGCCACCTCCAAAAAGTTCTATGTATTATCACGTTAGGCTTTGGGGAACAACTGGATACAAGGCATAACAATGTGAAATGAAATTATCATATTTCTTATTTAGCTTTTTTTCTATCTCTTCCTTTCTGTCTCCTTTCAATAAAATACTGTAGAAAAAATGATATTAAAAGTAAGATGGATTTAGAAACCTAGTTGATCATTATAGACTATTTCTAATGTAAAGCAAACGAAGCAAAACAAACTCAAAAGCCTCTACCCACGTGACAAAATCCAAATTCGTTTTTGAAGAATGTTTCCTAATTTGACTGAATTTACTCTAATTTCAGTATACCTTCTATGACAAGAGCCTTCGGTTTTAATTAATACGTTCATGGTTTCAATCACAAAGGACTAGGGTTCAGTATACAGTACCATGATTTCAGAAAATAAATCTTGGCACAAAATACAAAATATGCCTCCTTTTTAGAGTTTAAACTCTGAAAAAAATTAACAGTAAATAGCAAATTCATAAGCAATCAAGTAATATTAAACAATAATCAATTATTTTTTGAAGATTACAAATGTCATGAAGCATGTAAAACTGGATCATGTGTAGGGCTAGTGAAATTGCTTTGTTTCAGAGAATAATTCAACTTTGGGGGGGGGAAGTCAAAGTAAAACTTGACACATGAGGTCATCTGAAAAAAGTATACAGGAAAGAGAAGGAAAATTCATGGAAATGAAGAAAAACACATGTAACCCCAACAGGAGGTGTTATGCAAAAATATGATGAATACTTAAATTTTAAAAATATATTACACTAAAAGTATCTCACTCAAAATACTCTCCCTATTTTGAATTCATTTATCCATGATTACAGCCAGCTTACGAAGCAAGTCAAGTTCTCTTTCGTTAGTGGTTTTGGCGAATTTGCACTTGGCAGCAGCGCTTCCTATGTTACATCAAATCTCACAGACTCTCAGGAAAGAGGACTTCCAGAACTGCTTCAGAAAGTGACAAGAACAATTGTAGTAAATGTGTGCAAATGGTAGAGTATTTTGAGGGGCCTTAACAGCAATGTTTCTTTTATGATGGTAATTTTTTTTTGGATGTAGTCATTCACCATGGTTCCCAATTATATCTGAAATACCAGTAGAACCATCCAACATACAGTGGACACAGTGAGAAACCAAGAAAATCAGTAGCAATTGAGCTGAGGGAGACAGTCAGCCCAAGATAGGTCATGGGGGAAATAAAACAGCCAACAGAATAGTATAAATGAAGGGCAGAGCCACTTTTTCCTTTATATATCATTTTTAAAATAACTTGTTCTCCTAAGTTATGAGTGAAATAAAGCTAAGGTCCTCTGTGATTTGGGAGTCCTGATCATCTTCTATAACCGTTTTAGAATAATAACTGCTTGATTTTTAGAAAATAATGCGGATCAGGAACCAAAAGTTTTTAAATACATTGATTGACAAAGGGTTTTGATATATAGTGACACATTTGCCAGAATCTTCAAAAACATCTAAGTGCTGTTTATCTGAAAAATGGCTTAGTGATCAGTGTAAGACAAACAATTCTTTTTCAAAAGTCATATTTATGCTTCTATGATTTTCAAAGATTTGCATTTGACCTTTGTAGACCGAGAACTCAACAGCTCCGCTTGATAACACCGGTGACATGTAATTTGAAAGTAAAAGTCTGCAGTTCATCAGATCCATTCTGCATGGCCAATTAGTCCACATCAATTATTCCCGTACATTTGAGAAGAAAAGACTTGTGTGGGATTTATAAATTATGACTTAATTAGTCATCAACAAAGCGCAATAGTAACAGCGAAAGTGAGTGCGAAGCACGATGAATTGGATGAGCTCTTGCCCTCGGACACCATTAACCAACCGCAGCAGACCCGCTGGGTGAGGCTTCCTGTCCTTTCTGAATCTGCCTTCTCATCATTTGTGCCAATTGCTTTCTCCATAAATGCCATTATATCGGACTCATATAATACGAGGCTCCTGTTTTATCGTCTTAAATATAATAAAAAGATAATAAAAGAGATAGTTCATTAAGATGATCTACCCTATGCTAAATATAAAAATTGCTAATTTTAATATACAGCACCATCTAGTGGGAGTCGAGGGAAATGTATAATATGTTGATAGGATGCAGAACACCACCGCACATGTTAGAGAAATTCAATGAATTATTTCACATTTAAATTTCTTCCAGGAATTTCCCAGATAATAAATAAGTATGTAAGTGTGCATGCCTGTGTACACAAAGAAATATAGGCGAATAGATAAATATCTGTGTAAATATAGATATTTCACAGTTTTAAAACATTCATTTCTGTTAATGTGTGTAGAAAATCAGTAGAATGTTCTTTTCATCAAATAATACATGAAATAAAGAAGGATTTATTGTTTATGTATCTTTTATTTGATATTAAGAAAATATAACCTACAAACAATCAATACCAGTATACGAAGGTAAAGTGATATGTGTAAGGGTAGAAATACAGGAGAACAATCTATGTATGCACAAATGTGCTTCAAAGAATTTTCTGTACAAAATTTTTTCTAATAATTTTTTCTATTCTTTATAACAACATATGGATTTTCATCCAGTAAAAATTGATCAATTATGAAAGTTGCTATGAAATGTCTAATATTTTGGCCAATACAATATAGCTTTTATGAAATATTAAATATTAAAATATATCAGAATGCAGTATAAAGAATTGTTGGAGTGTACCTCCTTTTTATGTTAATTTCTTTCCATTAATTTCTTTCTTATGTTAATTTTTTCTCACATGAAATTCCTCCACGTGTAGTTTATATGCTGCAGAAATTAATTAATTCATTAATTAGTTTTGAGACAGTGTCTCGCTCTGCCTTTCAGCCTGCCCTTGAACTCACCATGTAGCTCAAGCTGACCTGGAACTCATAGCGATCTTCCCTCAGCCACCTGAGTCCTGGGATTGTAGATGTGCATCACCATGCCCTACCATAGATATTTTTATAGCAGTTTTGAACATTTTCAGTGATGAGAATATATCATCTTTTATAAATAATGTCTTTGAAATGACAATGGTAGAAAGTTTAATTTTCCACCCCAGACAATAGAAGAGCTGTAAGAGCTGAATAATACATTAAAATAAATCCTTATAAAATAAAATGGTGGACTTGTTTAGCCTTTGATAAATCAGCTCTAAGTGCAACTTCAAAAAGATGTGTTCAAATAAAACTTTGCAACAGTTTCAGTTAATGCATTTTATTTATTAATTTAAAAAAGTTATTGACCATCTGTCCTGAACTATTTCATAACTGAATAAGAACAGAAGTGTAGCAGTGAGAGAATAGGCTGAGAACATTTCCAACAAGGAGAGCATCATTGACCAGAAGCCCCAGTAGTTATGCTGTAAAATTTATTTCCAAGTGTGCTCCCAGCCCATACTTCCTACAACTGTCACCCAGCCAGGGATGGAGTATGGTATGGATACAAAGACCAAACATGTTTTTGAGAGAAAATAGGTCTCCTCTGATATTCGTGTTTGACTCTAGAATTCATCCATAATCTTGATGAAATTTTCTCAGAATGCCCTATTTTTTTTTTTTTTACGAAGCCTCCATTGACCTTTCTTCCCTATCATTTTCAAGAGGGGCAACTCCTGTTAAAATTTGTTGTTTTGTTTTGTTTTTTCAGTGTTCTTTCAATTCCCAATCTCTCCTGTTTCTCCAGGGACTCCAAAGTGGGTTCCTAAAAAGGCAAGAAGTTTTTCTTCAAAAACCAATGGTTTCTTTCACACATATTACTTTGATTATGTTACCCACAAAAATTTCAGTTAGGACTAACCACAGAAGCTCGAACAATGCTTGTTGCAGGGCCGTGGGATTCCATACAGCATATTTATGTAGGAAACGTGAGAAAGATACCATTTAACTAAAGCTCGTGATTGCTAATAGGCTACTACAAAATCCCTGGATCATGGGATCACTAAGGAACAGGAGGAGTTACCGGATTTCTGAGGGTAAAGGACTTGGTCTGTGGGAGCAAGGCTGGCTGGTGTTATGCAGTGGAGTAGGGGTGACTGTGTGTGGAACCCAGGGTCCGTTGGAGAACACCTCCCCACTATTATTCCTCAGCCACACTTTAACTGTGAAGAGTCACACGCTAAATGCCTGAGAAAGTTCTCACTTCTCAGGAATGAAGGTGAAGCTCCTCTACCAAGCAAGCATTTCTGATAAGATAACTAAAATGGGGAGGGACTTAAAATGGACAGCGGGAGAAGGACTATCTATGTTTCAATAGTATAAGCTCTTCTCCAACAATTACATCAGTGAGAATTGCAGTCATATTACGTATGCCTTTTTACATTTTTTCTTCAGTACATGTGCTTCACAGAAACATGAAGGTGTTGCCTTCTCAACCTATGTCAATATCCTGATCTATACAGAAAAAAAAAAAATGGATTAACTCTGTTGACACTGGAAAGGGGGCATCATTGATCAGAAGCCCTTGCTGCTGTACTTTGAAATCAATCCACCACAGCTGCACTGTAAGCCAAATTTTTCACTGACTGCCCATAGCCAATGGCTTAGAGTGGCAAGAACTCCCTACTGGCCTGTTCTTGGAAAACCGGGACTCCTCTGACAGGTATGTTTGAAATTGCCCCGATGAAGTTCCTTAGACTGAGACTCAGTTTAAGACTCTCACATGCATCCCTTTTCTCTCGCTTTTACCTGGGGTTGAACTTGAGTGGCAGCATGGTAATCTCCAGGTTGCCAGTTTATTATCCACTTCCACTTGCTAGGTCTCTTAGGTCTTTCTCAATAAATGGGTGAACAGTAAACACTGGTAATGTAAAATTAAATCACTCAGGAAGTTTAGTTGTGCAGCCATCTAAGAGTTAATAAATATATTTAGAAGATGTTTGGCACTAATTCACAGTCAACAACTTATCGTGGAAAGTTGAAGTAACATTATTATAGCACTCAGATAGACTAAAAGTTATAAAAGTGTGCTCTGAGAGACAGATTAAAAAAACACTTGTGCATGCTCTCTATAAGGTTTAGACCAAGAATGATAATTTGGTTTCTCAAATCTCAACCAAAGGAAGCATTAGAGTTCTGATCAGGAAGATGCTCAGAAAAGACCTGTAGTCATGAAATCAAATGACAGAATGCCAGATTGAGTTCTTATAAACTATACGGTACAACAAACCCAACATCAAATTTAAATTATTACCTCAAGTTTTTTTTTAACATAACCCATCCTCACATGTCTGCCCAAAAAATAATGTTTAAATCGAGTCCTGAAAAGTGTTGACTACTAAGTTTAGTTACGCTATTAAACTGTTATTTCTAGTATAGGAATTATAATTTATATGTGCCTTGATTTTGGTATGGTACACTTTTAAGAATTTTTTAAGCACTATATAAAAGTTTTTACTCAGTGTTCTTGGTAAAACAACACAATTAATTAAAACACATGTAGGGGCACCAGGTTCTAGAGGACCCCCTTAGGTGTGGTGGACCCTGAACTGTCCAAGCTGGTGTCAGTACAAAAATACATTAACCATAGGAGGTAGGGTGGTTACTCACTGGAAAATGAAGAACAGCCTTGAGAGAGTGAAAGAAAGAAAGAAGGAGTGTTTTTTGTTAAAAACTAAAGTTTAGTGTCATTATATACTAAAACTCGATAATCTCTATAACTATGTTCCCACTTAAAGGAGTACTATTCATTTCTATTTGTCATAGTTAGAAACATGAAAGCGTCAAGTATAAATCTCAGGAAGTAATAAGAAAGAAATATATCAAATGATCCAAAGCAAAGAATGATTTAGATGACAAACAACTTTCAGTACATCCTTAGAAACACTTAGGAAACACTTATGGAATTTATTTGCTAATCATGAAACATACTCCCACTGGATGGTGACAGTCGATCTTTTGGGGATAATAAATAATAATAATAAAAAACAATCTTCCTATACTTTGTAATGTAGTGAAAATCATATATATCAAGTCTGTATTCACAAGTTGGCATATTTATCTTCCTGGTTCAGTTTATATCTAGGTGATTGAATTTTTATTGATCTTTGCAAAACAAGTAAAATCTTTAATCTAGAACACGTCAGAAATCTAGCCACAGATTTTAGAAAATGTGGATTCCATATCTTGGGCTCCATGCTGCCAGCTTACTCTCTAATGAGAGTGCCAAGAATCACCACAAATATCCAGTAATCTGTATAGTAAATACTTAAAGATTACAAGTGTGTATTTATTGTGTTTCCCTTGGTGATGTAAAGAAGGGGATGGTAGTGTTCCTTGTGTTAAAATGCCTTTTCATTAGCCAACCACCACACCCCCCAAAATACATCAAGATCTGCTTCTCGGTAAAGGTCAAGTATGTGGACTTTTAATGCAACACAAAAGAAAAAACTGGCATCCATACTGCCAGAATTCTAAATTATGAGTTTTTCTTTTTTTTTTTTTTTTTTTTTTTTTTTT
>NW_022900918.1:20825290-20839522 GCF_012274545.1 Fukomys damarensis | reverse complement strand
TTATGAGTTTTTTTTTTTTTTTTTTTTTTTTTTTTTTTTTACTCAGCAAAGGACTACAGAAAGCTGCCTTGTACTTTAACCCCTTATCTCTTTATTTTCATAATTTATAGTAAACCTGTTGAAATCTATGGTAAAAAAAATTCACTACCAACAAATCTTGTACTGTTCGATCACCCTAACCAAATTCTAAGCCTTTTGAAAGTAGGTAAAATTAGTTTACTCACAAAGGGGCTAAGGTAGCATATTCTTTGGTACAGTGCAGCAGGAATTACTGTCACCATTATAATTCTTCAATGGATCATGCCTATGATTTACTCTTTATCCCTGTTTATGAAAAATCACCCCGAGAGGCCTCAGAATCCTGTTTCTAATGATTTCCTACTTACACTTATAGTCCAAAATTATTGGTATTTTTAATATTATTTCTGCATAGAATTTATTTCCTGTTCTCTTATGTTTCCTAAATTTGAAAATACTTTTAATAAATAATTTAGAACTCACTATCCATCTTCAGGAAAGTCTGTAATTATTAATCTATCTGTCAAATAGACCTAGATCTCAACCAAAGATATTGCTACTTCAAATATTTTGCTGTATCATAAAAATTTTTTTCTTTCTAACCTTTTTACTGAGTGTTACAAAACCTATATTTTTTTTCTTTTCAGCTTCAATTTTAACTTTAAAGTCAATTACATTATTCCTCCACAAATACCCTCAAATTATATATAATAAAAAAGTTTTTTTCATGACCTAAAGTTACATGTTATTAAAATATGTGCATGGCCACTATCATCTACTAACATGAATTTTATATCTACATCATAAGGCTTAGTCTTGATTATCAATTTGAATATATTGAGAAGCACCCAAGACATTAGTAAAACACATTTGTTTCCTGATGTGCTGAGACTTCCAACTTTGGGGATCACGTGGCTGAATACGGAGCCACTGGCTCTCCAGTCTACAGACAGCCATTGTGGACTTCCTGTAAAACTCATCAAATAAATTGCCTTAGATACTCTTACATATGTACAGTACATGTATGCATATACACATATGTAAACACATATGCACACATATATTTTCACATACAGTCTAGTTTATTCTATTTCATGTAATGTCATTCAAGTTTATCAATGTTTTAAATGGCAAGATTTCCTTTTTAGATTTGAATGATATCACACACGTGTACATTGTTATTTATTTATATGATTATCTTTCAATGGACCTTTTTTTTCTGTCTTGAGTGTACACAGGAATGGAAAACATCTTTAGAAACTAATTTCAATTTCCTTGAATGTTTAAAGAGAACAGGGACTACTGGATCATACAGTAGTTCCATTTTTAACTTTTTGGTTAATCTCTATACTATTTTCCTTAATTTTACACAGCTAACTATAATGCATAAGGTTTTTTTTCATATCTTCATCAACGCTTGATACTTGTAGAAATAAATATTCTACAAATGCTAGGTGATATATCATTTTGGTTTACAGATTCTTCATGCATTTGAAACTTTCAAGGCTTTTTCTGAATGGTGACTATATTTTTCTTCTATATTACATTTCATTTTAGTACGTATTTGCAATGAATAATAAATGAATCCAGCATAACAAATTGGCACAAATTTATTTCTAAGTTATATGATGTTGCTTACCTGCAAAAATGTAAATCCAGTGTCTTACTATTCATTCTTGGAGAAGGTGACTCAGAGTTAAGAATGTTAGTTTCAGGCCCGGGATTTAGCTCAGTGGTTCTGCCGCCTGCCTCGCAAGCACAAGGACTCAAGTTTGATCCCTGGTACCAAAAAAAAAAAAAAAAAAAAAATTAGCCTCAAGTAGTTTATTTGGATAATAAAATGATAAAGAATGTTGGGTATGGGTATGGGGAAGAAATGAGAACCAAGACCTCTCATGTAAAGGTACAAGATCCCAATAATGAAAGGTACAGTATACCTAAAAAGTACCAATAAACTCAATGAGAGAGAGAAAGAAAAAGTTGGTAAAAGAAAAGAAATTATAAAGATGAGAGCACAAAGTAATGAAATTGAAACCAAAAAAATACACAAAAAATCAAAAAATCAAAGAACTGGTTCTTCAAAAGAATAAAATAGGCCCCTTAGCCAATCTTTCAAAATAGGAAAGTAAAACCCCATATTAATGCAATTAGAAATGAAAAAGGTAAAATCATATGATTATTAGAATAATGTTTATTGTATTTTTTAGAGCACTGTAAATATCTATTAAATCCACTTGATGAACACTGACAAAAAAAAAGAAAGTTGGGAGTTAAAGAATGAAAATCATCAATGAAGTGTGGTATTAGCCAACTACCATAAAGTGATACTACGGCTTAATCCATTAGGGTAACATGCAAATAGTGAAAATACATACTACGTTTTACTTGTGACAGGAAAAGTATATTTTTGTTTTTGTTTGTTTGTTTTTTTGTTTTTTGACACAGGGTCTCACTGTGTAGCTCAGAGTGCTCTGGAACTCACTATGTAGCCCAGCCTGGTCTCAAACTCACAGTGATTCTCCTGCCTCAGCCTCCCGAGTACTGGGATTATAGGTGTGTGCCACCACTCCTGGCTTGGAAAAGTATTTTTTTTAATAATCCAATACCAGAGGGTCATTAATTGAAGGCTGCTCCTAAATGTTATCATTTTTTGACATTTTCCTCCTGCTGCCAAAATCTGTAGAAAACTAGCCTTTCCAAAACTCAAGGGAAAATGACCCTGTCTCAGTTAATGCAGGTACTTTCAGAAATCATTCAGACTGCAGAAAAGGTCCAAGGAAGGTATTGCCAGATTGTGACGCCTTGTGGATCTCTTCTGGGTTTAAAATAATGTTTTGATTTGTTTTGCTCCACTCCTTTTGGAGTAGACACTACCAACTCTACTAGGAACACCACACACTCAGAGTACTGATGCTCCAACTCAATCTACTACAACCGTAGGAGTAGAAATGGAATGTGGTTGCTGCTGCCTCTGATAGCTACTTTTGAGTTGTTGGCTTCACCTCCCAATTACATTAGCTATAAACTCATCACTGGGCTCATTAACTGATAAACATCATATTCCCATGACCAATCACCTCCCCAAAGCCCCACCTACGAGCTCACATCACCAAAATGTAACTGGTGTACATAATATACATTAGTGGATGGGTAAAACTTAGATCATGGACTGAACATCTGAAAACAGAATGGAGGGTTGATGAAAAAGTATTCGTAACATTTATGTTTTCAATAAAAAACTGCTTCATAACTTCTTTCTGAAATATAAAGAACTCAAAGCCACACTTTGCTGAATAAAATTTTATATGAACCATCTTATTTTATCTCTTCCACTCATGACAACTTTGACAGAAACAATAGAATTTTTAATTGGAAAAAAAGCTAAGTTAATTGGAAAAGTTTTCACCTTAATTATATAGTGAAGAACAAACAAAAATTCTCATTCTCTAAATGGAGTTCCATTTCTTCTTGGCCAGTACAGTGGATTATCTTATCGGCACCAATGTTCGCTTCCCCCTGGATTATGCCTCTTGAAAATCTGTTCACATGTGAACAGTGTGGACTTCCCACCTTGTGACATTGACTTCAACCATGCAACCTGCTTTGAACAACAGAGTGACCAATAAATAGGCATGGGGTGATTTTGAGCATATTTTTCCGGGGTCTTGCTGTTTCCATCTGTATACGAGCCTTTCTGTCACCGCTATAAGGGAAAGATGTGTCGGTTAGTTCAGTGGACTGAGAGTAAAAAGGAGAGGTCCCCGTAGCACATCCATAACTAGTTGCACTCAGGCCAGATAGGCTAATGACAGCCATCTATGAACATGTGATCCCAGCTGATGACAGAAGAAATAAATGATGTGTAGGCAGGAATTTGGTCACGAACCCAGGCTGTTCACTTCAAGAGTTAGTTTTCTGTTTACTGTATATTGCTGAGCATTTTGAGGTTGGTTTTTACACAGACATTTTCTTCAAAAGTTAATATATCAAGACGGGTGTGGTGGCGCATGCTTGTAATTCCAGCCCTCAGGAGGCTGAGGCAGGAGGAGCGCTGTGAGTTCAAAACCAGAATGAGCTACATAGTGAGTTCCAGATCAGTCTCAACTACATAGTGAGACCCTGTCTCAAACAAACAAACAAAAAAGTTAATATGTCAAGCTATAGAAAGGATTATGAAACCTGTGATTTTGTTTGGGAGTACAAATGCACATATTCCCTTCCTCTTTACTGTGCAATTCATTTTTTTTTAGCTAAACACATGCATATTTCTGATGATTAAATTGACTTCAATAAGAAGAGATAAATTTTATTTAGCATAAAAATATTAAATTACTTTCTTTTATTCCATAGTTACACAAGAACTTCTCGTGGTACAAACGTGATTTTTTTTTAAAAAATGCGTACATTTCTGAGCCTCAGAATATATAACATAAGTGATCAATAGTATTTCTGTAGGTAAAATAGTATCCTCTATTAATTATGTACATTGAAAATAGATTAGGCGCAATACTGACAGCAAAGTAGACTATATGTGTAGGTACTTAGAAAAGAAAAAGAAGGAAAAATCATACAAATTTAAAAGGGAAAGAACATTTGTAGCCAGTATGCTAAAAGAAGGTAGAGCTGAGAGGAGAAATGAAAACTGCAAGAAAGAGGAAGGAGGGAAGTAGTTAAAAAGATAGAAGGGGAGGAGAATTTTCAGCCCGTTCCTCAGCATTTTGATATTTTCACTCCATAACTTTTTTGTATGAACTAAGCCTTTGGGAGGGTGGTTGAGACAGAGTCTCACTATGTAGTGGAGACTGACCTGGAACTCACTATGTAGCCCAGGCTGGTCTTGAACTCGGCAATTCTCCTGCCTCGGCCTCCTGAGTGCTGGGATTACAAGTGTGCACCACCACGCCCGGCATGAACTAAGCCTTCTTGCAACTATGTAGCTTTTTAAACTTTTGGCAATTTTATCCCCCCTTACATTCATCGTGATTCTAATAGGAGTTTGATGTCTCTTTTGTAGTGCACAGTATTTTCCCAAGTAGCGTCAGCTTGCTAGAGGGCTTTTAAACCCTCTTACTCGTATTTATGCTAATTTATGGGGACATCATTTTAACATAAACTTTAATTTTGACAGGTAGATTTTTAATCAAAATTCCTAATTTTCTTCTTACTAGTTCTTTTCTAGTGGGTAGTAACATTTGTCTAGATTTTAAACTTATCATTATTCTCCAATGATTATAATGACTCAAAGGTAATTTTACCTCTGAAACTTTGAACACCTCTTGTTCCACTGTGTAACCTCAACCTCTCTTATGGTATCTAATGCTGACCTTTTTTCCACTTAAATGCTTTAAAATGTAAATTGCAAATGATCTGTCTCATTACTTTGAGTTCTTCCTCATGCTTTCAGTTGGATTACTTCCTCACCGTAGCATAGATATTTTAAATTTTAATGTATTTACGGATGTGCCCCAAACTCATATCCATCTTATCTTCTTTTGGCTTTACTTGTTTTTTCTCAGACTTACTTATTTTAACAGAGGAAATGAGAACCAAAAGTGACCTCATTCTTTCACTCAGAAAAATATTAACATCTCTCTCAACCACGTGGGAGGGCCAGGCCTGCTTCTCATACTTTCTCATCCGCTGTGCAACAGTTGTTCCTGGTCACGTCAGTGTCCTCTCTATCTGTGGGAAGTTGCTCCATTGATTACATAAATCCTTGAGGAGATCCTTTAGCCATTATTCTTTATTTTCATTTTGACCTCAACATTTGAGATTTACACTTGTCCATCTTAAAATATGAAATAAAAGTTTCCCATTGTTTCTGTCCTACACTTTCAATATTTGTAAGGCCAGATGTCTCCATAGAGTGTGCTGAACATATTATTTACAATTCTACAACACTTCTGTTCTCCCTGTAATGAGCTTTAGCCTCCTTCTTCTTGTAGCCTGGCATTCAAACTCTTATCCAAACTCCATTCATTATAACCAAACAACTATAACATGGGTTACTGCAGAGTATCCCAAGTTAATCTGTTAATCAATCTTCCTCACCCCTGAAATTACACATATTATGTCTCATTTTTTATACCCACACGCCTGCACTCACAGCCTCACCTCACACACACACGCACAGGAAAAAAGTACATGTACACATTGCTATATATGAGTGTATATCCCCAAAATTCATGTCTTAGGAACAGTCCCTAAATTTATATGTTGATAGACCTTGGATGCAAAATCCTTAGACTCTAATTAGCATTAAATGAAGTCACTATGACAAAGCAGCATGATGAAATTAGCTATGTTTATTTATTTTGGGTTTTTGTTTTTTGTTTTTTAGAGACGGGGTCTCACTATGTGTTTGAGACTGAGGTGGAACTCACTATGTAGCCCAGGCTGGTCTCGATCTCACAGTGATCCTCCTGCCTCAACCTCCAGAGTGCTGGGATTACAGGCATGTACCACCACACCTGGCTATGTTTATTTGTTCGTTGGTGCATTTGTTTTGAGATTGGCTGACTCTACATAGTCCAGCTAGCCTCAGACTCTCAGCAAATCCTCTTGCCTTGTCCTCCGGGGTGCTGGAATTACATGCCCAGAAATGAAATCAGTTGCTTTATAAGAATGGGAGAGCCTGGACCTAGCAAGCTTGCTCTGTCTTGCGATGTGATGACTTCACCATGTTATTACACTGCGTGGAATCACTTACCAGATGCTGAGCCTCAGTCCCAGCCTTCCCACCCAGGAGAACTCTAGGCAAAATAAGCTTCTGTTGTTTATAATTAATGGAAACTGTGGAATTCTGTTATAGAAACATGAGTAAGGTTCAGGTACACAAACACACACAAACACACATACACATCCCGCTCTATATTTATTAGCTTGGTAAATAGTACTATAATTTCACGAGTTACCTAGCTTATTAATTCAGGACTGATGCCAGAATCCTCTCTCTTCTTTCTGGAAAACCTTTCTCTTGTTGAGTGCTGTTTCCACAGTTTTCTACTGTAGGTTTAGAAACATCTTCCTCTTCTATTTATTTTATTCACCTATCTCCTCGCTTTGTGCTTCACTGTCCTCAGCTTCAGTCACACAAAGCAAACCTCTGTTCAACAAAACACAAACTTGGGCTGGGGATTTAGCTCAGTGGTTCGGTTTTTTATTCCTGCTCCTGCCCTAACTCAGACTTCTTCTTTTATTATTTTTCCTTTTTTTCTCTTTATGTTCTTTTCTCCATTCATTTTACCTCACTCATGGCTCTGTAGCTTCAAGGGAAGGTGAGCCCCTGTTACTGTTAGGGGGATATATTCTTGTCCTTATTCCTGCACTCTGTCTATCCCCTCTGAAGTTAATAGCTTCCTAAAGATAGTAAGGTCATTCTACGCCCTCTGGTTTCACTTCAAACCTTCTCCACTTCTTTCACTTATCTCCTCCTCTCATCCTAACTCAGTCTAAACCCAAAAAAAAAAAAAAAAAAAAAAAATGAGAGAGAGAATTCATCAGGAAATTCTCCAAATAAAAATTTTGCGAAATTCAAATACAGAATGACGTAGAACCTTTTCAGCATCGTGCTCAAAAGCATGGGCGAACATCAAGCCACACACAGTTCTGAAGTTTTTTGTGCTCCCATGATACCCTGAAATTCTCCAACATACTCAAATTGTAAGATGGATGTTATATCTGTTTGCTGTTTATTTCATGTCATAATTTATATCAAGCTGCCCCCCTGCCAAAAGCCTCATTGGTCATAGGTGGCGTTTTGGAGAGGTGACTGAATCATAGGAGAAATACTGATCGGTCACAGTGCACTGATGAGTCCATAGCTCATTGTGATTTGGGAGCAGGAGCCCGGCGGGAGCAGGTGGGTCACAGGGGCGTGACCTGGAAGGATCCTTTTCCCTCCTTCCTCCATCAGTCTCTTTGTGCTTCCTGTCTACACAGCACGAGCTATTTCTGCTCGCTCTGTCATGATGCCCTGCACTGGAGCCAGCCCAGGATAAACTGAAGCCTCTACCAACTGCAAGCCGGTGAACTTGCATAGTGAGGGTCAGCTACTGGGGCCATGATAAGGGAAGTAAGTAGGACATTTCATCTGAAATACTTTGACTCTATACTTGTGACCAGTTTCTATCCTAATCATTGTTTGTTATAAAGCAACTGACATTATCTTAAAATTGAGCCAAGATTTCTAAATGTATTCATTGAGGGATCAGTGAAGTAGTTCTTAATGAATTTAAAAAGAAAACGGCAGGACACAAGTTGGGCAGTGGATTCCTTTTGTTATGGAGGTATACTAACGTGGGAATGTTTCCTCTGGGAGATGTTTTATGAGAATAAATTTGTTCTGGTGATATGGTGACCACAGCAGGGAAACGACAGGGGAATCGAAAGGACTAGACCGATCTCATAAATATGTAAGTGGTAAAATTGTTGAACCAGAACAAGATGGATATGTGGAATAAGGAAATGGCAAATGGTCAGGTTGAAAAAAAAAAATTGAGTTAACCGAGTTGGCACAATGACTTTGAGAATGATACAATTAAGTTAGGGAAAGGAAGAGAAACGCTACTTTGGATAGAAAGGATTTTTTTTTTCTGTTTTGCGATTTACTAGATATTCTAAAAAGAATCCTGACGCTATATTTTATTAATTAAGTATCCAAGGTAAATTTTGAATTTATAATACATTTTAGAATTATAGTAAATAAACTCTATGTCATTAATTTAGCAAATAGATTTTTAAAGACTATTTTAGTAATATCTTGAGAAAAACTTCATTGAGCACCCCAAAGAGGATTCTGAATCTTGTAACTGTAAGCATAACTAATTACAATCTTTAATTCCCTATACTTAAATATATTTACTGTACTAAAAGGAAGTGTTGTACTGCTACGATTAACACTGTTTTCATGAAGGAAGGTATTTTGGATCCCCTAAACTAAATTTATAAATACTGTGTAGTTTTGGGCCTGTATCATCTTTGCCTATTACAATTGCAAAATTAATTTCCACTAGTAAGGCTGTGCTGCCACCTGCTGGCAAATATGGAGCAATTATTTGTTTTTAATAATAGAATGGCAGTGCTCTTCATACGCTCCATGCGATAAAGGAAAAAAAAAAAATTAAAAACTCATGCGATGCTCAGGATAATTTTCCAGTAAAATAGTACCAAAATGATAAATTCTATAATTCAGTACATGTCCATTTTTCCTTTATTTGTAAATAAGCATATTTTATGATCTTTTACCACTGTCCTCTCTAACTTCTTTAGAAGTATAGATAGAAGTATTTTGTAGAAAAGTATATACTTTCAGGAGATTTGAATGTTTTCACCAATAACTAATAAAGTTGGTCATTAAGAATTTACATTCAGTAAATTAAGAAATAATTTCAAACACACTGAGTAAAGGACGTGGGACGGAGAAGCAAAGCAGTACAACACGGCAAAATGGGATTGATTCGGGACTGGGTGTACGGTTCATTTTAACTGGATTCAAAACAGAAACGTTTAGCAAATGTGAACTTGGGATAATCGCTTTCACAGTGTTTCACTATTTAAGGCTGGGGTGATTTAATTTATACTATACTATCTTTAAAATCCGCCCCTGATCAAGCACATTGAGCCCGTAGCTGTGCTTCAAGTAGGTCCAGGTATATCTCCTGCTCTGCCAGGTCTTAGCATTGTGCTTGTGATCCTGGTTTGCCAGTGTGCCAAAAGAGTTACAGGATCATGTTGGTTACCTTAGAGGTTTCAAAGCAAGGCTAGGAGGCTGGACAAAGATGTGGTATGAGGTGAAAGCCCCCGCATTGAGCTTCTGGTGGGGCACTGCCTCGTGGAGCTGTGGGAGTGAAGTCAGAGATGGGGTGCAGACTCTAGCTGAATTACCAGCAATATGGCCACATCAGACTCAGCAAGCTGCAGACCTCTGCCTGTAGTCTTCAAAAGTGGACTGGGAGCCATTGTCTTATTGCCTTACACATTTTTAAATTTTATTTTAGTCTTCTTGCTGCCATAGTGTGCTCAGGGTGCTGGCAGTGTCTTAAACGTGGAGGTTTAGGGTGCCATGCTTACTCTGCTGGTATTGATCTTGCTTTAGGCTGACTTTTCCCTTTCACTGTTTTCCCCTTTATAAATAGAAAGTTTTACCCTGTGTCCATACCAACATTGTACTTTGGAAGACTATATGACTTGCTTTGTCTTATTTTGCTTCATTTTTATACAGTTCACAGTTCAGTTTGCCTTGAAACTGTAAAATTTCAACTGCAAAGTATGGATTTGAAGTAAGGTTGAACAATTAAGACTTTTGGGGATCTTGGAGGGGTACATTCATTTAGAATGTGATGTGGGCATCAGCCTCTGGGTCAGGATCAGAAAGCTATAGTTAAAGTGTAAATTGAATGTCTCTAAATACATATTGTGCTAAAGCCTGAATTTCTAGGGTGGTAATATGGGAAGATGGTGGCTCCTTTAGGAGATGCGGCCTAGTGTGGATAGGGCATGCCTTCAAAGAAGACTGTAGGGATCAGCTCTCACTCTTTGTCTCTCAGCTTCCCCTTTCTCCTCCTCTTCCTCCACCCCCTGCTCCCACCCTTCCCCCTCCTCGTCCTTCTCCTTCTTTCTCTGTGTCTCCCCCCGCCACCTTCTCTTTCTCTTTCCTGGCCTGAGTCATGATCTCTTACTCTGACTTATATTCCTGCCATTGCCTCACCATAAACTCAAACCAATGGTGGTAACTGATCTTGAACTTGGATATGCTAACTATGAGATGAATAAACTTTTTCTTATTATAGGTTATTTGCCTCAGGTATTTTATGATAGTAAGGTGAAGTTGACTAGTACACCTTTCAAATAGTATTATATTGCTTCCAAACTGGTGCATGTAACTTACAACCACATATTTTCAATCCCTTTCACTTGTTTCTTATAATATTCCTATCATGTATTTCATTTATCCACATTCTATGATAGCCAAATGCAATTGTTCTTACTATATTGAACACATTATCTCAAGAATAATGAAAATTGAACATATTTTATGTTTTATAATTCCCATTCTAACGCTCGTCCTTGCTTTATGTAGAACCACATTTATAAGATATATCATTTTAGTCTTTCTAAAGATTATTTTACAGCCCCTCAAGATAAGTAACATGGCTTCAAATTTCCAGGAGTTTTATCAGAAAAAATATTTTTCCTGCAGTTTTAAAGGACATTTTTTAAGAACATTAAGGACAGAATTGTAGGCTTCTTCTTGATTTTTACTTTGTTGTTGTTATTATTACTTGTTTTATCTTTCAAAACATTTTATTTCACTGAATTATTTTCTTGCTTCACAAATGACAGTCATCTCTTGCTTCATAAAGGAGTGAAGTTTAATAGCCTGTGCCATTTATGAAAATATTGATCTGATAGCAAAGTATATGGATTCATGGTTCTTGTATGGGATTTAGTTTCAGTGATATTGAAGCTGCATTCTATATCTAAAATTAGTACAATTTCAGAATATATTTATCGTTTTAAATTTTTATTTGAAAAATTCTACCATACACACACACACACACACACACACACACACAAGCATGGATGCATATAGTACAATGTGATATTTCAATACCTGCATACAGTGTGAAAATTTTAAATTAGGATAACTAATAGGCCCATCACCTAAAGTATTTATCATTTCTTCATTATCAGAAGATTTAAATTCTTCTTTTGTAGCTATTTAAAGTATACATTATGAACTACAGGGATCCTTTGGTGCACTAGGACAACATAATTATCCCTGTGATCTAAATATGACTTTGCACTCACTGAACAAAATCTCTTAATTTTCCTTCCACATCTACTTTCCACCTCTGGTAACTACTGTTCTAGTCTAAAAATATATTTAGATTTTAATGCAGAATTATCAAATCCAGGTTTAAGGGAAGACAATAAAACACTAAATAGTTAAATGAAAATATACCAATTCAAAATCAAACAAAAATACTGCTTCCACTTAACTTCATGTAATTTATTTTTAAACAGTTATAATTATTTTCAGTTATATTTCTGTTCATTTTATTAAATGAAAGCCATGCATTTGAATGGATAATCTGTATTCTATTAGAGATTAAAGGAAACAGACTTGGCTTAATTTTTCTATATTGAAGCAAAATATTTTCTAAAATTCAAAGCTATTCATATAGAAAACAATACATATTTCAAGAAATTAACATTTTAAAAGAGAAACCATAGAAAATATCTGATATGGTTACTGTGTAAAAATACAACTCTTATTTTAAAGTACTTAGTGTCATGACCTAGGACTCCTTTGAGATAAGATGTTAGATGTAAATTACATTTTATTCTATATAGAAATAATAAGTTCAAAATAACAGAATCGGTCACTGATGTAATTAGAATGACAATCGGAAATGCCTCAGTCAATAAAAGTCATAAGTCCATATTAAATTTAAACTCAGGCATTATAGGGCTGGGGGTTTAGCTCAGCGGTTCGGTGGCCAAAAACTCAGGCACTATAAACTCGGAGGTTTTTTAAATGTTTTATACAAAATAATTACTTAATATTCTTTAAATCTGCCATAGTTAAATTTTATACTATATAAATAAAGGTATGATGTAGAGATACCAGTATTCTTTTACTAAGCCAACTACTTGAATTTCAGACAATAATCTGAAGAGCAACAATTTCATGTCCACTTTTCCAGTACAGCTCTGCAGCTAAGGTTTTAATTAACTTCGTGTATAAAATGTGTCTTAAGTCTCCATATTTAACATCTGATCCTTGGAAATTATAAAAGATAGAATGGTTTAAAATAATTTAATATTTAGATGTGATAACAAGCCAAACTGTAATGTTTTAATGAATATTTTAATTATCAAGGATAAACAAACAAAAATAATCAATAACCTGACATTGAGGTCATACACTTAAAGATGATATTATTCACCTTTGTCTCAGAGTACTTTATTCAAACAACTATAAAATAATGTTCTTACAAAATTACTTGTCACAATGTGCTAATGTAAAAACAGGAAAGTAGTTCTGTTTGAAATTCAACTTTTATTTTTGATGAAAAAGCTATTTACTTCAAAATATGAATTGATTTCCTCCGAATTATAATACTAATTTCACTGCCATTGAAACTTTACTTCATTTTGACTCATATATCCTTGAAATTCTGTTTTTTATTTCAGTCTTTATACAATTTTAATTCATCTCTTCTTTTCTTTTTCCAAAAGTACCTGGGAAGGAAAGGGCCATAATATCTGAAACTAAATGGGAAACACACATTCCTATAATGGTAAAATTGTAAATATTTTCATTTGCGCAAGTATAGTCCCTAGTAACATTTCCAACTCAACTATTTTTACACTGAAAATTTGCTTGTTTGCAGTACTTGTCCAATGTGAAAAGATTTGCTCAATATTATCCTCAAAGAGGACAATGCCTCCAAGGTGTAGAACAGGGGATTAGGAAAAATAGTTCAATGGCTTTTAATGTTGCTGCACAGAAATGTCACCCATCTCTTCAATTATCAATCTATTGGTCCAAGCAAGTCATGGGTCAATTCCTAACTTCTGGGGATACCAGAAATCAGTCCTAGTAAATGAGGAGGTGACCGAAAAATCCCTGGTGACGTTGTAATCACTATGTTAGGGTTCGGTATTAATACCACAAAGTAAAATAAAACTAATACATGAAGAAAGAAGAGAAATTTAGACCTAACTCCCCTAAATTCTAGGTTTTTTTTTTTGCTTTATAACACATATTTTCTTTTATTGCAAATGTGTAAAATATAGTAATATTTTAAAATTTAATATTCTAATAAAGTACTTGAAGATGAAAGAGTTGAGCATTTAAGAAAATTCGTTTTTGTCCATATGTAATAAAGGTCAGATGATGTTAGAAATTTGTAAAATAGTAAATAATGACATTTTCTCTTGAGATGTAGAATTAATTTTAATAGCTTAGTATTATAAATAGTGGTTTATTTTTATTTAAGCTTACCAGTGTATGGTTTACTCTGAAAATAGTAACCAATCTTCTTTTTGAATAATTAAGATAATCTCATTTTCATTTAGTTGCCTGGCTTCTGAATTTTTAAATGCATCTCATCAACATATTCTTTAACTTTTAATTCTTAAATATATCATATATATATGAATAAATGTATCACATAGCCTATATGGCTAAGGAATGTAAAGATG
>NW_022900918.1:20818198-20825190 GCF_012274545.1 Fukomys damarensis | reverse complement strand
TTTTTTTTTTTTTTTTTTTTGTCATTACAGCCTTGCCAAACCCGTCAGGTAGTCAGTATACTGTTTTGTGTTTTTCTTTGTTTTTTTTGGTTTTTTTTTTGTTGGTTTTTCTTTTTTGGGCACTACTGAATTAACCTGAATTAAATTCTTATTTAGAAGCTCCAAACACAATTGAACTTGTTAGGCTTTGTTTTCAAAATGGTAATTCTGCTAGCATGGGTTTTGTTGTTTTTTGTTGTTGTTGTTGTTGTTGTTGTTGTTGTTATTTTAGTTTTTCTTCTCCATTCATTTAGAAGCAGGGAGTGCCCAGCTTCCAACCATTTGCATTGCAACAACAACGGGCAGTAAGCTAGCAGGCACTGGCCTGGAGCCAAAGAAGCAAGCTGCCCTAGGCTTCCTTGTGCTTTCACTGTTCATCAATGGACCTTTAGTGTCAGCTAAAAGGAGGTGCAGCAAATTAGACATTTCTTCAGCTGAAATCCTGTGATCGAATTAAAAAGCATTTTAATATTTTACAAGAATCTCAGAACATTTGTCAAAATCTAGCTGAATGTGCCATTGTCAAATAGACTGGAAATGTGTTTTGTAACTGTCCATTCTAGTAATTTTCTCAGCTGCTCTCTTATTGTTAATGTTTCAGCAAGAGCATTCTGCGTCACTGAGTGGTCAAAGTAATTTCTGCTCACATGTCAAAGGAAGGCAGTCACCTTCTTTTTTCTTTTCTTTGTATCTTTTCTGCTTTCTTTGAAAGTACTTAATATATGAGAAAGATCTTTGACTTAAAATATTTTAATACTTGACTAACCAAAATTGGTTTCAATAAAATCACAGAAAGTAGATTGAAAATTAGATTTTCAATCGATTGAAAATCTAATAATTTACATAACATATAAAGAGAATTTCTTTTATTAAATTTGAAGATGACAAAGTAAATGAAAATAGTTTTGAAGTTTTCTCTTCTATCGTCATGCATACACACAACGGAAAATAAACAAGTTTTTATTGTTTTATCATTTCAAAAATCTGAAACTATTATAGACAGCTAAGTTAGATAGAAATTAATAGCTCGTCAAAGAAGGATTGGGCTCTTGAATAAGTCAGAAGGAAAAGATAAAGGCAACAGATTTCTGTCTGGATACAACTGCGAAGAAAGCCAGGCCTCTGGATGGGCATGCAGTAACCAGGCCTGTAGGACAACACTTGAGCTTATACTGTAATTACCACCAGCTAATCCAGTGGACCGACATAGGGATCGGACCCACCTTCCCTTCCCTTTCCCAGAATGCCTCTGTTCCTCCCATGTGCCCTTCCTACATGACTCAGATCTCTGTTGGATCAATATTTGATAAGGGGCTGTACTTGTTACCCTATAGGCTGATCGTAGCTTGACCCTCGTTGTGCCTATGTTCTGATTCGCAGTATACATTACCCCTGACAGACTCTTGGTGGCTACACACTTTGGAACCCTCCAGGAAATCCAGGAGCTCTTCTTTTCCTAATTTCTAGTGAAATTCTCCTAACTTCTGCCTTTGGTTTGCAACTTTATTCCTAAATGTCGTGCGAACAGGAACTTGGCACATCTGACATGTAACACTTTTGAGTGTTATATTTATCTTATATCAAAAAGATAATATGGTTGAAGCCTGGTTTCCTTGATGTCACGGATGCAAGCATGTTCATCCATTTATTTTCAATATAATGTCTTATTTACTGCTCTCTATAGGAATGAAGAGAAATTCTGTAACTTGAAAAGTTTATAATGTGCTGGAAAGTAAAGCTACCAAGCAGAAAAATTAAATACATTAAGAGTAAAAGGAGCAAATGGGAAATTTTGGTTGGGTAAAAAAAAATCAAAGCACAGTAAATAATTTTTCTTTATGAATCTGTTTCAATCTCTTTTTTAATCTATACAGAAGAATTTGTCTTAAATGTTTTCCACTGTACTTCATATAACATATTTTGTCTCAATCTTATTGTTTATAGACAATTTAAAATTTAAGTGGCATAATTTATCATCAAAAAATGATGCTGTCTTCACTTAACTGTAATTGTTCTCCCATGATAGGTTTGCCATCTTGTCTTACAGTAGTGGTCATTCTATATGGAAGTTTTCTTCACCAACCCTCAAAGTTGTTGTGATTTTGTGCAAAGATAAGGATTATTATAAAGTCAAGAATGGCCAAGTTTTGTTTTGTTTTGTTAATTCTTATGAAAGATTACTTCACTCATTTTAGGGTGTTTCAACAGATGTGGGTTGGCCATCCATTCCAAACTGCCAATCAAGGAGACAAACAGTGAGGAGTAGGAGAGGCTCTGTAACCAGCCTAGCCATGGTAGGGCAGATAAAGAGATACAAAGTATTCATGGGGCTGACAAGATCACTGAGGTTTAATATTAATAGGAAAGGGGAACAAGGGAAGGGTTATGTGTTTGCATATCTGGGATTTTGCATAGGTGGTAGCATAGATAATTCTGGTCAGGGTTTCTTCAGCACCAGTTCTACAAAGAGGCTCTGGAGGAGGCTTTTGGATTGAGCTGGCAGTCCTGTTCCTATGACAGGATTGTTCCTACTCAGTGGTGGAAACAGCCTCAGTTCTTTCACAAGGTATTGCTTGCCCTTGCTGGTGTGGTTGCATTATCTGCTTTCTGAAGTTCTGCTTTTCGTGGAGCCTAGGTGACTGCACATTTAGGACAATTACTGGACAAGTTGTAGGTGGAACTCCAGGGGATCTGGAAAAGGATGTTGTAAAACTGGCAATTAATGTCCTTGAAAGTCTGGAAAATGCCTTAATTACTCTTGTTTTGTCATCCTTGGTCTTTAAGAGAAAAAAGGTGGGCTAGGAAATTTTAGGACTAATAAGCTATACATTGCCAGGTTTTAAACAAGGATTACCCAAGTGATTAACAGGCCTATGTGTAGAGTCGAGCAGGGATCTGACTTGAAGTTTTAAGGTGAAAAAAGAGACAGATCTAAATAAAGGCAGAGATGCAAACCTTTATCCTGCTTTCAGTTACTCACTGGATTGCATGTCCGTGCTCTAAGTCCTCGTGGATGTACTTGTCATATTTGTCAGTGAAGTGTCTCTGTAAAATCACAAGTCATTCACAAACAATACTCCCTATGGAGCTCCCTTGCTTTCTTTTCTGCATAAGAGTCATTACCTTATAGGAAACAAAGCATTTGATGCAATTTGTATATGCTTTCCATTTTCCAAAATCTAAATAAATCATTGTAATTACAACAAATATTGTTCCACATTTCTATCTTTTCTTTTATCTACAGTAGTGCTTAGAACATAGAAACACAGAAAATGTGGTATAAATTAATTACTATCCCTGGGGAGGATTTGGGATTAGACATAACATAGGAAATACAGATCTTTGTAGAGAGACATACACATTACATATATATTATTTATATATCAAATATTAATGTATGTTGATTATAGAAAATGTATTGATTTATGTAGAAGTCATATGTCCATATGTAAAATACTGGAGATAAACATTTATATGTGTGTCATCTGGAACAAAATACCTGTCATCCACTAGTAGAAGGAAGAAAGGTTTATGTTATCTCACAGTTTATAAAGCTTTCAATCCATAGTCAGGTAGCTTGAAGGAAAGGCAGGCAGCATGGCGGAGGAAAAACAGCCCATGGCATGGCAGGTAGAAGTCAGCTAACCTTCTGCCACTTATATTCTGCCTTCCTCTGTCACTTATATTCCACACAGGGTACAAGCCTGTTGGTTGATGGCACCCACACCTAGGTGGGGCTTGCCTCCTCAGTAATTCCATCTTCCACAACCATGCTAAACCTATTAATGAACTAATCTGGTTATCATGCATCCAAAATCCAGCATCACACACCCATGTACTGGCTACCTCCCAAAGCTTCACTTATGAGTGCATGAAACTTTGGGGAGTCATCTAGATATAAACCATAACAGTGTGAATGCATTTTTGTGCTTGAAACTTTTTTTTAACTTTTATGTAGCTTTAATATTGAATGAGTTGACAAGCCTGCTGATGCCAGCTGCAATAGGACTGTGTGTATATTATCTGTGTGTGCTTGAGTTGCATCTTGGTTCTTGGGTACTGAAGTTGCCATGCTATTATGTAATTGTCGATGCATATTATATTATGCATGTTTTAGTGTGTGCTATGTTTTTAATTACTTAGGAGTGATTAGTTATTGCTTAGGAATGAAAATATGTGAGAAATGGGTTTAACATATAAAAATATTAAGTCTAGTAGAATATTACAGTATAAGATTACAGAGACTGTGTTTTTCCAGGCCATGACCATACATTGGTGTGGCAATGGGATATGAAGTCAAAGCGGAGTGCGATTGCTGGGAGTGGATGATTTCAAGTGTTTCTGTGGTCTTGTTTTAATTGTTAATTTACAGCTTTTGACATCCTGAAGGATGATGGCAGGATAGTCAATGAAATAACAATGTCAGTCACTAGCTCAAACTACTGGGGGAAATAATTGTCAGGGAAGTAAATTATCAAATAACTGTCTTCTTGTCTGCACGTAACAGGCTATTAAATAAAATTCTATGGTGTGTTTTTAATGATTAGTTTAAAATCAACAGCTTCCTCTTATTTTGCTTAGCTCCATGTATTTTCCAAGTAGGCTTGCTAAAGCTCCATGCAGAATCTGTTTGCTTTGGGCTGTTAGTGAAACTTTTTTCTCTTTTTTTCTTCACTCAACCAGGAATAAAGAATGCACTCCTAAGGCGAATAAATATTTTTTTGTCCTCTCTAGTAGAGAAAATAATGTCATTAATGTTGATCTTAATAGTTTTCATATAACCATGGGTCTTGTGTTATAAATTATTTTTTTCTTGTGGTGCCACTGATAAAATGTTTGCTTTCATTAGTCATATTTTTACATATTTGTTTGCTAAAATATTGCTAATCAGTAGCCAATAGTCATTGTTTTGAATGAACTGAGCCTATTTCAGGTTTGGGATTTTTGTATTTGACTCCTACGTATGTTAATCTCATCTTGTAGGGTTAAATTCTTGATTTGTCTGCTTTTATTCATAATAGTCTAATTTTCAAATATATTCATAGACATTGCAGAAATCTATCCATCTATATATCTGTCTACCTATTTATCTGGTGATGTTTCACCATGTAGTTCAGCTGGCCCTGAATATTTTCTATAGCACAGCTCTTGAATATGCGACTTTCTTGCTGCAGTCTCCCAGTTACTGGTATTACAAGTATGAATCATTACGCCTGCTCCTCAGGAAATTTTTACATTTTTCTGGCTATTTACTCTGAGTATAAAAAAGTAATTCTTACCAAATGATGATTAATTCATTTACAAACATTTTATTTTACATTACATTTTGTTTTACATGAGTTAGTCCTTTTATGGATTAAATATCTTCACTACTTCAAGTTATCCATGTTTTGTTCATTATCTTAGGCACAGTTATAGAAATACTATAATGAAATCTATAAATTACAATTATATCTCAAATATGAGAAAATCCAAAGTGGAAATATTCTCCTCTTAATTCTAGACATTAAAAAAAAAAGGAAAATTGCATAATTTTTTTAGTTAATCCACATTATTGATCCTATGAAATATCCACTGTATATTTTACTTATTTTTTACTCAGTGAATTTTAGGCTTCCTTTTATCATTTTTCCAGTATTTTATTAGTGTTTATTTGTGCAAAATAATGTGATTCGTTATGACATTTTCATAGATACATATACTATTATTTCATTAAGACCCTGTTACCCTCTCTTACAATTCTCCCTGTTCCTTGCCTCTGCCAAAATTGTCTCCTTTCTACTTGCATGCCAACATTTTTTCTAGGTTCAACTTATAAGATAAAACATGTTATTGTTTCACACCTGTCTAATTACAACAAGTTTCCTGCGAATTAAATGATTCATCCTAGTTTATGACTAAACAAATCTTTGTGTATTTATTCATAGATTGGCAAGTACCTTGATTCCATAACTTGGCAACTGTTTATTGTACCATAGTCAGCCTGTGTGTAGATATCTTCGTAGTATGTTAATTTGATTACTTCAAGACCTAGCAGGAATGGTACAGCTGTATCATGTTGCAAATCTACCTTTAGTTTTTTGAGGAAGCTCCACAGCACTTTATGTAGTGATTGGACTAACATACATTTTCATCAATAGTATAAGAGGATTTATTGATTCTTGTATCCTTGGCAACATTATTTTTTCTTGACAGTAGCTATTCTGTCTGGGGAAAAATAGAATTTCAGCATAGTTTTGTCCTGCGTTTCCCAGATAGCTACAGATGTTGAACACTTTTTTCTTGTGAATATTGGCCATTTTTTCTTATTTTGAGAACTTTCTGTTCAGTCCATTTGCCAACAATTTATTGGATCTCTTGGTCTTTAATGTTTTTATTTGAGTTCTCTTTGTGTCTTTTGAAATTAACCCTCTATGAGATGAATAGGAGGCAATGATTTTCTCTTATTCTATAGGTTGTTTCTGTTTATTGTTTCCTTTGCTGTGAAGATTTTTTTTTTTTATTTTAAACCTGGGATTGTTCGAACTTGTGACCTTGCACTTACAAGGCAGGAGGCAGGGGACAGAACTACTAAACAAAACCGCAGGCCAGCTCTGCAGAAGATTTTATTTGGATGTAAACTTGTTTGTTATTGCTAATGTTTTTGAGAAATTAGGTCTGGAATACATTGCCTATACCTGTATCTTCAAGTGTTCCCTTTACATTTTCCTCTGCTGGTTTTGTAGTTATGGGTCTTGGATCCATTCTCAATTAATTTTAGGTGAGAAGGATCAAGTTTAAAACTGCTGTATGTGACAATCCTGTTTTCCCTGCACCATTTATTAAAGAGACTTTGATCTAACATATGTTATTAGTACCTTTATTGAATATCACATGGCTACAGATGTGTGCTATTATTTTGTGGTCTTCTATCCTATACCAGTCTATGTGTCTTTTTTTTTTTTTTTTTTTTT
>NW_022900918.1:20814141-20818038 GCF_012274545.1 Fukomys damarensis | reverse complement strand
GTTTTTTTTTTTTTTTTTTTTTTTTTTTTTTTTTGTACCAGGGATTGGACTCAGGACCTTGTGCTGAGTCAAGCAGTGGAACCACTGAGCTAAATCCCTGGTCCTATGTGTCTGTTTTTATGGAAATATATTCTGTTGTTCTTACTATGGTTCTATAACATAATTTGAAATTAAGTATGTCAGTACCTCTACCATTGTTCCTTTTGTTTTGGTTATTTTATCCATATATATTTTTTGGGGGTACTGGGGATCAAACTCAAGTCCTCATGCTTGCCAGGCAGGCTATGGAAACACTGAGCTAAATCCCCTGCCCATTATCTATTAATATTAATTTTGCACTTTAGTTCATTTATATTTTTGTGGGGATCATGTTGAAACTGTAGAGAGCTTTCAGTAGTATGAGCAATTAATCAATATTAATTTTGTCAATCCATGAACATAGGTGATCTTTCCTCTTGTAGTATCTTCTTCAGTGTCTTATTTTTATGTTCTGAAATTTTCATTCTGGAGATATTTCACCACCTTACTTCAGTTTATTCCTAGCTTTATTTTCTTATTTTGAGTGGATAACTCAGATTGATTTCTTGGTTTCATTCTCAGTGGGTACATTATTGGTATGTAGAATATCTATTGATATTCAGTTGTTGATTTTGCATCCTGCTGTTTTGCAAAATTTGTCAAGTTTAAAAGCCTTCTGGAGAATTTGTACTGTCCTCTAAGTATAGAATCATATCATCTGCAAATACAAATGACTTATATTGTTTATTATATCTTTTTATTTCTTATACTTGTTTCTCTTCCCTTATTATATTGACTGAAGTTTTAAGTAGCAAATTTATACAAGTAGTGAAAGTGGATACATGTGTCTCTTTCTGGATTTCAGGGGAAAAATTTATTTTTTTTTCTTTCTGATGCCAGGGATTAAACTCAGGACCTTGTGCTTGCCAGGCAGGTGCAGTGCCACTGAACTGCATTACTAGCCCTGAGGAAATATTCTCAACTGTCCCAAATTTGTGTAATGTTACTTACTTATGGTTTTGTAATATTTTATTATATATCAGGGTATGATACTTTTATGCCTAGAATTTTAAGGGCTGTTATTATAAGGTGTATGGTTAAGGTTCTCTAAAGGAATATAATAGAAAATATGTATATAATTACACAGGGGGATTTATTAGGTAGGCTTACAGAATCAGACACAGAAGAGTATGCAACAGTTGTCTGTGCACTAGAGAGACAAGTGATCCAGTAGCTGCTTAGCACAAAAAGATGGAAGTTGTAGAACAATAAGAATAAAGGACGCAGCACCAGCCCAAGGTTGAAGACGTGGAAGCCTGCTGGAAATGAGCTGGTGTGAGTTTGCACTGGAACGCTAAGGAAAGTGGAGACTGATGTCCAAACACAGTCACAGCAAAAGATGGGTCCCATTGGAGCAGACTGGAGCTCTTTAAAATTGCTCAACAACAACCTCCTTACCCTTTTATTTCATCCAAGCCTTATTTGTTGGTGCCCCCTACAATTATGATGAGTCATCCACACTCTTTGTTGGCCTAAATTTCAGTCATCTCTGGAAACATCCCACAGACACACCCAGAACTCTGCTAAGCATTTCATAATCCAGTTAAGTTAACACATCACAACTGAAAATCAAATAAAGGGATGTGGAATTTTGTTAAAGCCATTCTTCGTATTTGTTTCAGTCAGATTTTCCATTGCTGGGCACAATATTAAATGCCTACAGTTTAAACAGGAGTGGTTCATTTGGCTTTTGGCTTTCACCCATGGTTGGCTGGCTGCACAGCAGGACACAGTGGAGCAAAGCTGCTTAGTTTCTGGCAGCCAAGAAACAGAGTTGAAAGTGCCCGAGAGGAACGGGCAAGGGACTAGACATAGACTCCAATGCCAAGCCTCTTGCCTCACTGACACATTTAGGAATGTACTCTACCAATCCCTGAGGTAGATCTCAAAACTAGTTCAATTCAAACTCCACCCTAACACTAGAACATCTATTGTTAATCGTGTAATTTTCTCCTTTAATAGCATTTATGTCACGCATTACATTTATCGATGTATATATAGAGCCATCTTTACTTCCTTAGAATGAAATTCAACTGATTATGCTTTATGATCTTTTAAATATGTGTATGGATTTTTTTTTGTCATTGCAGAGACAAAATACTCAACACCCCAAATTAAAGTAGGAAAGATTCATTTTGGCTCACAGTTTGTAGAGGTTTGAGTTTATAGTTGGTTAGCTCCAAGGCAGGGCAGATAGAAAAGGGACATCGGTTCATGGCTTACAGAAGATAGGAAGGCAGCAAAGCAGGGAAGTAGCAAGGAAGCAACGAGTGATGACACTGTTCCTTATATTCTATCCACAACTCATGCCCTTACAGTTATGACTCACACTTAGTGTGGGCCTTCCTATTATCCATGCTAAAAACTATGCCAAACCAATGGGTGGACTGATTTAGTAATCACACACCCTAATCCCAGCATTACACACTTCATCCAAGATCACACACTTAAACCCAGGATAACCACTGTGGATCCAGGCCCCTCTGAAAAGCCCCACCTATGCCCACATGGAGCTTTGGGAGAAATATAGACAGAAGCCATAACATCATTGATTTTAAAATCCCTTTGCATCAAGAATACTGATCTATATTTTTTGTTGTGTCCATATGCAGAGCGATACTGGATTTAGAGATTAGTTTGGGAGGATCCCTTCCCTATTTGTCTTGTGGACTATTGTGAAGAGCATGGATGTTAGTCTTTCTTTAAGGCTGGATAAAATTTAATAGTAAATCTGTCCAGTCTGACCTTTTGTTGTAGAGAGATATTTTATTACTGCTTTAAACAACTGCTTTATATTGATCTATTTAGGATTATTTTATTTCCTCTTATTGCTATTTTGATATCTGCCTAGAAATTTATCTATTTAATAGATTTCCAAGTTTATGGGATTATAAATTTTAAAAATATTCTTTAACAGTCCTCTGGATTTAAGTGGTATGTTTTATAATGTCTCCTCTTTCACCTCTGATACTTAGAAATCGATTAGTCTCTTTCATTTAGTTAGTTTGGCTAAGGATTTGTCAGTATTGCTTATCTTTTCAAAGAACCAACTACTTGTTTCATTGATTCTTTTAATGCTTTCCAGTGTCTAATTCATTAACCTCAACTTTATTATTTTATGTTTTCTACTGATTTGGTTTTGACTTGTTATTATTTTCCAAATACATTTAAAAGCTTCAGTAGATTATTTATTTGCGATTTCTTTGGTTTTTAATGTAGGTTATCCTAACTCTGTTAAAATGACTTTCTGTATATTCTGATATACTGTTTTCATATTTATTTGAATCCTGAAATTTTTTAACCTTCACTGAGTTCTTCAATGGCCCACTTTTTGATCAAAATTAGATATGTGTTTTCAATCTTTGTTTTTGTAATTTTTCTAGTTTCTTCTCCTGTTGTTGATTTTTTTTTTCACTTCTTAAGGGTTACATTATTTCCTAAAATATGACCAGTTTTGGAAAAATTTCCATGAACTACAGGAAAAAAACTGTGCCATCTGCAGTTACTCAGTGACACAATGTTCAGAAGTTTATTAAGCCACTTTAACTATGGTGTCACTTTATAGATTTATATAGTCACAATGTTTCATTGTTCAGAGCAAAATACAGGTGTCCGATATTGGAGATCGATTGATCTATCTCTCTGATTTTGTTCTTATAATTAATTGTAGCTTAAATCTTTCCTGTCTGATATGTCATTCTGTTGCATTTTTATGAGTTATCAATTTTTTATACTTTTGCTTTTTATTTGTGTACATTTTTACTCTTCCTCCTTCTTTCTCTTTCTCTCTTTCTCTCTTTCTCTCTCTCTCTCTCTCCC
>NW_022900918.1:20810378-20813826 GCF_012274545.1 Fukomys damarensis | reverse complement strand
CTTCTCCCCCCCCCCCCCCCCCCCCCCCCCCGGGGTTTAAACTCAGGTCCTTATGCTTGACAGGCATGAGATGGAACCACTGAGATAAATCCCCAGCCCTACTTGTGTATATTTTTGCTGGTGATGTTTGATGTTTACTCTGAAGGTAGCAGAGTTATTTTTATTTTTAATTCAATGTAATAATCTGTCTTTTGATTAGAAAATTAAGACCACTTACATGTAAATAAAAATATTTAATACTTTCTGCATTTTTTTTCTTTTATGTGGTATTGAAAGTTTTACAGTTTCATTTTGAGACTGTGTCTTGCTGACTCATTACGTAACTCAGGCATAGCTGCAACATGCAGTCCTTCTGCTTCAATCTCCCAGAATTCCGAGATCACAGGCGTGTGCCTGTAATCAATGTGCCTGTACACTAGTTATCAAATCCAGGGCCCCCTAAATGTTAGCAGAAATTCTAGTACTAAGCTAAATCCTTAGCCATATTTTGTTATTTTTAAAAACGTTTAAGTATTTTCTAATTTTTTATCTACGTTTCTAAGAAGGGTTGTTCTTTCATATGTTTTGATGGTTGTATTATCTCCTCTGTGTCTAAAATTTTTAAAATAGCTCATGTAATGTTCCCTAAGTGGTCATAAATATCTTTGTTTTATGCTTGCATAGGTGTTTTTTAAAAATTTATCTTTTGATTCTAAAAAGTATAATATTGGCAGTAATTTTATCTCAGAGCTTGAAATATTGTATATCCTTCCTTGCCCTCCTGTCCTTTAAAATGTCTGCCAATGGATCTTAAGTTATTTGACTGATTTCCTTTTATTAGTGACTTGGCATTTTATTCTCACAGCTTTTATTATGATTTTTCTGTATGACTGGTAATTTACTTACTGTATGATACAAGGAGGTATTTTAAGTTTCTGTTTGCCTCTTCTACTTGAATGTCAGTATCTTTCCCAATATTTAGGAAACCTCACAGAATATATTTTTCTATGTTCTTATGCTATAACTCAGTATGCTTACCTTTTCAGAAACATCATAAAATTACTCTTTTAATCATGTACCAGAGGTTTTGTATGTTCTATTCAAAATCTATTTTTCTTTTATAATGGCTTGGATATAATAATTCATCAGTCTCATCTTCAAGCTCTGAAATTCTCTTCTTTGAGGATCTCTTTTCTACTGAGGCTTTCCATTGAGATTTTCATTTCATTTTTTTATTTTTTTTAATTTTAAAATTTTATTAGTATATATTTGTGGGAGATAATGATCACATTCCTCATGGACAGCTGGTACATGTACAGTACACATCTTAATTCTTTTTTATTCTCTTTTCCTTTTTTCCTCTATCCTCCATTTCTTGTGCCCTTTCCATTTGCAAAACATCTACCTCCATATTTTGTATTTTCTATCAAATACAGCAATAAAAAAACAGTTAGTATGAAATTCACAACACTAGCAACAATCACCACTTATGGTAAGGGCAGAAATAATATAAACTAAAGACTTTTAAGAGATAATAAAAGTAAAATTCATTAAGAAAGAAAAAAACAGTAAAATGAAAGTCAAAATAGCATGTAATATCCAAAGGATGAAAATGCAAAAAGCAAGAGAAAGGTTGGAATTGAAGGCCATAATAAACAAATATAAAAGAGAATAAAATATTTGAGTATTAGCAGGAGAAGACAAAGTAGAAAGAAAAAGGAATTATTGAAAGATAAGGATATTTAAAAGAAAAGAATGAAAAAATGTGCAAAGCAAGGAGCAAATATAAAAATGTCTTAATGAAAAAATGAAAATGTCGTCCTTGTTGGTATGGCTGAACGTGTGGACAAATGTGTGTATTCACTACTTATGGCAATGTGCACTGCTTTTTGTGTCCCTTTGAGGAGAGAGCATAAACTTTGTGTTATTAATTTTTGCTTACCCCAGCTGACACCTTCAGTGGTGTGGGATTGGAGCAGTTTCTCTGTCAGTACAGGAACCCTGGAATGACAAGTTTAGTCAGCTGCAGATCATTTGGATGGATCAGTTTGAGGCAATCCCATTCCCTGGCAGACGCTGCACCCAGTCATGAATTGGATCCTGAACACCCTTGGAGAAGCTCACTCAAGAGAGCAGAGCACAAAACTCTGTAAATGACTGACTTTTCAAACCTGTCCCCAATCATGCACACGTGTGCTTTCTTCCTATCCTCCTCAGCTGACCGTGAAAGCGGATAGTCTTAAAGCAGAACTGAACTCCATATCCTTTTGTCTCCAATCTGAATAGCACTGCATAGATCTTTCAATGGGCTTGCTACCTTGGGCCACAAGGAGAGGATGATGAGAACAGTGTGGCTATAGTTTCTATGATTTCCAGGAGGAGAGAAAATTACAGGTATTAATGTTTCTAAAAGCAACAAGTTAGGTGCCACCTTCACAAAGTGGCTTCCTGTCGCGAGCCAGCGACGCAGAGCACTGTCCAACAGTGTCTCAAACCTGAAAGAGCAGCGGGGTGGAGATGGGGCAGAGAGAAAGGAAGGACGCCAAAACAAGAGTCTGATCAAGGCGACGTTTATTACAGGCAGGCATCAGCCTTTTAAAGGAAAAGACCGAACTATTATGGGCTAGGATTACCATAGTAACCTCAACACCCGCTCCACGGGAACGAGGGTTCACACGGGAAAGAGAAAGCAGGCTCAAGAAAAACAAATTAACAACACTTGCAACTAATAATCATGATTCCCAAATAGGTGGAGGAACTTAACAAAATGGAGTTACAACACCTGACTCCTACAGATAACGTCAGATCTTTAACAAGAAGCACCTGACTCCTACAGACCTTTGGTTGTCCGAGTTTCTCCCGTGCAGGGTCAAAAACAAGTTTAACACGTGCAGTCCTTAAAAAAGAACAAATGTTATCTTTCAAAAAGCCAGTGGGCCAAGGCTGGCTTCCCACAGCTTCCCCTTAGAAAAAGACACTTCCATGACTACAAACATAGAACATTTGCCAAGTGCCATCTTAATAGCTCCTGAATTAGCAATGCTCAGAATGCCTTCCTGATCCAGATCTATTTCCGTGTTAATTCTTATCTACTAGGTCTGTCTCTCCTTTCTGTTTGCATTATCCCTCTCCTCTCACTCTGCCATGATACTGCACACTTGGCAGTGATAATTGTATGTCTTCTAAAGACCAGAGTTCCCAAGTCTCTCCAAAGCTTAGTTTATACAATATTTAACTGCAGTGTTTTTCCTTCCTGAATAGTGTGTGTGTGTGTGTGTGTGTGTGTGTGTGTGCTTCAAGAAGCAGAGAAACTAAAACTTATTCTTTGATTCAAATCAACCAACTGAGTTCTCCTATGTGGGAAGCCAGCCATGGCCCACTGGCTTTTTGAAAGACAACATTTGTTCCTTTTTAAGGACTGCACGTGTTAAACTTGTTTTGACCCTGCACGGGAGAAACTCGGACAGCC
>NW_022900918.1:20791324-20804158 GCF_012274545.1 Fukomys damarensis | reverse complement strand
CTCCATTTTTTGTTAGAACCATTATTAGACAAATAATTCACTTCTTCATTTCCCCTGAGTCACTGAGACTCAGGACCTAGGTCAATTTGCATTGCTTAACTCTCGTGAAATTAACCAAAATATTTATGAAATGGAAAGAGTTTACTTTCGCTGCTCTTTCAGGTTTGAGGCACTGCGGGACAGTGCTCTGCGTCGCCGGTTCGCGACACTCCTATATAAAACTTGGTAAATACTCCATTTTGTTAGAACCATTATTAGACAAATAATTCACTTCTTCATTTCCCCTGAGTCACTGAGACTCAGGACCTAGGTCAATTTGCATTGCTTAACTCTCGTGAAATTAACCAAAATATTTATGAAATGGAAAAGGAGTTTACTTTAAATGATAATAATTTTGTGAAGCCAGAAGAGAATCCAAACTTAGACCATGAATGAGTTGAGAATTATTAATGCAGATCCAGGTGAGGTATGACACTTCATTTTTCTTTTATAAAGTACACAGCACAAATATATTTTATAAGAATGAACCAAATTGATTTAAAGATAAGCTTTATGCAGACTGAAATGCAATATTCAAGAAACAAGAAGAAAGAACTTACAAATAAGGACAAAGAGTTCAGATAGACAGTTAGTCAGAGGACAAGAAAAAAGTGAGAAATATGTCTATTATATTTAAATCTGACAGAGAAGTGCATAATAGCTCCCAGAAATACCAGTTCCTAAGATTTAATGGAAGCCATAACATTTATTAGAAATGTAGTAGTTCACCAGTCACTACATAGCTTTTAAACTCTGATTTAATTCTTAGTAACAGCTAAGGCAACAGTTTTTAGTTCCTTTCTAGTTCACTCAAAATTGAATTTTAGTAGACTAAAAAAAAAAAAAAAAGGAAAATAAGTCAATGAAATCCAAATGATTTCAAACATGAAAATCCAAGCACGGCAAAGTTCCAAAAGTAGATTGGAGCTGGAAAGAACTAGGGAGCTACAATGCTAGGAATGATCTACAAAAGTGCGGACTTTTCTCTTTGAGTCCTTGAACTTTGAGTGCCAGTAGCTAGAAGTATATGAAAGTGATATGAATTTAAAGCAGAAAACCTGTCCCAGGTTTCAGTATCAAAGATCAGCTTATGCTTTTCAATCAATAGTGTTTTGAAAAAAATAAAGTGAATATTTAGTTTTTAAAAAAATCTATCATAAGAAAAGATACATTGGCTTTACCTTCCCATCCAAATATCTACCCTCATTTCAAACACACATA
This sequence comes from Fukomys damarensis, assembly GCF_012274545.1. NCBI lineage: Eukaryota > Metazoa > Chordata > Mammalia > Rodentia > Bathyergidae > Fukomys > Fukomys damarensis. The sequence continues at coordinate 20,802,898 of NW_022900918.1, read as the reverse complement.
TTGCATCATTCTTGATACTCTGAAGCAGTTCTGAAGACCTCTTGCATGAGTTGTGCTGTCCTGAATCTGTTTAAAATATTTACCTTCCATCATCGTTTTGATTTGGGCAAAAAGCCAGAAGTCACAGAGTGCCAAATGCAGTGAAAATGGAGGAGAGTGTAAGTGTTTTTGAGTCTGACGTCTCCTCAAGACACTAACAAAGGAAGACTTTCAGAACTGCTTCACAAGGTGATAAGTATGATAGAGTGTGTATGTTTGAGGCCAGTGTGAGTGTTTTTAAGAATTATGAAAATATGTTCTTCTACTATGTGAATCTTAAAATTAAAATCCACTGTATGAAGATCATTGTGCATATATAAATACAGATACCTTCAAATATCTTTATAAAAATCATAAATATTAGAGAATATCAGTGGAAGACAAGGAAATCAATAAGATAAAGTGAACACAATAGTAAACATCTATATACCTGAACAGAATCGAATTGAAATGACATGATCATTGGAAACAGCAAAGAGTAGTTTTGCAGAAGTATTACATGAAAATATTGACCATTTTGTTAGCTTCTAGCTTTTCTTGGTAATGACAAAGTACCTAAGAAAATCACCTTAAAGAAGGAAAGGTTTAGTTTGTCTCATGATTTCGTTATGGTTTCAGTTTTCAGAGCAGGATCAGCTGGCTTTGAGTCTGAGGTAAGGCACGAATATTATTGTGGCAGGAGAAATCAGTAGAGAAGGCTGTTGGACTCATGAGGGACAGAGAGGGAGGGGAGGGGAGGGAGAGAGAGCGAGATTACAACTTTCAAAGGCACATCCCAAGTGATTTATCTCCACCAATTAGGCAGAACCTCCTAGAATCTCTACCAAGTTCGAGTTGTACCACGAGCTGGGGATCAAGCTCTCAATGAATGGACTCTTGGGGAATATTTAATATCCAAACCAGAACAATATCAAAACATTAGTTATGTAAGCTAATTGGAATAATAAAACCCTGAAATATGAGTAAGTGAGCACACATAGTCACAGGTACCATCAGACAGTGATAAAGATGTAAACTTTTTAACATATATTCCAGTGGTGGAGTAAATAGAAAGATTCATGATCTGAGATAATGAACTTGGATGATGTACTATAATATTAAAGCTTTCATAGCTAAAACACAGATATCTAAAATGAAAAAAATAACTATTTTTCTTAAAACTATCACAACATGAGTAAATTAGGAATGACTTCATGTGTTTGTTAGTTACATATAGACAGAAAATCTTAAAGGAAATATGAAAACTCGAAATCAGGAAACAGACCCCATTGTACTCATATACACGCTTATTGAGATAACAGCACATGAAAAGATCACCTATATTTAAAATACTTAGAAATGTTCTTTCGGTTTTTCTGTTTGACAGAGATAGTAATATTTATTTTATAATTATATGTATATATATTATATGACTATTCATGCATAAGTATACTAGCTAAATAATAACATTTAGAAAATGTAATCATTGGGATCATAGATATAATTATATAGATATGTACACTAATAACAAATACTGAGTGACTGTAAAATTGTAAAGCAAAATTTAATATTTCAGAATAAAGGTATTATCATTTTGGGCTTCAATAGTGCCAAATGAAATAGATTTGATTTCAGTGGTTAGTGCAGAACCGAAGAGGACACATTCTTCTTCATTATCATCATTGCTATGACTTCCTATATAAATTATACTTAATAACTTACTAATATTGTTAATAATCTGTAAATATATCTATTCTGTGATTTATTCAATAATTAGAAAATATTTATCCTAATTGTTTTGTAATCTGTTCCAAATAGATAAGCATATTTCATATTACAGGTGAAATTATAGATACTTGCTGCTTTTTGTCTGAGATATGTTTCTTGAATAATGAAAGGAAACCATTTTTAAAATGTAAGAAGAAAACCAATAATCTGAGTATGATAAAACTCAAAATTATCGTAATTTTCTAAATTCTTTTCTGGAGGCACTTTTGAAGTTTTTGTAGACTTAATTAGATAGTTTCAACTTTTTTAATAGAGGAAAAGGAATAAAATATCTGCTTCAGAATTGTTAGTTGCCATTCAACAATCTTTGTTTTCACTATTCTTCTGCAATGTTGCACTAATAGAATGTTAAAATATCATAATATTTCATACTGGTTTGCACGAAATTAACTGTGAACCTAGTTATACAGCCACTAAGAAACTTATCAGTACTATGGAAAAGGGCTGTATATGATAATGACCAATTCAACTTTTAGAATGTAAGCTGGTTTCCTTTCTAAGGGACCCTGCAGGAATCATTTTTGTAGGAAGAACTTAATGAAATTTTCTTCATACACCAGAAACTTAATTATGATTCTTTGCTACAGTCATTCGTATTTCTTTTTTTCTCTTTCTTTTTTTCCCCCATTACGTTTATTGGTACATTTAAAGCAAAACAGTTACATTTATCATTTGGATCTTGTATCTACATGATATGTCTTGGTGCTTATTTTTTCCCCATATTCCTGCCCCCCCTTCACCCCTTCACCCTTGCCTATTTACAAAGACTTTGTTTACAGTTTTTTTCCTTTTTCACATTTTTTCTTTTCCCTTATTTCCTTTCCCCTCCCCTTCCCACTTCCCCTGTAGCCATTTTTTCCTATTTCACACTACCAATTATACCATTTGAATCTTATTTACACTTTTAGTTTTCCACACCAGAGAATCTATTCAGTATTTATTCATTTGTATTTCAATGTGCCATATATATCTATAGCATTGAATACACATTTATATGTAATTAGGTACTTAATTATAATGTTTGTACGTTAACAACAATACATTGTATGATGGATGTTTTGTAATTTACAATTACATACTGTTACAATATTGGATCACAAAATCTAATATACATTTCAATAAATCCCTGAATTATTTGTTCATAAGCACATCCCAGTTAATTATTGAGATATCTGGGAACAGATACTTTGAAAAACATAAGCTATTATGTTCAAGGCCTTGATATGAGCTCTATAATTTCCAGAAAAATCTGAAATTTAGTCACACTTGGGAAATTTAGAATTGCAATTTCGTTTTCCCTTTGTGTCAGTACATATACAATAGATGTGATAAAATACAGTGAATATTTAAATTTTAAAAATTGTTACATTAAAATATACATTTCAATGAAGCCTACTTACTTTACCCCCCCCACTTTGAACACTCTGATCCTGTCACTCTTGCCACTCTGTGAAGCAGTTCTGGAGTCCACTTTCTTGTCTTTCTTTGCTCTAACAGCTACATGCATGTCCTGAATCCATTCAACATGTTTACATCTCAAAGTCAGTTTGACTTTGGAAAAGATCCAACATACCCAGTCCAGTGAAGAAAGTGCAAGTGAACAACTGTAGTGTCTTTAGGAGTCTGCCTTTCCTTTAGAAAGGCATTCTGCAAGGGCATTCACGATATCTAATTCCATCTGGTAAAAACACTCACAAAACGGGACTTGCAGGATGGCTTCAGAAATTGGCAAGAAGGATAGAATAAGAGTATTTGAAGCAAGGGGGATTAATGACAATAAGTCTTCTACTGTAATAAAGTCTTAACTTAGTCACTATGTATTTCAATTATACCGTGTATATTATGTTAATTTCAGGAAAGGTACCCTTTTATTCTGTAATCAGTTACATAAAATTTAGACAGCATTAACATGTGGAATGAGAATTCTATTTTGGAGCTACCTATTTAATTCATAATTATTTATAAATAGTCTTTTTAATATTTTAAAACGTGTTATAAATATTTTCTTCTAAAAAGTGAAACTCAGAATGTTAGATGTGTTAAGTTCCCAATAGTATTGATTTTCTATTTTAAATCATATTCATAACTATTATTCTTGATAAATTTCCTGTGTGTCAGCCAAGTGTTATGTTATACCCATATACCAAAGTTAATTTTGTCATTACATATATAATTCTTACATACAGTATCCTTCTGGAATCTTCTGGTGACTTTTGCATAGCAAATTTTACAAAGAAAAAAGATCTAGTATCTTGGTAAATCCTTAAAACAACTATTGATATAAAATTATTTTCTTTTTGAATGAAATTACAATCTTTTAATTGAGGGGATTTCAAATGACAGCAAGTTTTTTGTCTCCTGATATTCATAGACTTGTGTTATCTTCTCCTATAAAATATTGGAGTTTCCCTACTCTGATGAACAGAATACCAAAGACATTTTGACATATGGCCTTGTATTCCAGGTCCAAAAGGCATTATCACATCCATCCAAACTGATTGTTGGATTGGTAGCCCTGGAGAAAGTCAGACATTATCAACTCACGCAAACAGAGATAAAGCCAAGGATCCCAATAGAGGGAACACATTTAGAGGAAAAGAAAAGTTAGTCTAAAATAGAAAACAGTTTGCCAAAGATAAGACTGAACCCCTACTTTCCATTCAAGTCTTCATTGACCATGGTTCCAGTTGCCAACTTACTGCGAATCCAAGCAAAAATTGTGCAGCTGAGGCTTTCCTAATTTTCTGACCAAAGGAAATCTTGACATATAATGAATTAAAATTTTCCATAATCATTGTTTAGGATATTGTTTATAGTCAGTATTATAGTAATCAGTTTCAGAAACAAACAATTACATATAAATATTATAATACAAAAATGTATAAACAGCACAGATATTTACTTTCTTATTATTTTCTTCTTTATCAAATATATTAAGATCATTGCAGATGCACATGCATTTATAGGACATGATCCAAAGAGAACCCAGGATTTTTCTAGTTTCTTATAGCGATTATAGCTAACAAACTAGTATGATGTGTTATAATAAATCTAGTTTTTCAAGAAAGTCAAAAGATAATGTTAGAACTAAAAAATCAAATAACTCAAAATCTGAGTGAGTTCAGCAGCAAAATAGTGAGAGCAGAGGAAAGAATGAATCTGAAGATAGAATGATGTAATAAAATCTGAAAAACAGAGAAAATGGAGAGATACTCATGTTAAAAATGAACTAAGTCCCACAAATCCCTTGTAAGTTATAAGCATCATAAATTAAAAGTGCATTCAATACACTAAGCTAAGCTAAATTTATTCTCAGAACACTCATTAATTTAGTTGAGCAAAATTATCTAATATAAAACTAATTTCATAATAAAATGTTGAGTAAATCGTGTAATTTATTGAGAACATGATAAAATGTGAATACGCCAAACACACTATCTAAAATTTCTGGAAACAGAGTGCACTACAGTGTCATGTGTTTATACCCTCAGGATCACGTGGATGCCTATGAGCCCTGGCCATAGCCACAACCCAGCAGCACCAGAAAGTAACCTTTGGCCTAGCACTAGACAAGGAATAGATCAACATTCGAAGTTTAAAATATGGTTTCCATTGAACCTGTATTGCTGTAGCACTGTTGTAATAAAAAAAAGTACATTTAATCAACATAAGTAGGTGACTCTCTTTCCTGCAAAAAAGATAGCACAGTCAAGCGAACACAAAAGAAAACATAAAGTGAGAGATTCATTTGTTTTTAACTCTTTTAAACACATATGTTTTAAATTACTAATTAAAGCAGAGCTTAGTAGGATGAAATAGAAAACATGAGCTAACTTATTCTGCCTACAATAAATTTACTTTAAATATAAAAGGAGTAGATTGAAAGACAAAATACAGGAAAGATACAATATGCAGATATCAATTATATAAAGCACTATCATGCAAATGTTGTAAATATTTCTTAGAAAAATAATAAGCAAGGTAACAAGATCTTTTGGTTCCTACCTCTAATTTAAACTTGAACTTCACTGAATAGTTTTATCTACTTCATATTCAATTGAAAGCTTTCCACAACATATCTGTGTCACATATTTTTCCAATTTCTGCTGATGTGCTTTCACTTGAAATCTCATATTTCAGAAGTATTTTGTAAATATGTTTCTGAAATCTTAAACTTGGCTGAAAACTAAGAGATCTATATATTAAAAGTGGTGTTTTAAATGGTAAAACTAGAAATTTGATAATGAGATATTTGCAGTAGGATTTCAATTTTTAAGTGAGTGGTATTCATAAACATAGTCGATACAAAAGAGCCTTGAGATACGCCACAGTATACAACTTGAGTTCTCAATGATCTGTTATGTATCAAATAAACTGAACCCTGATTTATTTTTATCATTTTAAAGTATTTAGTATTTGTTGTTCCACTTGCCCTACTCTTAAAATATTTTTTTCTAGAAATGTTTTAACAAAATGGATATTTGAAGCTTTTCAAATTGTTTTGCCACTAAAATGGTTTATTAATAATTACCATCCCTGAGTCAATCCTGGGAAAATCAAACCATACAGTCCAGTTTTTTGGGGCAGGAGGGCTTAGTAGAGCGATATTGTATTGACACAATATGTCTAACAGGTTGAAGGAGCATAGAAAGGAAGATGAGGTCCCCAGGATGATTGAGATGTGACCCTGAGAAATACCTGGTAGCTCTGGTTCTGAAAAATAAAGGTTAGGTGTTTGTATTCTAAGACTTCGGAGACATTCCTCTGAAATCACACAGGATTCTGTTGATTGTCAAAAAAGGCTGCTTAGGTGTAGCTGAAATCTTAGAGAAAAGACCAATTATAAGGGGTGCCAGAATCACCAAGAACATCATTGTGGGCGGTGCAATGCAGCTGCTTTACTGCCGGGGTCTTCCCTAGGTGTTACTCAGCTGCAGGTGGAACAGTTTTTCTCCTGTGGGAACCAAGAAAGAGCTTGCACATTTCAAGTACTAAAACTGCTGCTGTTACTGCAACTGTCCATATCTTTCCTCTGTTGATGGAAAAATAATTCCAAGAAAGTTAGAAGTAGGAATTGCTAGAATTACTTCCTCTGATGTCTAATCTTCTAGTCATTTCCCTGGCAGAAATGAGCCCAAATCCAAATGATAATAAAACCGTATATAATTTTCTCCAAAGCTTTCCCCAATAGGCTTGTGTTACTCTGATTTTCATTACTGTGAACAAAATCAATTTAAGAGAAAAAGCATAGGTACAGTCGAGACCCTTAGGTAGGGAACTGGTGCCCCTTTACGTAGAAAGGAATAGCCTCTGTTTCTCAACAAGCAGTGGAACTTATAGCCTGAGGTTTCGAGACCTACTTCTGTGCAGTTACTCTGGGCTGAAGTCTGTGGTTTTCATGCCTGGAGGTAATCCTGTCTCTTCTAGTACAGGCTGCCATGCCTGCCAAATTGCCCTATTAGTACACAAGACCACATCCCTAGCAACAAGCCCAATATTCAGTAAATCAAGTGTTCACCCTCAAAAGGGTGGAAATGGGACTCATACCCCATAAAATAGGATCACAGACTGAGATTCAGCGGTGTCCTCGGTCTGGGTCCTGCCACTTCTCCAGAATGGCTCTTTATCACTTTGTCTTCCAATACTTACAATAAAATTACTTCCCTTTGCACTGGTATTCTGTTCTGATTCCTCTTCCTCTGACTCTCTGCTCCATCAGACAGAGAGAAGCTGGCAAGGGTGAGTCTGGAGACCCCTAGACCACAGACTCACCAGATGTAACAAAATGGTTTGTTTAGAGAATGGCTTCAGTCTATGATCAGCTGGCTTCAGTGTTTTTAAGCCCAGATGAAGCAGAGCCTCACAGGAGGAAGGTGCGGCACAGGAAAGGGGCTCACCTGAGGGAGAGAAAGAATCAGACAGGAAGGAAGACAACGTCATGCTTCTGTGAGCCAATCCCTTACTGTAAGCACTCTATCTCCCAACAATGCCATCAGATTATGAATATATCAATGGATTAATCGTCTAGTGAAGTCAGAGACCCGATGATCCATTCACCGCCCCAGTCCCGTCTCCAGCATATGTGGGGAACATTGGAGATCCAAAACACAGCCCTTTTAAAAATTAATAATCTAGGGACCAGGGATTTAGCTCAGTGGTGCCGCTGCCTGCCTCTCAAGCGCAAGGTCCTGAGCTCGATCCCGGTACAAATAAAATAAAATAGAATAAATAATAATAACCTAGTACACTAAAACTGATTTTGTCAAATATTTTGATGATAATTTAGCCTGGATATCAAATGTTGTGAAAAAGTATTTTTCCATACAATTTCTATGAATTTACAATTCTTTCGTGAATGAGAAACTATAATATGCATTTTTCTATGATTTTTGCAGTGTTGGGGATTAAAACGAGGGCCTAATGCATATTTGATAAGGTCTGTATCCCCGAGCTAAATTCCCTTTCCTATAATGTCTATATAAAACATAACATACCATGTTTTTATCTTTACTAAATTTATTGGTACATTTTAGGTATAAGATAAAGTTACATTCATCATTGGAATCTTGTACCTTTACCTGATCTTGGTTTTTATTTTATTCCCATTCCCCAGCCCTCCCTTCACCCTCTCACCCTTCCCTGTTTACAAAGACATTGTTTCCTTGTTTTTCCTTTTCAGAATTTTTTTATTTTCCCTTTTTCCCTTTCCCCTACCCCTCCCACTTCCTCTATTCTTTTAGACCTTTCTTCCTATTATACAATATCAATTCTACATTTTGATTCTTATTTACACTTTTCATTTTTCACAACAGATAAACTATTTGGTATTACCATTTTGATCTTAGACTTTCAGAGTGGAAAGATCTGTGTCTTCTCTTTCAGTTGAACTTGTAAAGTCGCTACCATGAGACAATTTGACTTTTTATTTAAATGGTTGATGGATGCTGTGATGCATTAAGGAATGGTCAACTTGGAATGCCCAGTTATGCTGAATCAGTGAAGTTCTGGTGTGGAAGACCCACCTAAGAATTGTTGCCAACAGCATAAAGAGATAACTAGAGGGGAAGATTGTTTGCTGTCGATTTTCTTGGAGAATCTTACTGCGGCTGGTTTTCCTAATGTGAACTCGACTGGTATCATTGGAAGAGTTAAGGTCCTCGCTGTCTTTGAGAATGGCGCTGTTATTGTCAGGAGAGCCCTGATCTTCAACTTGAGCATCACTTCCTGGCTCCCTCAGCCTGACTGCACAGATCCTTTGCTCTGCCAGTGCAGGTTTTCTATCTTCCACCATTGGCCTTTGGCTCTTCCTGGTGCAGAGACTTGATACAGACAGACATGATACAGTGCCTTGGGCTTTAGACCTCTGGCTGGATTCATGGAGGACTTTGCTTTCGACCCTAGGCTTTGGGCTGAAATTTTGAGGGACATTGCAGAGGGATCCAGGCCCTTTGCTAGATTCTTCAGGTCTCTAGTCGGCAGACAGATCTCTTGCACTCCTCTGCATTTGAATTTTTTGGTGACTATTATAAAACAACCCTGTAAATTATGCATCCTGTATTTAATCTATTCCGGTGCAAATCCTGACTACAACATGTGAATACTATGGCTAAGTTCTACCTCTTAGCAAATGCAGTTTGAGGTTGTTATTCTAAATGCTACAATGACAAAATATCAATATTTAAATGTATTATTGACTATTGCTAAATCTTCATTTTTTGTCTTTATTGGAATAAAGTCCTACTCTTCTATTTCATGCGAATTCCAGGTATGTCTTGACAGAAATTAGACAACTTTCATTACCTCTGCTTGTGCTCTCTTTTTTTCTGATGGATAAGTACATGTTGTTTTTATATTGTTCTGACACATAGTTCACATATAAATCACTCACTGAAAGTTACATGTTATTACCACAACCAGTTTTAGAATATTATCGCTTCCTAAGCTGCAAAACAAAAAGAAAAAAAAATTCTCTTGCACAATACCAGTGCTTTTCCATTTTCTTTATGCTTCCTAATTGTAATCTCAAGCATATAATAATTTTTTCTATAATTTTTCCTATGCCAGACATTCCTGTGAAATTGAAATCAACTAATTCAAGTAATTTGAGTATCTTTTTCTCAACCTCCATAGCTATTTCACATTCTGATGGCATTAGGAGTTAATAGAAATCCTTCTTTCTTTAACTTGATTTTCTCATAGCAATGGAAAGCAGATTAACACAAGCCTAATTGTTTGCATCTCAAATCAATATAGTCTTTACTTTTCAACAAACCTACATTTTCCTCAGTCTTGTTAGCTACATATTTTCCCTATTTTTTCACATTCAAAATTTAGATTTGATTGATTTATTTTGTATTCCTTTTATTCCCCGTGGTGCTCTTTCTTGTTTTGTTCCTATACTTGAGCTTTGGCTCATTTTGTTTCTAGTATATTTTTATGAAAATTAGATTATTAGCTTTAGCAATTTCTTCTTTTTTTAAAAAATGCTAATTATTGCTATAACTTTCTCACTGACCACTATTTAATTGTTTCCCATAAATTTTGTTATGATATGCTTTTCATTCATATCTAGGTTTTTCTAGGTTCTTTGGTGATTCCTTTTTTGACTCACTTGTTATTTAGGAATGTTGAATCTTTTCATTTCAATTTGCACATATTAGTGAAATTTTCAAATGTCTTGTTATTATAGAATTCCTGTTATTTCACTAGGAAAGAAAATACTTTTCTAGGATTTCTATCATTTGAAATGCATGTAAACTGGGCATGGTAGTGCACTCCTGTAATCCCAGCACTCAGGAGGCAGAGGCAGGAGGATCGCTGTGAGTTTGAGACCAGCCTGGGCTAAATAATGAGTTTCAGGTCTGTCTCAACTACATAGTGAGACCCTGTCTCAAAAAACCAAAAAAATAAATGAAATGAATTTAAATTTGATTTATAGCTTAATAATAAATGTTCTATTCTGAGGAATGCTTCAGGAGTAAGAGAGAATTTGAATTGTTGTTGGGTCAAAAGTTCTGGAGATGCCTGTCAAGATTTGGGTTTGAGTGGTACTCTAATTGTTTTTTTCTTTATTGTCTTTTGTTAATCTGCTGTAACCATCAGTTAATATGCAGTATTAAAGTTGCCAACTATTGTTTGTGTATTACTCATCACTTCAATACTTTATTTTTTGAAACCTATAATTTGGCTTTCTTTTTAGATCCATATTTGTGTATAATTGCTATATATTTGGGGATGTATATTTTATTATTATAATGTGTTGCCTCTAGAAATTGTTGTTTGTTTTAAATGTTTTCCTTTCTATTGGTACAAGAATCCCTTTTTCTCTTTAGTTGTTTGTATTACATACTTTTCCATAATTTAATTTCTAAGTATTTGAATTCAATGTGTGCCTCTAGTAGACAATGATTGATGATATTTTTCTACACATCTCATCTTATTTTCCTTTTTCTCTTTTTTGCTATTCTTTTGCATTAGCCAACATTTAGTTTAAAATTGTAATTCTTTTAATGATATTTACTATATTTCTGCATTACTTGGTTAAATTGCCATTGTATCTCCTCCTTATTTATTTTAAGTTATCAAAATGTGCATGAGAAGTACAGTAATTTAATTCCAGCAGATAAAATATATTATTCTCATATTACTGTATTTTTTCCTCCTTTTTGAGCTTTTAAAACAATACCCTTATTAAGTTACATATCTACTAATACATTGCTATATTTATTACTTCATCTAGTTTATTGTACTTTAGGTCTAGAAAAGAAT
>NW_022900918.1:20787074-20791311 GCF_012274545.1 Fukomys damarensis | reverse complement strand
TATATGTACACACATATGTATTTGATTGTAGGCATTTTTACTATTTTCATTTGTCGTCATTTTTCCTTATGGATTTGACTATCTGGCATCATTTTCTTATTTTATATTAGCTTTGCTCCTACCTGCTTCCTTTCTATAAATTATCCAATTAATTCCATTTGTTAATTATATGAATTTTGTCTGTAAAGCTGCCCTCTAAGTCAATGTACACACATATGTATTTGATTGTAGGCATTTTTACTATTTTCATTTGTCGTCATTTTTCCTTATGGATTTGACTATCTGGCATCATTTTCTTATTTTATATTAGCTTTGCTCCTACCTGCTTCCTTTCTATAAATTATCCAATTAATTCCATTTGTTAATTATATGAATTTTGTCTGTAAAGCTGCCCTCTAAGTCAGTTAAGAAAACATGTATTTTTAATTGTTTTTGTCATTGTTCTCTGTGTGTATGCATGTATGTGTGTATACATAAATAAATAGCTATTTGGAGTCATTTACTTTTTATTATTTGTGAGAATTTTCTTTTGCATTTCTTGTAAGGTTGATCTTCCAGAAGCAAATTTTCTCAATGCATGCTTATCTGTAAATGTCAATTTTTCACCTTCATTTGTTAAGGACTTTGGGGTATACAATATATTTGATGAAAGAATTCATTTCTCCATTTGTTATATTTTCTTTCTGAATTTTAAATAGGTCATACCATGTCCAGGCCTTTTTTGTTTTAATAAGAAGACAACAGTTAATCTAGTCAGTGTTCCATGATCGGTAATAAATGATCTTTTCTTGGTCCCTTTTAATCTTTTAAAAAAATCTGTACTCTATCGATGTGTATGTGTCTGATTGATAGTCCCTTAAGCTGTGGAAGGCTATTGTACTGATCAGATTGTGGAGGTGTTCAGCAATTTATCAAACAGATGTTTTCCTCTGTTTCTCTCCTCCAGGTGCTCACATCATTCTCATTAATATAATAGATAAAAGCTCTCATCTCTCTAATATTAGGTCTATTTTTCTTCATTGTGCTGTCCGTATTATTCATATTGCACAATCTTTACCATCAAGTTCACTGACCCTTCTACTAATTCAACTTTGACACCCAATAATATTCAAATCCAGAATTTCAGTTTTTCAAAAGTATCTTCTTTATTTAGCTTTAGTGTTTTGTGAGACATTGTCATCATACAGCCTTTAATTTTTAATGATTTTTTTTTCTTTTAAGTCCCACAAAGCAATAGTTTCACAGGTAATTTCTATCACTTCTTTACTTTCTGACTATATTCACCTTCACCTTCCTTTTTGCAATTGTTAAAAATGAGGGAATGCATTGTGTGGATTCTAGAAAATAGTCTCTTCTGTCTTTAGGGCTTATTATTGTTTTCCTAGTTATATATAGCTACTAGTACTCTAAGCTTTTATTTTCACCATTGAAGCTCCATCTTATTACTGAGCTGACTTATAAAATACGGGCTCCTGTACTTTGTACTCAAAGTGAAGTCTCAGCCCAATGCAGCTTGGAGCTAGGTAGAAGACTACAGCCCAGATAGTTGGCTGTGCTCACCTGGAATTAACTCCTGAAATGTGAAGCTGAGTATACTGAAAAATGATGATGGTCTACTTCTCTTCTCATTGTGATACTGCAACCCTCAACTGGGAGGCGGGGCAGTAGAGGAAGCCACACATCTCTGGAACAGACTTGCTAATCTCACCTAAGCTAAGCACTATAACAAAAGACCTGTAGACCTCACTGTTCTTACTAAGATTTATTATATATACCTTGAATAAATGTTTCTTCATTTCTTGCATATTCTTAGAAAAAATTTTCAGGAAATTCAAAAGCTAATCTGTTTATTATTATTTTTTAATTGTCTGGTAGTTTAAACTGATTTCATTGAGAGAGATGCTATAATTCCTCCATCATTATTAAGAATATATTTCTCAATAGCATAGCTGTATCTGCTTTTTGCTGAAATTGTATAGAATCGCTTATGAAATGAGGTGAAACTAATACAAATTGTTAGGTGTTATGTACAATTAAAAATGATTTTATGTCATCTAAAATATATGTATTTAATGATACTATATCTCCCTTTATTTTACATTTTATAATATGAAAAACAAATATTTCATTTGAGTTAAAATTACTAGTAAGACAGGAAATGATAAAATATAAATTCCACATAGAGCTAAAAATAGTAATTGTTAGCAAGGGAATTAAATATGCATTATTAAAGATTTGCTCTGATACTTTCATCATTCAATTTATGGACATTTCCTTTTATCGTTACTGCTGCCTATGAATGAAGCCACTTGAATCCAGAGTCATTTTCATTAAGTCCAATCCTTTTGAAGTAAAAATCTGTTAGCTGGACAGAAGTAAAAATTGCCTTTTGCTATAAATTATTTTTAATGTAACATATAATCTTCAAAGAAACATTTTTCTGAGAGGCATGCAAAAGCTGCACTCGAAATAGTGTTGAAAGGCTAAAACTCTCTTTAATTTTATTGTGAAAGAGGAAAAATATTTTATAGTCTATTTAACAGGTGAAGTATTCTTTTGCTGGGTTAGAGCTCCCCTATGTGGCTGTTTTGTTGAGAGACGCTAGGGTTTAACAATGTATTGTAATTAAACCTAAATTAAATTCCAATATTTTTCCCCAATATAAATATATTGATGTAATCACCTATAAACCATTTTAGAATTTGTAAAAATAATTATTTTTATTTTTATGAATTAAAATGCCCTGAGAAAATTTCATTGAATGTCATTTAAGAGAGGAAATAAAGTTGAATATTATAAAATACATATTAGGTAAATATACGCCTAAGTTAATATGTACTAATTTACTATACTTGATCAGACATTAACATTTGCAGTATTTTTTCCATAAGCATTAGTGAACAAATTTTACTTCTCTTCATTTAGCTGATTTCTCTTTATCAAATTAACATTTGCACTTTTAGGGATAAGAAAGCACAAAGAAATAACGTGGTCAACAATACATTGAAAATTTTGTCGGGAACATAATTCATGTAAACACATTTCAAATAATTCAGGTGAATACTGACAAAGATTTTTTTACATTTTGGCTTGAACAAACTTTATTCAGGATTTAGCATCTTCTGATAGGTCTCTGCGCAGTTCCTTATACTTTTTCTTTTTTACAATAGGGTATTATGCATTTCCAAAAGGTGTAAGAAGGTCTTCTGAAAGTTTCACCATAGAAAATGATTAATATCTATCTTGATGGGTTTAACCTGATTTGAATGTATACTTGCAATGAAACATTACCCTAACCTAATTACAGTGTATATAATTAACAGTTTTGTGTATGTGTCTTTTATCAATAAATTTAATTTAAGTAAATTTTAAAAAGTTTTGAGACAGGGTCTACCCACTGTGTCGCCCAGGCTGGCCTCCCAAATTCCAGGGTAACAGTGTTTGTCACCAAGCCCGGCAGTAAATAGTGTTCAAATTCAGTTTTTGTGAAGATTTTTCTTAAGTTATTTTAGTAAGAATCCTTCACTTTCCATTAATCTATCTCAATATTAGTTGTATTACTCATTTCCATAATCCCTCAGCCAATGTCGAATTACTCTGGTTTGTTTTCAGCAAGTACATTCCTAGTTTAGTAAAACCAGACTTCTCCTTACTGTTGAAATTTCCTTTAAATATCTTTTCATCCACTAGCACCATTGCTGTTAATTCCTTGCTGTAATTTCTACCTGCTCTTGTTGTTGCTGTTCTCAGAGCTGGATTTAATCTCTCTCACCATCTAGGAGGACAAACCTGTTGCAGTAATTTTGATAGCTATTGTGAAATTTCTGAATAAAGAATTCCATACACTATGACAAGTGCCACTGAAAAATATTTTTCTACCTGGACAATATAAATTGTGATGAGATGTGAAAATGAGTTTATTTTACCACATAGCAGGAATATCTGAGTCCAACAGGATATCTCCATTTGAGTAAGTGGTAAAAGTACAAGTAAAATTAAGCAAAATGGCACGGCATATTTGGAAAATCAGTATCTGAAAACGGTATCAGACATTGCATCTGGGAAGAGAACCAGTTATGCTGTACATAACATTTTATAATTTATATTAAATTTGCATAATACCTAGAATTTAAAGAGAACATTTTAAAGGTAAAATGAAGATTCATCTTATATAATTTAGTTTTACAAATTTTCGACAATGAATATTCATATTCCATGATTTAACTATTTAACTTTT
>NW_022900918.1:20762220-20786892 GCF_012274545.1 Fukomys damarensis | reverse complement strand
TTTTTTTAGTTTTTTGAGACAGGATCTCACTATGTAGCCCAGGCTGGTCTGGAACTCACTATGTAGCCCAGGATTGTCTCAAACTCACAGCAATCCTCCTGCCTCAGCCTCCTCAGTGCTGGGATTATAGGCCTGCAGCATCACGCCCAGCTAATGATTTAATTTCTAACATATGCATAATTCTGTTTTTCTAACAATGCAAAAATATTTTGTATGAAAGAAGTATTAACAGCTTGAAAACAATCTGAACATAAAAAGTCACAAGGAAATATTAACACCATACTTCAGTAAAATAAAAAGAAAAGAGATATCACTGAAATAAAAAATAATGGATACTTAAAGGAGAAAAGATTTACGTTATTGGTTCCTGGTTTCAGAAGTTTTAGTCCATGGTTGGCAGGCTCCAATTCATAAAAGTGTTAGAATGGTGGCATAGAAGAAATTTCTTCAACTCACGCCACTTAGGCAGTAAAGACAAGGGAAGAAATTGAGAATAAAAGGTCAGGGACCAAATGTAGTTCCCAAAGTCATGCTTGAAAGACTGACCCAGACACACCTAGAAATGTGTTTTCCTAATACCTTGGCATCTCTCAAGCCAATCAATCATGTTGATAATCAAGTTTAACTATTACAAGTCCATCCCTTATCAACTTGACATTCAACCTGTATTTAAAACTGTATTTAGTCTCCAAATACAGATTATAACGAGGTTTCAATTTTACCTATTGTGAAAAAACTCCCATGTACAAGGAAGAGCTAATTACTTTCCCCAAATTTCAACTATTTCAGCATTGCCAAAAATTCAAACTTCAAAATATTCTCTGAGACTCAAGCCTGCATCTTAGCTGTGCATCCCTTATAGAAATTTAAAGAACAAGTTATATGCTCCCAAGATATAGTGGCCTAGGTTAAATATTCCCATTTGAAAAGAGAGGAATAAGGAACACTGAGGGAAATAGAACAGAATTGCGCCAAAGCAAAACTGAAACCAAATGGGGCAAATATTAAATCCTGTAGTTCCATGTTCAGATTCCAGGGCTCAGGATGCTGAGATACAATGAACAGGGAACTAAGCCTTGCTGATTGCAACCTAAGTCTTTGTTTTTGGCTGTTTTCCTTTGCTGTATGTACAGGTGCTTGGTAGCCATTCCACATCCATCACAGCTCCAACTCTCTGTAGTCTCCATCGGAGCTAAAGCCTCATTTCCGCAGCATAATCCACTGCCCATTCAGGGCCTCTTGTCAGGAACTGGGGCCCAGTCACACACTGCAGGGGTTTCCAGTCTTTCTTTAAATATTACAAGGCAATTTTGCACCGTAGCTCATGCATTCTGCATATCTGCAAAGCCAGCAACAGTACATCAAGGTCTGCTAATACTTTGAGCCATTTCCGAGGTCTTTGGCCCATGGCTGCAGGGTGGGTTTTATGTGCCTGGGTGGCTGAGCATAGTAAAGTGAATCCCCAAGAGCCAGTTCAATAGTTGGCCTTCTCAAGCCGAGAGCACAGGGGTTCTCTTCTCAAGGGAAATCTTTATGCTTTCCCATTACTGATTCTGGATATGAATGGGGTTTTTTGATTTTTGAGATTCCATCAAAGCATCTTAATACTTTTCCTAGTGCTTCATAATGATACTAATTTTGTCTTCCACCACTTTCTTTGGCCCCAGGTTAATACATGCTTTTTTCCTGAATAATCTGTTCCAAACTCTTCAGCCCTGCGTTTTGCTTCTCAATCTTAGTGAAAATGTGACTAAAAGAAGCCAGTAATATCTGCGCCATAGCATGAACTCTGTGCCGCTATGAAATTTCCTCTGTCAGATTAATCAGTCCCTTCCTACTGTGCTCAGGTTTCACGAAGTCTCAGTACATGGAAAAAAGTAAACAAGTGTTTTCTGTAATGTAAGATGCATGGTCTTTAGTCTAATTCCCAGTAGATTCTTCATTCCCATCTGACATCTCACAAGCCCACATTCCTATCATCAACATTTTGGCTTTTTGAACTCCCACAAGAATCACTAAATGACACTTTATGGCTTTTCCAATGCTCCATTTTCAAGCCATTCCACATTACCCACAAACCGAATCCAAAGGCTTCTAAACTGTGCATATGGTTAGGTATAGTCACAGTGATGACTCTGTTGCACAGTACCGGTTTGCTGAGTTAGCTTTTAGTTGCTGGGACAAAATATTGGACATCCACAATTTACACAAGTGATTAATTTTGACTCATGGTTTCAGAGGTTTCAGTCTATGGTTAGTTGGTTCCAAGTCAGAAATCATACACTAAAAGACATAAGAAGTTAATAGCAGAAAGTCCTAGTAGAGGAAAACTGTTCAACTCATGACATCTCATAGGCAAAGAGCACAGGAAGGACCCTAGAGAAGGGATAGGCGTCAAATATATTCTCCAAGGACAAACTTCCAAGACCACCCAGATACACCCAGAAGTGTGCCTTTCTAATCTCTTTGGCATTTCTCAATTCAAACAAGTTATAATCAAGATTAATTATAACAAATCCATAAGCTCTAATCAATATTCTGTAATTTAATGAGTGAATTATCTGGTTGTGAAATGAAAAATGTCCTTAACAAGGAAGGTTTCTAGTAGAGATATCATACAAAATTCTGACTTGCAAAATTACTAGACCAAGCTAATACCATCAAAATCCACGCTGACATTGGTAGCAATGGATATTTCAAGATAACTGAATTCATCTTATCTAGAAACCAAGGTAAAATATTAGTTGGGAGGAAAGGTAAACTTCAAATATCTTGTCATTTAAAAATAAATCAAGGAGGAATGTGTTAATAAAGGAAAGTTTTATTCTACACAGTACAATGATATTCAGTTTTCTGAATGTGTACTTGAAATCAATCTAGCATTTTAATTCCATTTGGTAACTAATTTCAAATAAGTTATTGGACAAATATTTAACATATCTAAGAACAGATGGACAGTACATGTGTTATAGGATCATTGTTTTGTAAACAATATTTGATTTATGAAAGACACTGTGACTTTATATTTTGCAGCCCTAAATCCTGCACGATACCTTCATAGTTAACACTAGGTTAAATGCATTCAATCCATGCTTTATCTACAGCATATCTGATAGTTGTAGAGAAGAATGAATTAACATGGGATATTTTAAAGAATACCTAAATGATCTGTCAAAGTTTTGCTGCATATTTTCTATTAAAAGGGAGTCATGATATTATATTAGTAAGTAATAAATGTGTGGTAAGCAAGTAGAGACATTTGGAGAAGAAACAATAGGTTGTAAAATACTGTAGTCATTTCAGTTTTTATTCATTGGTTTTTGCTCTCAATTCCACAGGCCTTCAGGCAAAAGGAAAAACACAAAAGGGGAGAATGTAAAAGACAGCTTATAAGAACAAACTGATTATCTAACAAACTAGCTGCATCCAGAAAATACACGAAAATGGTGGTCCAATACTTGAGAGATTGGAAGGAAAAAGAACTCACTGACGTGAAAAACGATGCACAGCAAGTAAGTAAAGCTGAAACCATAGATTTAAGCCCCTGCCACAATGCTGACTTTTGATATTTTAATAAACATGTAGCTGTGTGTTTGGAGAAGTAAAAGAGTAAGTTTGAATAGAAACATAAATGAAATAGAATAATCATAGTTACTGAATGTTTAGTATGGGGCAGACAATGAACAGATATTTTAGATAAAATATTCTAGCGATTAAATAGCTGTGAAAAAGAATTTTACACAGATCATAAAGTTTGACTAAATTTGTTCATTGTTTTCGTTATTATTATTTGCATTAGTTTTATCAGTAGTGAATAAAAGAACACACATGACATATAGATAAAAAAATGACCAACTGAATTACAAAGAAATAAAAGGACCTCAGTAATACAATTTCTGATATACCCTAGCCAATGCCTGTGCTTTTTAGCATCTTTAAAAAATTTTATCTATTCTCACTGATATGGAGGGATATCTTGTGGTGCTGATTTTCATTTTCCTAAATATTATTATTTTGAACATCTTTTACTTTAGTCTGCATTATAAGATTTCTTCTGTGATGTCTCAAACCATTAAGTTAATGATTTGTTTTTACTATCAATTTATACTTACATTTTATATATTCTAGACACAAATAATAGGGCTTCATCAAGACTATCCTTATTTTTATTTCTTTTTGAAACATGTAACTTGAAACTACTTCTCCTAGTCTGAGCATGTATTAATTGTTATTATGTATTCTTTTCATTTGCATTATTCAACCCAGGGCCAGGTTCCTGTGAGGTAAGTGCTCCAGCACTGAGACACATCTCCACACTTGCATTACTTTTAAACAGGGTGAGACCCTGGCTTTGATTTTGTGGTCATCCTGCCCCAACTTCCACAATAGCTGGGTTACAAAGCATTTAACACTACACCTAGTCACATTTTAATTTCTTGATAAAGTACTTTTGGATACAAAATGATTTAAATTGGATGAAGGTCATTTCATCTTTTTTTTTAGAAAAAATATCATACTACTGTCATATCTAAGAAATCATTGCCTAGTCTGGGTCACAGATATTAGCTGTCTCTAACACAAGACATTTCTTACATGTTTCTTACATTTAGGTTTAAATTTATTTTGAGTTATTTTTGCATGCAAAAATGAAGAATGCAACTAGATTCTTCTGCATGTGGATGTTCCATTTTTCTAGAGCCATTTGTTTAGAAAAAATTATTACTTCCCCATCGAATTTACTTGGCACATTACCTGAGATTATTTGGCCATATTTAAAGGTTTGTTTATGGACTTTCAGAGCCATTTTAGTTATCTATAGGGTCATCCTGAAACCATCCCAACAATTACAATTAATGAAACTTTATGCCATATTTTGAATGTAGGTTTCTAAATTTGTCCTTTAATTGGCAGTTTGGATCCCTTTTATTTCCAGGTGAAGTTTAGGATAAGATTCTAAATTTTTGAAAGCAGGACATTGTACACTTAAAAATATATTTATTGGTAAATCAATTTTCAGAATTTTGCCATCTTAAAGCTACTAAGATTTCTAAGCTGTGAATATCAGAATAGCTTCATTAATTCTTCATCATTCTTACTTGTTTCAACAATAGTTTTTAAAATTCTAGCACATAATTTTATACCTGCTTTATTAAATTAATTTCATATTCTTATAAATAAAAATTTTCTTAATTTTGGTTTATGATTGTTTGGCTAGAATATAATAATATAATTGAATTTTTCATGCCAATCACATTTTTCATAGTCTTACTGAACTAATTATTTGTAGTACTATTTTTAGTAGATTTCTTAGGATTTTCTCATAGCACGATAATGATCTGGGCATAGGTATAGTTTTTCTTCCTCTTTTATAAATTTGACCTTTGTTCTTTTTAGCTTCTAAGTATACTGGATCTCAAGTTAGTGGTGAATATAATGGAGCTTTTTCCTCATAACTGTTCTGAATTTGTGAGGGTTCCAATAATGAAAATGTGCTTAACATTGTTGAATGCTCTTTTGTCTGCAGTTTTATTTTCACATGATTTCTTTCTGTATTTGTTTATATTGGTCTCAAACATTTAGGGAAGTATTGACATTAATCTTTTTTATAAATTTGTCTTCTCTTCCTTGCAAGTGTTTGTGAAAGAATAATGTCAACACTCCCTTAAATTTTTGGTAAAATTCTCCAATAGTGTTCTCTAAGTGTCAGATATTTGCTGAAAGTTTATGATTTTTTTTTTCTTTCCTTCTGGTATCCGGGATTGAACTGTGAACCTTGTGTTTACAAAGCAGTCTCAGCACCACTAGGCTACAACCCCAACCAGGAAAATTTATGAATTCTAATTCAATGTCTTCTTTTTTTAATAGTTCTATTCACATTATTATGTCTGTTTTAATCAGTTTTTTGTGTTATGACTTTGTAGGAATATAACTTTCATCTGAATCACTAATTCTTGCATAAATTTTTACAAATAATACAGTAAAAATCCTTTCTATTTTGAAAAGTGCAGTCATGTGCTTGTTTCTTTCTTGATTTTGGAAATTCATGCTTTTGTATTCA
This sequence comes from Fukomys damarensis, assembly GCF_012274545.1. Taxonomy (NCBI): domain Eukaryota; kingdom Metazoa; phylum Chordata; class Mammalia; order Rodentia; family Bathyergidae; genus Fukomys; species Fukomys damarensis. The sequence continues at coordinate 20,780,834 of NW_022900918.1, read as the reverse complement.
CTTTTTGTTGAGCAGTGTACCAGTGCAGATGGATGTTATACAGTAGAACCTGTTCAACTTCTGTCTTGTATTATTGCAAACACTTTCATACATGGATGGCCTTATAAGACTTCCAAGAGTAGTTTAAAGAGTTTTAAGTCTATGGATGTCGTATCCTCTTTTTCATTTTCAGCTCTTTGGTACCCACTGTTAGATTTAGATCCTATTGCTTTTTCAGTTTACTGTGAGATTACCTGGTTGTTTTTAATTAACATCCTAAGAATGGGTGCATTCACACAGTAAAAGCTTTGTGTTAGGATCTTCCAAAAAAAATAAACCAATAATTCTCTGGGGGGAGAGTTTTGGAGTTCTCCAAAATTGTACCATGTGAAATGCCTCTAAACGACTACTTTTCATACTTATTCAACCATGAATCACAGGGTTTTACAACTATCTTAGAGTTCGGAATACAGGTATGGGAATAAGAGAAGTTAAAATCCTACAGAACTAATTTTTTCTGAGATTTCATTATTTACAACAATGAAAGCCTTCAGTTAGTTTCACATATTTGGTTAATTTCCTAAACTCTGCAAGTGTTAATTTTGACAATTATTGTCAGCATTCCTTTACATGCAGATCTATGCTTCATAAATTATGTCTCTCTAACTCTGGTGCATTTAACGTCATTAATTTAAACTTAGTTTTATATGTACTAATTGTTCTAGTTCATTATGAAAGAGTTTTTTCAAATTTCTCATGTCTTATAAGAGACATCTCCAAGAACTGGCAAGTTCACTTTAATTTTTCTTTAACTCATTATCAGAACAATCACTAAGTCTGAGACTTGCAAATCAACAGCATGCTAAATAAAAATATATATATTCCTAAAATAATTCAGTGTTTTATATCTATATGTATTTTAACCCTTCTACAAACTAGATTCCATTACAGTTTTATATTGCTTTCACAAGAAGACTCTAAGTGTCCAAACACTGCCAGGATGCGCTATGTCCTCTAGGTTTTGAAATTGTCATCTGTCCTTACCCAGTTGAGCTTGCTCATTTCTAGCAAGAATCTTTCTGAGTCAATTTTAAAGAGCATCTTATATCTTTGATATGTGTAAACCTGTGATATAGCATCAAACGCTACCCTCTCACAGCTTCCAGGAAATATCTAATCTCTCTGGCCTGCCTTCGGCAAGAATCCTGTCAAGTTAACACAGCTTGACATGCTCCTTACCCAGGATGATTCCTAGCTATTTTCTAATCTCTAATTTCTATTTTCCACCTTCTAATTCTACTTCTTCTTAGCCTTAACTCTCCACTTGCCTATGCTATACACAGGAATTGATTGCAAGTCTATCCTGAGCTCACTTTTCTTCTATCACAATATCTCCTGGGTAAAATCTGTTTTTACTGATTTAACTACTGTACAATTTAATTTTACTGATTTAATTACTGTTATTAGATATAGTTACATAATTCCCCTAATATGATAAATCACACACACACACACACACACACACACACACACACACATTTTATCTTTTTTTTCTGATGCATCATTTTAATTTTACAATTTATCAACAATCAAATATTATCTTCTCATCTTTGGACTGAAGAATTTTCCTTAAGTTTTATTGAAAATTTGCCTTTAAATTGGAAATACCTCATTTGCACTCCTTTATAGGCTAATTCATAGCATCATAACTACTTTAATGCTCCAAAACCATATATAAGTATTTCAAGTAAACACAGAGAGGGATTGTTATTTTCCTGTACATAAAAAATGGCCTCTTTCACCAATAATAGATTTTAGCTAGAGATAATTTAATTTTGCTTCTGAGCCTGTAATCAAGTTTCACTTATATTGCTTATTAATATGACAAAATTAAAAAATTATACTGCAAAATAATCACTTCATAGGGAAGTGTAATAGAGATAAAAATTGAGAGAATAGTCTTTAAATGAGATAACTGCAGGTACATTATGAGATGTGACAAAGCAAAATGACCACAGATTTTATTGTTATGAGTAAATTCTCTCTTTTATGCAGGGAAAAAATTGTACACTGGTATTTCTAACTTGTTCCTTTTATTACTACTGCTTGTTATTCTAATTTAATAATTTAATATTATATGAGTTAAATTTATTAATATCAACTTCAGGTATAATCATATATGTAAAAACTGTGAAAATGTTAACAAATTTGGAAAATAATATACTGTATTACAAATACTACAAATTAATTTATATTTAGAATGAGATATTGACCTACTATAAAAAATAAACCAATTTAATCACTTAAGTAGCTACTCAGCTAAATAAAGGAACTAATTCAGATGTTAGTCCTTAACTTTGGATCAAGTTTCTTATATTTAAAATTTGCAAGGAGTGGGTGATGGGAGGGCAGGGACATAGGAGAAAAATGGGAACCAAGACCTGTCATGTAGAGGTACAAGATCCCAACAATGAATGCAACTGTACTGTATGCCTAAAATGTACCAATAAACTCAATTAAAATATTTGCTCATCATTAAAATCATTCTACCCATGCATGGTGACACCTGCCATAGACTCAGTCATGGAGGAGGATGAAGAATAGCAGTTGCAAAGTATGAAGCCTGCCTGGCAACTTAGTGCCAACCTGTATCCAAAAATGGGGCTGAGGATATAACTGCAAAACTTTGTGGGTTCAAACATCAGTCCGGAAATAAGTAATTAAATAAATACATGCATTCTGAAAATAAATATCTTTAAAATCACTTTCAAATTTGTATTTCTTGACAAAATATTTAAAGATTTTCTTTCGCAACCCAAAGAAACAAAGGAGTTTTTATGTTATTCCATTTTATATTTAACTGCAGATTAGAGAATAAATTAAATAAAATGAATGCAAAATACAAAGATTGATGAGAACTAAAACTGCAATTATTCATAAAAATAATTGTAAACATAGAAAACTAGTACATAGCAAATGCCCAGATAAATAGACAAAATATAAGGATAAATTACAAAGTCAATTTTTTTTTTACTTTTATTCGTTTCATATTCACTTGGTCTGGACTTCATTTAGGCATTTGTTTTTCTGCAAAACGATGTTGTGAAAGAGTGACAAGATTTCAGTAATAAAGAGTAATGACACACTTTTATACAAATAGTGAAGTTAGTCATTAGTATGATTATGAAATCTAAACTACAAATTTTCTCCATAAGACTAAAATATGAAATAAAAATGACAAATATAAAGAAATGGAATACTTTTACAATATTTCAGCCTAATTTGATTTTCATGATAGCTCAATGACAACATTATTTGAATAACGCTGACTTCTAAAGATGGTTGTGCAAACTGGTATTTCATGGGCAATTAAAGTAGAAAGATATAAAAAGTAAGTTTGGCAAGCAAGGTAATTTTTAAGTTATAACTATTATTGGACTAGTTGAAGTGAGGTTAAGGAGAGTGGATATTATGTGAATGTATATATAAAACAAATTCACAGAGATAGAAAGAAATTTGTAGTGTCCTGTGACAATGAAAATTTTTAGGAAAAAGCGTAAATGATTTTATGGATTATATGAAAATTTCTTAAAAATTAGTGTGGGTTTGTAAAATTTGTTAATTTACATTAGATCACTGAATTATAACTGTGAAATTGTTCAGTGATATGAAATAAAATATGCCTCAATACATTTGTAAAAAGTATTTTGTCAATAATTGTAACCAAGGACCGCAGATTTAGCTCAGCAGGGATTTACCTAGCGCGAGGACCTGAGTTCAATCCCCGGTACCAATAATTAATTAATTAATTAATTGTAACCAAAATAAGCATCGTTTTAGTAAAGATTGTTTATTTTGTTTACACTTAGTAAATTTAAATGTGAATTGAGCAAATGGCTTTTGGCATCAGAATCATGAAAGTCTTATTTTCTCTTTTCTTTTATATTTTATGTTTAACAAATGTTTCTCTTGGAGTAAGAGGTAGTGGACACCATACGTGTGAGCTTAAAGAGTCTGTACGTTATTCAGAAATATGTAATGTGAAAGTAAAAGATAAAATATATTCCATGGGTTTTTAAAGAATGAAATCGTCTCAGTATTTAAAAAAAATGAATATAAGAGAGAGAACAACTTTAACGTTACTGGAGCAAGACAATTCATTTGATAAAGCTGTCTTTGTAAAAACTATCTGTAAACTTGAGGAGTGCCAAATATTCTCTATAGCAATATGCACAATAAAGGAATACATCATTTTTCAACAGCTTTTGCCACTGAAGAAAATTTCTTGTATGGTAATACTAATATCTAATACAGATCATAGATGACAACTACAGTTTTAATAAAATAACACATTAATTTAATTTAGAGGCCTAGAAAATAAACATTTATAAAATTTTAAAAATAAATGGCTTTGTGAATTTTATTTATGTTACAATGCTATTATAAATTTATTTATGAGCTATTTTCACTCATTTTAATTTAGCTGTAAAACGAGTGTATATTAAAGATAATATAAGCATTGTGCTTCCACATCTTATTGGAGCATTTTCACATGTGAACAGTATAGGGCAATATTTGCCCCTGCCCCAATGCCATGTATGTACACATTGGTCTGTGAGTTCTGGTTATTTTTTTCACAATCATTTATAAGACTTTCCTGTCTCTTTGAAATTGCCCAGAAAATATTAGACTTCAGCGATTTGACAATTGCTTGGTTTTGATCATCTTTTAATCTATTACAAAATAAATTGCTCTGAACTTTTTCAGTACAAACTCCTATTACTCAACTTGATACACTGAATTCAAACTAAATTTTCAATGTTGTGAAATATAAGATTTCCCATTATAAAAGATGAGTGAGAAAGAACTCTTTAAGAGTTTCAGAGCCACGCTTCTCAGTGGGAACATGGACACCACAAATGGTATGAAGTGTGTCACAAAATAGGATTCATGGGGAATACTTTCCAAAGGAAACAGCAGAACTTTAACAAAACCTTGAATTCCCATTCCTAAGAGAGATCATAGCTGATCTGGACATACATCAAATGTTCCAGGAGGAATTCAATTCCTTTTAGCTCTGCTTGCAGGAGAGACGAGGAACAGGGTCAGTCCAGGCACCCAGACAGCCGTGGAGCTTTCTGTAAGAATCGAATGTTTGAAACTCCTAAGAGTAAGGAAGAAAGGAGGGGACTGCACGATCACCAAAACTGGATTGGTAATTTAGTGGCGATCAGAAGTTTCCTTATTTTGTAATAATTATGCAGAGAATGGCATAATTATGGAATAGTTTCATATGTGAAGCCACTCATAAATATTTCCCTTTAATATGCTTAAAATATATTTTGTGCATGGATAACAAGTATTTTTGGAATCACTATGAAGTCTATTTTTTTTGATTGGCATATGTTTATGATACATGATCACTTTATTTGTTTGGGGAATTGACACTTATTTATAGCATATCCTGATAATCTTTAGTCCTCTTCTCCTCTTTCCTTGCCCTTGATCTTCATTTCCAAAATTTCTGTTCCCCTGCTTCCTAATATCTAATTTTTAAAACTATTTCTATCCTTAGATCATGTAATCAAATAAATCATTTATTCAAGGCATAATGACACATCCCATAATCCAACCACTCAAGAGGCTGAGGCAGGAATATCTCCAAGAGTTCAAGACCAGCCTGGATTACATAGTGAATCAGAAACCATCCTGGACTACATAGTCAAGATGGTGTTTCAAAAAAAAATCACTTATTAGAATTTACTCATACAAACTACTTCTCTAAAATCTAAATACCCCTGACATCATTTACATACACATTTCATTATTTATACATATTGACATTTTAAAATAAAGTCATTATTGGATTTAGGAAGAAATATTTTGTTTCATCTCATTTTTTTTGTTTTATTTAAATCTTCACAATACTTCACCAACATAGATACTCTGTGTAGCAGCCACAGCGATTTAATTACGGCATAATTTAAGGCTTAATGAAACAAAATATTTTTTAAATGTTTTATAATCATATATGTGTGTGTGTGTGAAATTTTACTTTTTAAACTATAAATTTACACTTTCATAATTTTGGCATTTTATTAAGTAATTGATAAACTCCATAGGGGCTGTATCATTTTAAAATTGTACCAAGAACAAGAGACATCCCATTATTTTACATCCTCACCAACACTTGCTACTTTTTGTATTTTTGATAGTGGTGCCAGATATCAAAGGCCTTGGCTAGTGACATAATGAACTTTAATTTTTTATAAGCAATCCCTAGGACAAGGCATTTCACACTGCACAAAATTTGGATCAAAATGAAAGTGAAGTTTTACAGGGAACCACACAACTAGTCAAAGGAAGAGATTCTCCAAGAAGTGAGAATACAGCAAACTCAGCTTCACCGGCTTATTGCTGCTGGGATGCTGTACTACTTGTTGAAGTGATTGTGGCTGTTGGTTAGACAATCACAGAGGAGTTAGATGGAAAGAGAGGAAGTAAAAGCACAACAAATCTCATGATTCTTACTAAGATCCAGGAATTCATTTTTTGAAAAAAAATACTCTTCCTAGACTGCTGCAAATCTTTGAATAATTTCTAAAATTCAACTTTTGTTGAAAGAGAAAACTGTTAGAGTCCCTTGTCCTGGGATTTTTCTAGTCTGGTTGTGTATTAGTCTGGTTTGGTCTGCAGTTTTGTTTTCTGTCTACTGTGCCCCAGGTGACACACAAAGTTGATGTTTCCTTAAATAATCTTGGAGTGAAAATGACATGTACTTGTTTGCTTTATATCCTGACCCACTTTTGGCCCACAATTTCTATTCTATCTGGACAAATCTTTAATACTTTGAAGAAGATATTTGCATGTATTTTTTAATAGTATGGTTATTTGAGATCAATCTGAAATTTACTTCAAATGTACAGAGAGGTAAAGAAATGAAAGTCAGAGGAATAGATATATTATTTTAGATTCAAAAATGCTGAGCATGATTATGTTTAATAAAGAAAACTGTGAGGAGAAAGTGATTGGAGATACTTGAAATCAGGTAGAAGTGATGAAGCCTTTTGATGAGGATGATTGGAATAAAAATGGAAGAATATCTCTGAATAAGAACAGTTCAGCTGTACCATTGAAATCACTTCACAAATATGATTTAAAAATCTCTCTCTCTATTTCTCTCTCGCTATGATAGTAGAGGCTAGTGAAATGGCTCTGATTTCAGGCTTGGGGTAGAAATCCTGAATAACCTTTCTGTGTCACATGAATTAATGTTTGTGTCCAAAGATAACCTACTGTGGGATATAAATTGGAATCTTCTTTGTAGAGAAAATACACTTCTGAATACAGAGAGAGCTTTGCAAGATCCTCACTTTGTGACTGATTTCTATTTCTAGCTAGGCCAACTTCGCCTGTACTACAGATATTTAGAAGTTTTCTTTAGACTCTAAGTGAATAAAACATATTTTAAACTACTTCAAGGTCAAATGGGAAGATGACAAAGAATAAAGAAATAAAGGAAATGAACAAGCTAGTTTTTTATATAAATGAAAGGAAATAAAAATATTCTGGCCTTAGGAACAAGTAGATCCAGGATTTTAGTTCACATACTGATTCCTCTCTTCATGATTACAATTTTTATTTCTCAGTTCTTCGATTGACAACAATCTATTCCCATGCAGTTAGAAATACACACTGAAGCTTAAAACATGGGTGTTGGGCCTGTGTTAGGAGGCCTTAAGTGGTCACATATTACTACTTAATTAATGATTATTAGCATTGCAGGGGGCCTTTTTTTCTTGACAAAGTACATCACATTTTTAACTTCTGTTGTTCTCAGAGTATTCTTTAACAATATTTTCAAAGTATAGAGAACACAAAAGGATAAAACAAGGAGCACTGAGCTACTTCGCTATCCACGAAGCAAGGAAGGATTTTCTGAGATTTCACCCTTGGAAACTCATATACTTTCCCTTAACAATTTTAAGTGCAATATGTTCTAAATATTTTCCCAGTCTCAAATCTCCTTTGTCTTTTAAAAAAATTCTCTTTGCTTTAATTACCTAGATTGTCTCATTTTCTGCAGATTAGAAAAATTCAGTAAGACACAAGCTAAAACAAAATTGTTTAAAGAAAAAAAGGACTCAAATTAAAATGAGAAAAAGCTGCTTGGTACTGCTTTTCTTTTCTATTTTGTCCTCTTATTATTTTTATTATGTTTAACATATGTTAGGTTTTTTTGTCTGTTTGTTTTGCTTTGTTTTGTTTTTGGTACTAGGGATCGAATTCAGGTCCTTCAACTTGCAAAGCAGGTGCTGGAACCACTGAGCTAAATCCCTGGCTAACATAAATTAAAAATGTACACTTTTCCAGGTTTAACTTTTTCTTTATTACTTTTTAAAATAAATTTATAATTTTACATATATTGACCAATTATTTGGAGGAAATAAACAGGCTTAAAATTCAACCATGAACAAATATCTAATCAAACTGTAGTAGTCAACGAAAAGATTTAAAATTCAATTTTTTTTATTTCCTATGCTAATCATTATATTTTTCAAATACAAAAATTTCTATCTTATGGCTTTTATCTCTCTCAAAACTTTTTCTTGAATTGTTTTCATAATTTGATTAAATTATCTAAATTTTTTGTAGCTCACTGAAATTCCTTAGAAAATGTTATTTTTAATTTTTTTTCAGACCAATTGGTTATAGAATTTCATCAAAAATTATTTCATAAAGAAACTATTATATATTTTAGCAATATCACTTCTGGTTATATATTGAAAATAAATAAAATAATATTTCAAGTATATTTTTACACTCATGTTCATTGCAATATTATTCACAATAGCTCTGTGTGTGTGTGTGTGCATATGTGTGTGTGTGTGTAATTTTATCTTAAAAAAGTAAAACAGACTTGCCCTCAGTAAAAATATAGACAAAAGAAACTAGAAAATATCATGCTAAGTGAGAAAGTCACATATAGAAAGGCAAATACAGGGCCAGGGATTTTGTTCAGTGTGCCTGCTAAGCCCAAGGTCTTGAGTTTGATCCCCGGTAGGGAGAAAGAAATAAAGACAGAAGAGGAGAGAGAGAGAGACAAGCAAGAGGGAGGGAGGGAGGGATAGAAGGAAGGAAGAAAGGAAAGAGAAAGGCAAAATACAGCGTGGTCTTTAAAAAAACCAATTGAACTCATAGCAACAGAAGATAAAATAACTGATTAACTGGGACTTAGTCTAGGGGACAAGGAAAGAGACTGACAAAGGGTACAAACTTGCACTTATAGGGAAGGTTAAGTTCTGTAACCAATAGCATGGTGACTGCAGTCAGTAATATAGATTTAGAATTTGTGAAGAGTTAGTAGATGTCAAGTATTGTTACCATATAAAACAGTAATTTTATAAGGCAATGCACATATTAATTTGGTTCTAGTAACATTTAACAAAGTATAAGTATATTAAATTATCAGTGGTAATAACATTTCGATAAAAGTGAAGTGACAATAGTCTTAAATTAACATCCATAACATTTAACAAAAATATAATGAATTAATAAATATTTTCCATAGATTATGATTGTTTGTAAATATTCATATAAATCTGAGTAATTTAGAATTATTTTAATTTAATGTGTGAATTCTTCTTTTCTAGGGAACTTTTGTGGTAATAAATTCATGACTCAGTTTTTAGGAGATGTGATGGGAATTAAAGCCCCAAGACAAGCAAAGTCCACATTTTCTGTGAGCTGAGACATGTATATGGAAATATATCCTACATATATATCCTAGAATATTACATAGTATGAGTGCTGCAAAGCAATGAATTCATTTACTTTTTTCAAAGAGAATTTGATAGATTATAATGATTGGGGCTATAAAGAGGAAGACATTTTAGTTTTTTATGTACTACCTAGGAGAACTTTTGCTCTGTGTTTTAGCCCCACCTGAAGAATGAAATACTAAATTGATATTTATTCTGTTGAAAGTCAGGTAACCACACAAATGAAATAAGTTGTATCAATAGGTTAAGTAGACTGCTAACCTCAGGTGCTCCTCAATTATCTCTGTATGAAGACTGATAGAACACTGAGGCCCAAAGATCTAAATAAAATTATCATTTCCCAAAAGTCTCATTGAAATACCAAAATACTGATTACTTTTTGGTGACCTAAGATAAGAATTTCATACCTACATCTACCTTCGTGTGTGCTTGATCTTGTATAAGTGTTACACATGGATTTTTTGCAGTTTGTTTTCAGTTCAGTCATCATTCCCATTAACACCTTTCCGCACATGCTTTCTGTGGTCTGACATGACTTACTAGCACTCAAAAAGCAGCCCAAAACCAACTTTCAGGCCATGACTACAGTGCATATTAGATATCCTTCTTAGGAGCACTGCTACGTTAAGCTTACTTTACATATCCTGAAACCTGCATCACCTAAGTGCTCCCGTATTTGTCATTTTGCATCAAGATTTATGGGACTTGCTTGGCCTTTTCTGTTGTAGTTGACTGCTCCAGAACTAAATCACTGTGGAACCTGAGCTGCAGCTTATAGTTGAATAGACCTGTCATCCCTTCCTGGAAACCAACCTTCGCCTTAATAATCTACGGCACCTGCCTGGCCAGCTTTCTCTTATTCCCATTTATTCTTTGGCATGATAACCCTTTGATTTGAAACTGTGAATTATTACTGCATGGAATACAACCATGTTTTTATAGGAACATTGGGAGAAGAAAAGCAGTTGTTGCAACCAAAGAATAAATCAAAAATCATAAATCAGGAATTAGGAAGGACATCAAAAGCATTTTCAGGAGGAATAATTTTCATCAACTACTTAGATGAAATATAAAAACTGATCTCTCTTTATGTCTAGATCTTGCTGTGTTTATTACCTAGATTATAAAACAGAATGCATTTAAGCTGTTTAGAAAAAAAGTAGAAACTGATAAATCATTAATAGTAAATATGCCAAAGAATCATAAATCAAAATGATACAACAAAGGCGCTTTACCTTGGTGCTTTTTATAGCCCATTCTACCTGCCCTTAGGCAAAAAGTCTTAAGCATCTATATATGCACTCCTCAGTGTTATTTGTAAGTGGCATTTTAGAGCTCCTGCTGCTCATAAACCATATCTCAGGTAATATTCAACTGCTAGACGTGTGTTTGCATTAAAAGTTTATTATCTGGCACAAAGACAATTTTCAACCACTTGTCTTCATGCACAAAACAGGAGCAGGTTTGTAATAACTTGATAATATATTTTTTTCTAAAATCATATTCTTCAGAACTTGTGTTATATTCCTAGGAATTCAAACCCTTCATGTAATGTGAGCATGGATATTCTGTAAAATTGTTATGGTTTTTGTTTTGTCACACCTAGGAGTGGGTACATAGAAATATTACCTAAACTATTGCTAGAAATATGATGTGCTATCAAGAGAGTAACTAATAAGAAATACATAAAAGAAAAAAATACTGATAACACATGCAATAGGTAAATAATAACGTTTTCAACACTAGCAGAATAGAATACAAAAAAAAAAGAAAATTCCTCAGCTCATTGCCTATCTTTGTTACTTATAAATTTTGTCAAATTCTTTACATTCTTCATATAACTAAGTTGTCATAAGTAAGAGATGTGAATGAAATATAATGTTTATTCTAGATTTCTAAATAAGACTTCAGAGTCCTGGAAATACAGACTTAAGTTATATCCAAGTTAAATTACTCCTAAATACTATTTTTACAAGTGGACTAATAGGAAAATTGACTCTTACACCAGAAATTAGATCCAAACTATTGTATTATTGCCTAACAATGCCATGTATTCTAATACATAAAAGGAGGATAAAAATTATGAGGACAAAATGACAGTGTGCATACTAATCTTCTTGATTATATATGTGTACTCTTTCCCTCTCCAAAAAATAATTAAAAAATCATAAAAATTTTAGGTTATTACTAAACAGCTTTATAATCACTATTAAATATATCAGATTTTCTGGTAAGAATTGTTTTATTAAGGATAATTTGCTTAAATAATCATACTCATACTAACTATATTTGACTAATTATATTTGATTAACTATATTTAACTATTAACTATATTTGAACTAACTTCTTAATCTATGAAAGGTAGCTTGTTACACCCTACTTATCAAAATGCTGAGTTTTCATTGTCAGTAAATGAGATAGAATTACACATTTAAATAATCTTTCTTGATCAACTTTTTTCACTCTGTTTATATGAATCCATTATATAACTTAAATACAATGGAAAGACCATAGTATAGTATTCTCAGTGTTCTATTATGGATACAAATTTAATTATTTAAAAGAACACATTTAATAGTATCAAATGGCATTTAAAAGTACAGCATCTAAATTGAGTTTCTTTCAACATTGTTAAGTAATTTTATCTCTAGGAGATAGTTATAAAATATTTTTCTAATATGGCACACAGGTTTTTAATGAAGATCTATGCTTCAGAAATCTTTTTCAATAAATTATTCGAGAAAAGTTATTATAAAAAATGAGTTACACATTTTGTAGGCAATGCTAAAAGCCTATCCTCAAATAAAACTGACAGATACAGAAGATTTAAATAAGGGCAGACAGAACTACATAGCAAGACCTTGTTTAAAAAAAATTTCTAATTAAATATTTTACTTTGTTTCACATTTCTTACTTTTGAACTTCTCTAATAAGTATCTAAGTTGAACAATTGAATTCTATCTATAAATAATTAAATGTGATATTGAGAAATATAAAGTTGAATGCAGAATAGTGGGTGCAGCTAGATCGAGGAGAAGATAGAGCAGAGATGAGGAAAGGGCGATCAGTGGCTATTATGACAGCCAATTCTCTTTTGTGGCAATATTCTGAGCTAATCAATTTACTCGCGAAGCGAAGACTTACTTTGACTTGTGGTTTCAGAATGGGGTTGCTTGGCTTCTTTGCTCTTGGGCATTTTGTAACACAGCACGTCATGGCAGACGCGCACCTGAGAGTAAAAGTGCTGACGTCAGACACCAGGAAGCAACAGAGTGGAGACAGAGAGCCCTGGTTTCCTCTCCAAGGGTATGACCCCAGAGCCCTAATATTTTGCCCTAGGCCTCGGGTCATAAATATTCCACCACCTCCAAGGTAACCAAACATTCAACACGTTGTAGTTTAGAAGAAATTGAATTTCCAGAGTGTAACAGACCCAAAGTCACAGAGGTAGGGATAAAAAGTACTGGTGTTGCGTCACACAATGCAGTCACAATAGATAACAGTGATATAGTGAATATTTCAAAAAGCTAAAATAGGCGGTTTGAGTAGTTTTTGATTTAAAGAAATGACAAACTGATCTGTTTAACCTGATTTACACATTATACGATATATAAAATTATTAAGGCATTACATGTTTCTCCACTATTTGCTTTCTTACATATGACTTAAAATAAATCTAAATATATATGCTTTCTTACATATGACTTAAAATAAATCTAAATATATATTAATGCATACTAAAATTAGAATTTCAATCTCTTTGAAAATACTTTAAATATTTTATATTTATTTGTTTATGTGTACTTTAGACATTCAAAACATCTGAATACAATAAAACAAAATTGTAGTTTAGTGTTTTATCTCAGAATTCTGTTCTAAAACTACATTCTCTATCTTCATTTATCACAATGAATTTTTATTAATATTTGCAATAAATAATTAAAATAATAAGGAAACAATGACTGTCGTTTGCAGAATTTAAAAGCAGATTTATCAGCTCCACACCAAAAGAAAATAATAAGGGCACGAACAGTATGCATAATCAAATTCTAAGGTTCAAAATTTAAATCTACTTTACTGAACTACAGAAAAATTTGCAATGAATAAAGATCAGGCACAATATTTTTATTTAAGCATTTTAAAATTGGATAGGCTGCAAACATAGCATAATATGAAACATTCACACATTCTTCATCGCTGCATTTTACTCAAAAAAGGCAGCAGGATCCCAGTAGGATGTTTAATAATTGAATAAGCCTGACCCTTTATGCTGCTCCTGAATACTCCAGGGACACTGGTAGTCCAAAGAAAAATGATATGCTGACTCTGAATATACTGAGCTACTCTTAATTGTAAGTGAGAAAATCACATTTCACTGCTTTTTGTTTGTTTAAATTGGTTAATTTCCATACAGAAATGCAGGGCTCAGCAATTTTTGCGCCATAATTTTTTTTAATGTAATGAAAAGAAGCCAAATTTTCACACTCCAGAGGAAACTTCTTGATCCACAGCGCAACACATTAGTGTTTTGAAATTTTAACTTTGTTTTACTCAAATATTTTCTCTTGGGAACCTATATGCATTAAAATTGTGGCATAAGCTTAATGTTACTGCTACCAAGGTTGTTTGTTTGTTTGTTTGTTTTGACTCTAGAAATAACAACCTTATTGAGTTTTACTCACCTTCTTTTCACCAGTTCATCTATTAACCTATATAGGTGGATAAGTAAAATACATTAGTCTGGCAAAGGTTCTCAGTTTTATTTCAATCAATAATGCATCCTTCTTAAAGTCATTTCTGTTAGCATCCAGATATACCACAGTCTCAACCAAATTTAGTAAAGATAGAAATAAAACTGTCACTCGATCACATCTATTATCCCAACTTCTTCTCAAAGAGCAAAATTTATCAAAAAATACATATTTAAGAATACTTAATAATTCTTTTCATGCTAAGGCACAACATAATGACATTATGATGCTCAGATTCCTGAAACAGGGAACACTTTGTTACTTGCAGCTCTAAAAAGAAAAGAATGACACTCAGGGTTAGAAGTGTGGCTGTGCCTGAGGACTTGGTAAAACTACCAGAATCTGTAAGGGCAACTCAAATGTGGCGAGTAGGGTATCAGCAGTGATTCCCATGTTCCCTTTGCCTTAGCTCATTTACATTGATTTTTCTAAGACTATTCTTTATTGTCTGGTACCTGCTGCCAAGGTAATTATGGTAGGGGCTTGGTGGGCACATTATAGAAGGGACAGGCAGGAGAAATGCGTGGGTGCAGCCTTATCTTCTAAAGGACAATTGAGTGGTGGCTGCTAGCCACAGACACAAGACTTGGTCAAGACAAATCCAACAAAACAAAATATACCTACTAATTTGTCTCATCAATACGTCTCCCTTTTTTCCTGTTTCCATTCCAATATCAGAAGTTTGTTCACAATTTATCTCCAAACAATTTGTAATTAACATGCATCACAAAACCCACAGTGATGTATCCAATTACTTCACTTCAGTGCTGGCCAATAGGTAGCATTTCATGCCCTCCTTTAATATGTGCTTCAGTAGGTTTCCCCCTGTGCCTGTCATCACTGGTCATTACCTTATGGTCACGTTGCTCCTGGACTTAGTTTTAAAACGTGCTTTGTACCAGACTCTATTAAACTTCTTTTCATGTCTGTATGGCTACAGTTCTCTAGAGGAACTGAATGGTTAGAATGAAAATGTAATTTCTATATATGTAATTTTCATGCATATATGTAATATATCTATATCTATATATATCTCTATCTATCTATCTATATCTATGTATATATGGAACTATGAGTGAGTCACATTTTTACTGATTTTTACTTGCTTAAATTGGTTAATTTCCATACAGTAAAAAATATGTACCCACACATACACAAGTGAACTTATTAGGTAGACTTACACAGTCAGAGTCCACAGTGACCCTCTGTGCACCAGGGAGCCAAAGGATCTAGTAACCGCTTAGTCCAAGAAGCTAGAAGCTGTGGAACAGGAGGGATCAAGGATGCAGCACCAGAGACCAAAGGCCTAGAAGTTCCCGGGAGAGTTAGTTACAAGCGTGAGTCTGCTTTGTAGAAAGTGGAACCCGTACTCCTAACACAAGCTAAGTTCCTCCTTCTTTCCTTTTTATTCCATTCAGGTTACAAGCATATTCAGTGATGCCACTCACAGGTAGGTGAGTCTTTCCTGCTCAGTTACTGGACCACATGCCAACCATCCCTGGAGAGATTCCAGAGATGTAACCAGATGTGTGACTTACTGTTAGATGTTTATTATTTTTTTCTTTTTTATTAGTGCCTGTCTACTGTATATCACGACTGCACTCATTGTAGAGAATAGGTTCCTGCACCTGTCACACCCTGATCCTTTTTACTTTCCCTTCCTCTCCTCTGCTCACTCCCACTCTCTTCATTTCTAGATCCACTTCCATTTGCAAAATCTCTCTCTCTCTCTCTCTCTGTTTTCTTTCTTTTTTTGTTTTTGTTTTTGTTTTTTAGACAGGGTCTCTCCACGTAGTCCAGGCTGGCCTTGGGCTCACTGTGTAGTTCAAGCTGGCTTGAAATTCTAAGGAAGCCTCTTGCCTCAGCCTCCCAAGAGCTAGGGTTACAGACATGAGCCACCACATTCATATTTTTGCTGTTTTATTTTGTTTTGGCTTTGGTTTTATTTTCTACTATCTGTCTTTTACTCTACTCTCAATGTTTCTTAATGAAGCCAAGTTGACTTGTCATGATTATTAGTACCAATGTGTATCTGTGTTTGTTCTTCCAGTACCCTAATTTATTCTAGTTTTTTGTTTGTTTGTTTGTTTGTTTGTTGGTGTTTTTTTTTCTTTTTTTTGGTACCCGGGACTGAAGTCGGGAACTTGCACTTAAAGGCAGTCATATTACCACTGTGCGAACTCCCGGGCTATTCTAGGTTTTTCATACTAATTAAAGTGATGACTCACAGACACATATTTCAAACCCAGAATATTAAAGAGTGTATATACAACTGTAAATTTTTGTTCATTCTAGATTTATTATTTTTAACTCAGATTTATTCCTACATAACATTTACATCATTTAATGTGTAATGTTGTATATTAGTTACTATACTCAAGATTCAACCAGCATCTCCTTGATTTAAATTTTTGAAATGTATTGAAAATTTTTATCTTGATTCTACTTTCCCATCCCTGGTTACATCATATCTCTTCTATTTATAGTATCGAATGAGTGAAATATTTTCCTGGTGCTTTAAACGTACTATCTTTAGATTTCAATCAAAATAATATACTTTGCTTTAAATAATTATAATTATCTTGCTCTGTTTTTCCAGGAATTATTTCATCTGTGGTTTTTCTTTCTACACTATCCATTCACTTCTGGGTTTCTGTTCTTTGAACACATCAAGCACTTTTCTGCCTTGGGGGCTTTGAATTTGCCAGTTCCTCACACCAGAATGCTTTTCCTGCAGAGAGTAATAAAGCTTACTGTTGTACATTATAAGATAATTTATCAGAGGTCAATTTTTCAATCAGAAATGCTTTTAGTAACAAATTGAAAATTGTACTTTGCCTCCAACACAGATCATTCTGATCCTATATCTTGCTTCATTTAGCTTTTATAGTATGTACTAAGTCTCTATCACCATTACAAAGATTTACCACAGACTCACTGGTGTAAAACAATGGGAATTATTGCCCTGTAGTTCTCCAGGCCAGAAGTCCAGCATCAGCTTCACTTGACCAAGATCAGAGCTCTGGCAGGTGTGTTACCTTGTAAAGTTTCTAGTGGTGGTTTGCTTTCTTTTCATGTGAATTGGTGGACTTCAGTCCCTTACTGTTGTGGGAAAGAGGTCATCGATTTTATGTCAGCTATAACCTGAGGGCTGTTAGCAGCTTCATGTAATTCCCCATTGTTTTGCTTATTTTCCTTTCTATATTTTCAAGGACAGCAGATTTGGGTTAAATTTCTTTCTCCTAGAATCTTCTGATACTTCCTCATTGTCATACTTTTTTCTGAACACAACCTGCAAATTTTCTCTCCTTATAACCACTGTGACTATATTGAGGTGATGAAATGCTGGAGAATGATTCCCTTCATCACAGTGCTTCTCAGCATTTGCAAAGTATCTTCTGCTACGTAACATTGAATTCAACGAGTCTAAGTGTAAGAATGTCTTGTGGGGGACTATTAAAATATCTACAACACTCTATCTAACTCATTAAGTGACTCTATGTTTCTTCAGCCGGATTCTTCTCACTGTAATAATTCTTACTGAAAATATTTTTTCCCACTCTCAATGTTCTGTAGTGAGCACCAAGAGGAATAGCCAACTTATCATACACTATCATTAAATAACTGTTAAATAAATATGTTTAAGTAGAATTCATAGATAATTGTTTTATTTTTTATTTTCACTGAATGTATATATAATATTCTAGGAATAGATTTATGTTCACATCTAACAAAAATATTTTTTGCTACCTATGATCTTTTCATAAGCATTTCATATTTGCACAAATCTTTTAAAAATATCCGGAGATTCTAGCTTTTGCCTTGAAAAGGGTATTTTAATTATGCTAAGACACAATCAGATTGTCTTTTGTAGAATTAACAATTGGTAAAAGGTTCCATTTTTTTCTTGTACTTTTCTTATATACAAAGTATTGCTGAAACAATTTTGATAAGTATAGAAAAGACACTTGCCTTCAAGATTAAGTGAAAAAAAGGGCCGGGGATTTAGCTCAGCAGTTCGGTGGCCTGCCTTACAACAGCAAGGACCGGAGTTCAATCCCCGGTACCAAAAAAAAAAAAAAAAAAAAAAAAAAAAAATAAA